>NC_048283.1:24131190-24478065 GCF_009762535.1 Notolabrus celidotus | reverse complement strand
TGTTTATGCTATGCGGGCTACAGTGTGGTTGGTTTGCAAGGTGTGCACTCTCCATGCTTTTGTATAAAGGTGCAGATAAAGAAGTCAGTGCAATCATCGCACATGATTAATAATAATAATAATACCTAAGTTTTATATAGCGCTTTTAAATAACTCAAAGACGCTTTACAAGAGAGACAAATAAATAAATAAATACAAATAAAGACATACAAGACAAGCAGAGGACAAGGGAAGAGGTGGAAAAGTTAATGTGAGGGGAATGCCTGTTTGAAAAGGTAAGTTTTTAACTGTTTCTTAAATGAAAGAAGTGAGTCAGAAGCACGGATGTGTGGGGGGAGAGAGTTCCAGAGGGTGGGGGCGGCTATGGCAAAGGCCCGGTCCCCCAAGGTATGGTGCTTGGATTTAGTGATTAGACAGAAAGATCGCTGTAAGTCCAACTGTTTGATAAAATGATTAGCTTATCTGTTAGCAAAGAAGCTCCCATGCTAACAGTTGTTGGACAACTCAGAATGATTGACTTGATCATCAAGGAACAAGCCTCACATGCCGACTTTGTCTTTAAGTTGCTAACGAGTATCATTCAGAAAGCTGAGTGTTAGAGGACCTCATGCTAACAGTTTGGTAAACATTTTGTAAGGGGAAACTTTCATGTTATCATTAGTATCAATACTAAATATATCATCAGGTACCGTGCTAACACGCAGACTTTGTCACCTGCGTCTGCAGTAAAACATGGCTGCATACAGATAGATACCTCACAATGGGCACCATGCTGAGCACAAACTATGTTGTTGACTTCATGCTAAGATTTCACTGATTCAGAAAAAGTCTCATGCCCACCCCCCAGCTTTATGAACCTATGATAAATAGCTTTAGGCTAGTTATAACACTTTATTTTGCAGTCCTGATGCCCTTATTTTGATGTATAATTACAAAAATTGGTAACCCTTTAGCCTAAAATCTGTTCTTTATTATGAACTAGGATTTATGTGATTCAGTTTAGAGACGGTTAAAGAAGTAAGTGAAGGTTGTTTCAGTCTAAATGTAGAAGCTACTTTATGACATAGAAGGTCTCACCTTGTTTGAAGTGAGGCAGAGAGTTAACACCAGGCCAGGTGTCCTCAGATGGGGTGCCGAGGACCTGAAAGAAACCAAATGGGGAGTCAGTTTTTATGCACATTTTTAGAGTACTCAGATACAAAAGAAATTCACGTAGTGACGACGGTTAAGCATCCCAGCATTGATTTCTGACTCATTCACAGACAATACAAGAATCTGTTTGTTACATTGAAGATCAAATATAAAGAACGACAACTGCACTTGTGATACCTTTGTGCTAAAACATGCAGCATTTGTTGTTCATGTCCATCAAAGGTAGTCAGATGAGTAAACTAGTTGGCTCACGTTATGGGTCTTATTGATCATAGATATTGTTCCTGCATTATTACAAGGTGTGTGAGAGATAAAGTAAAGAGAAACTGTGCAGCTGTATGAATAACTTGGACGTCCTCCACAGGCATCTCATTGCTTGTGCAACAGTCATGATAAGTGCATCTTTTATGGAAAGGCTGGCGGAGTTCTCACGCACACAGCCGGGGTTTATGATGACAAAACCCAGAGCAGCGGACATGCCTTCCACATGATCCATCACAGCTAAGCAGCATAATAGTTTCCAGATTGCCCGGTTGTCTCTGAACTGCAGCTCGCTCTGAGTAGAGTCAGCGTTCAGGGAGGATTTTGCAACTGAAGCATGCAAACACTGGATGTAAGGGTGTTAGGGGATTATTGAGATAAATTTGTTTTAGGGGAGACTCGCCAACGTTGCTGAGAGATTAAGAAAAACAAGTTACAGCTAAGGTTGAGAGAATATAAGTCAAAGATATAAATCACAGGTCAGGAAATACAAACAGATTCAGTTAAAGGGACAGGAAGTAAAATTCAATGACAATCAGGGGAATTTAAGAAGGTCAGAAGCTTGTTTACCTCATGTTGGCTTGACACAAATGTCAGTCATAGTTCAAGTAATAACACAACATCGACACAAGAGGGCAGTAAAGCTCCATGAGGCCAGACGGAGAGACTTCCATCAGGACAAAGAGAGCTGGGTTTGCAGCTTCAGCGCCTCAACCTCTTACTGATGAAAAAACTCATGAGGCTTCTGTGTATGCATTTCCAACATTTTTTTCAAAACCCTGTGCTTTTTTACATCTGAGAATACTCCAAATATCAATCTACAAGCCTTATTTCCAGGAATGCGACTTATAATCACACCAAACTTGACATGCACATCATAGTATTGGATGAACTGCTTAAAATCTGAGTATAAGGCAGTAAAAACATCCTTGATTTTTTCCTGTATTGCTCCTCTGTGTGGCATCATGGCCCAGAGGTTGTTGCTGTCACCTCATGATGCTGCCTGCAGTCTCTTTGTGTGTGTTTATACTCTCCCTGTCTCTCTCTGAGTACCTGCCTGCTCCACTATCAACATGCCCGGCCTATAAAAGAGGTCTCTGGATGACCGTCAAGGGAAGATCTACGTTCACACTGAAAATAGCTTAGTAGAGATAATAGAGACTGTGTCAGTGACGAGAGCCTCAGTGTTAAATCTCCCAGTCTGAACGAGCAGGATCATGATGGGACAAAGTGAACCCTCTGCAGACAGATGAGTTATGAATGAGGGGGAAAGGTTTTTGGAGTGTTACAGGGGTCACAAGGGGGAATGAGGGGGCATGCAAGTGGATCTGGATCTGGTCTGCAGAGCTGAAATCTTCCCTGCATTATTGATGTAAATGTTCAGCGGCCTTTGAAGTGAAGAGGGGCGCTGCTGAGTGGAGGGGGGGTTTGAGGCCGGGTGTGAATGTCAAAGTCTTTATGAGGACAACAGCGGGGGAAAGTGTACAGCTGGGAGTGCAGGAAAAGAGCTGAAACATCACTGCAGAGCCTGACAGCAGCCATCAAAGCGGCTCACTTAGAACTCTTCTTCTGAGGCTGTTGTTATTCACAGTTCGTTCTTTAGCTTCTGAGAAACACTGAACTAAATAACCCGTGTAATCTCCTTGTCCTTCAGCATGTCGTACAGAAGCACAAGGAACCGTTTAACATCTACATGAGTCTCACCAGGCTTTCAACTTTCTTCAATGTAAAACCAACCTCAGCACTATAAGACGCTTAGAGCAACTCTTCCAAACTCAGGATGTGGGAGCTCAGTCTGCAGAGAGGAAGTAGTTCAGGGGACGATGGAGGGGTCAAACAACGCAGAGTTTTTACTCTGGAGAGTCCTGTGTCAAACACTCGCGGTAAACACTTCTAAGAAAGACGACAGATACAACTCGAAGCTACCTCGGGCATCTGTATGAGAAACAAGAGAGGGTTCCACCATGGATGACAAAGCGATTGACATTTGTCAGATTAGCAGGAAAAAACTGTGTGCATAGTTCTTTCTAATCTCAAAGTAGGGTTGTGAATAGAAGACTACAGTCACAGGTGTGTTCTCAAATTGACTTGACTGTATAATAAATGGACGTAGTCTCTGTGACGTCCTCCATCTGTTTCTGAAGCGCTGTTTCGAAGCCGATTGTCAGCAGGTGCCATATTGGAAATGCTGAACTCAACCTAACATTGACCGAGCTACTGTGAAGTAAAGAGGCGGGCCTTTGTGCTTTTCGCTAACAGCTACAGGGTGCCCACCTGTGAATCAAGTCAGCCATGCCCTTATTTGGGAAAAAACTTGTAAGTTTAATAACTTCAAAAGTAAAGACTTATAAAAAATTCACCCCCGTACAGTGTGTGCTGATAGAGAAATTAGCTATTCAGACCTAAACTGTTTTTTGAACCAGACTGTAAACATGTTTATTTCTGCTGTAAAGATCGTCTTCTTTGAATGTGTGTGTATGTGGTTTCAGGCGTTTCTGCCGCCAGCCTAAAGTGGACACTTGGGGAACTGCAGTTTTTAGCACTTCTGCATGGGTTTCATATTTTGAGACTGGAGGTTGCTGCTTAAGTCAGACATTGCTTCAGTTTTAACTGCCTGTGACTGTGTGGAAAATAAACATGAGCAGACTTGGGAGGCTGGACTTGGGAGTGCTTTTACTTTATGCTTCTTCTGTTCGACTATGACCCCAACTCCAGAAAAGGTGGGATGCTGCGTAAAATGTTCATAAACACAGATTTTGTTGGTTTGCAAACGATTTAAACCCTGTATTTGATTTTTAAAATATAAATGTTGATAAAATATATATCGTGGCTGTCAGAATGTGTCAGATGTGAAAAAAGATAGTCACTTTTTACTTCCTGAAAAGTAGTGGTTTTGGAGATACAAGGTTTCTGCCCAACGGTCATAAATTTGATGCCAGCAACAGGGATGTAAAGCCGTAGATATTCCCCGCTGTTTGACCTTGCGTTCCCGTGCACAAACTCATTAACGCAATTATACATATTCGACTATACACTTCACAGAGGGTACCTCTATAGGGAGCATCAGAGAGCTCAGGTGGTATGCAGCATGTAAACAAGTAGACATGGCAGAAGTCACAGAGGTTACTGTCATGTTCATTCTGGATCTCAGCAGCTCAGGGAGTGATGAATCCTTGAGTCAGCTCAGGGGAGTGATGACTGGTTGACAGAACGCTCTGATGGCCTCCACTAAGTTTTTCCTCTGTGCTCGGACTTCCTCCTAGTCTTGTTTCCATTTAGTTCTGCAGGTTTCCATATCGACTATGAGAACTCATCCCTTGCCAGCTTCTTTAAAAGGCATGCTTGTTGCAGTGCACTGGATCTGACACATACACGGATGTGGAAAACTGCAGTCGAGCCCCTGTCACTCATATGCACACTGCATTTTGCATCCACATGGTGTTAATTTTTGAGGATGTGAACAGCTAATGCAAAGATCAGACATCACTCCTTAATGTCTGCATGTAAAGTTAACCTGTAAGGAGTGATGAGGCCAAGATACCAAACACAAACGTCTGCAGCTGAAATAAAGTTGGATTAATACAGCCAAGCCGACTGACTGGACTTATTTTCGTGTGGTTAAAGTTTGGCTCCTTTTTTTAAGAAGAGCTACAACTGCTTTAAAAGTGGGTCAGCTCCGGCATCGTGAAGCATTACTTTCTTTATTCACAAAAAATGTGTGGGAGTAGAGCCAACACAACACAGCTGTGTCAGCATCATACTTCTTTCTTGCTGCACTCCCTGTCTCCCTGTTTTCACCAGAAACCAGTCCTGGGATAATTACTGTAATAATTACTGTAATCTTAAGAATCCTGACATGAAACTCAGCAATGAAGCTGGAGAACAACAGTAACATGAAATAACTCTCTGTTGTTCTTAGTTATAATGTCAGGTATTCGCCTGAGCAGGACAAAGACTGTGTTTACAAATCAAATTACATGTAATCACAAATCATATCCTAATAGCCATAATTACACGTCTTAAAAACGGGATTGTATTTCACCACCTGAGACAGATTCTTCTTTTTTTAACAACTCAAACACACGTTTTCACAAACTGAGATGATGCAGAGGATGTTTCCCTGCAGACAGAGACTTGAAAAACAAGAGGAATAAATCCAACTCCCATTAAGCCCATCTTCAGTTAAATGTGATTAGATCTCTGAGAAAGAGTGAATCTGCTCTTTCTTTTCTCCTCTCTGAGAATCCTTCATGGAAACCCCAAGCTCGGACAGTGAAATCCAAACTCAGAGAGTAATGAACTCATGTAACCGCATGTTGAAAGGGAGTTCTCCACTATCCATCAGGGAGGGTCTGTGTTCATCTCAACATATGTGAGAGCATGTGCAGAGAGAGAGTTCTGTCGCAGAGGAATTCCTGCAAGGTCAGATGTCATGACCCTGATCTCTGCATGCATATTCTGCTGGATCTACAAACTGCTGACCCTCCCCGGCTCACTTACAGACCACCCAAGCAGCCAGACACAAACAGACCGTCTGACCTTCACACAAAGACCCCCAATAATGCTTCTGTTGTCAGAGAGGACGGACGGATTAGAGAGATCTGCAGTGAGAGCGGGTCAGACAGACTCGCCACTGTGAAGAAGACAACTGACGCTCCAGAACTTTCTCCATCACTAAGTGAGAAAGCATCAGGATATCTCAATCAGCTTCCCTCTAAACTAAAGCTAGCTATTGTGAGCTTATCAGTGCATTCACACTTATCTATATTTCAGTCAGATGACTCAAGGTTGTATTGTTTGAAACATTTATAGCAGCAGCAGAATACTGTTTGTGTTCCAGCTCCTGCCTCATCACTCCTCACAGATTTATTTCACAAGCACGCTTATGTATGCATATATCTATATGCATGTTTCCACCTCTGCTTCCACCTGCAGGCTGCGTGTGGCTGAAAGATGAGAGCAGGATTTGAGCAGAGCAGGAGAAGAGACTAGAAAGGAGGATACGAACTTGCTTGCAGGCATCGCTCCATATATTTGAACTCACCTACTTGGGCTATCCTGCCAACATTACATGAACATGAATGTAGTGTTGGTACATCGTACTGATGAAGTGCCAAAAAAAGCTGTATAAGCATTAAAGCACCGTACTGTGAATAGCATCTTTCATGTGAAACATAAACGTAACATCAGTATTTCCGTGATGCCCTTCATCTCAGGGGACAGGATGTCAGAGGGGGCTGCAAACTGAGCGGCTGCATCTTAGTTTGAAGTAACTGAGCATGTTTTTCAGGAGAAGGATCCCCTACTAGTCAAATTCTTAAAGTTTGAATGCCAGGTTATGTAGTCCTCCCTAAAACAAGCTACCACTGCTAGAGCTGCTTGTATAAAACATTCTGTTTCTCTGGTGAGCTTCAGGATCTGAGCTGCAGCTTTCTTTATGTCTGTTACAGTCACATGATGGTTGAAGATGGCTTAAAAGGACTTGAAACACTGAGTATTTGACTGGAAAAGTTCTGAAGTGAAAGCTTGGGGTTTGGGAAAACTCTGTTGATATGCATCCTGCAGGAGTAGCATGTCCTGGTCTATTAAGGAGGCAGGTGCAGCGCTGAGCTAATGCAAATAAAAATGATTAAAGTTTCTTAATGAGCAGCTAAATCTGATGCAACACACACATTTCTGAGTGAAGTGAAGCCCTTTCCTCTTTTCCTCTTGGAGAAAGTTTTAATTCACCAGTAGGATTAACAGATGACTTTGTCTGAGTGACTTTTTTAAAGATATAACACATCTCCTTCAGAGCAGTAGAGTGACTGCTTTCACAGTTTGATGTGATTTAAGTGTAAAAATAGTTGTGTCTTTGTCATGACAGCTGTTTTGACCTGTGATTGTCAGCTGGATGGATGTAAAAACCTGAGTGATTTGAAGCATTTCTATCACTTGGACAAAATAATTAATCCAAATAATCACTGGTTCAAGCTCAAATAGCTTTAATTCTTCCACTATCTGCATCCTCAGGAGTCCAGGCACTGCTGTCGAGGTGCAGGTATGTAAGTTGCATTTTTCCCTCCTGAGATCAATCCCTTAATCCAATCTTAAGTACTGGTTCTGACCCCAAGCCGCAGCTTCATCCCGCTCCTGCCTCATCCACATTCCTTTCTCTCCTCTCCGTCTTTGTCCAAATGCTGACCCCAGCCCTCATCTCCTTCCCTGCTTTGGAAATCCCAGTCCTACCCATCGCTGCTGCACAAACCCACTCACGGCCGAGCAGATTGGGGTCACCTCCAGGCAGGGGTCAAACGGATCAGAACCAGAGCCAAGTGGATCAGCTGTCTCCCACTGCGACTGGGTGGAATGCGTTCAGTAAGCCTCGTCTATCCGGTCTGCGCTTCAGCAGATGGATGCTCATGTCACTGACACAGCGGCTGTCAGTGAAATGGCATTATTTATCTCCCAGCAGCCTCTCGCTCTCTCCTAAGGGAAGATCAGCTGGCATGTGCACTGGCTTACTCTTCATAGCAGGAATACACTCTGAATAAGCAGGGTCTCTGTGGAGAGAAAATGGGTACTTGCACTGTGCAGGAGGACTCTGCTAGTGCTGTTATGAGTCCTTTCAGGGTTGTTTACTGTAGTACCATATTCAAGTGGCTCTGCTGAGAGGAGCCTCTTTTACAAAAAGCTCCCGACATTATCATATTCTTTTAGAAACACAACCAGAAATACTCCTTAGAATAATAATAACGTCTGGTGGAAGTGAAAAATTATTCTCAGTTCTCTAACAAAATCCACAAAGATACCCGAACCCACAGTGAACTCGTACTAATGAAGCCTGTCTGCATTGCTTTGCATCACACCACCCGAGCATCGCTGATTATTGTGCAAAGAAGTCTGCAACTCTGCTACAGAAAGTAGTCCCAAATAAAGGATATAATCATTTTTAAAGCTGTATGAAGTATTACTAACAGAGAGTGTACAACATGTACATAACTTTCTGCAGAGTGCCCGTTAGGAGAAGCTAGACCAAGTTCCTGCAAAGCCATTTACTGCTGCAGACTGGGTCTAAAGTACCAAATACCATAGCCAATTAAAAAAGTATGCCATGATGATTAGGATTTCTGGAGGATAGAAGAGTGTTTTTCTAGATTAGATGCCAGTTAAGATTGCTGTCTGTCAAGTTATTCATTTTAATTTTATTCACGGCAGTTATTATACACCTCGTACTTTACATAAAATGAAGGTCCAACCATTTCCTTATTGTAGCTTCTGTCCTTATGACAGCACGGGTACTTTCCTTTTCTGGAGGGAGGTATCTCGCACATTGTCCCGCATAATGGCAAAACCTATTCCGCTCTCCCTCAATGTGCTCTTGCTCAACGACAGCTCTAACTTAAAACTGTCTTTTAAACAGAGGCGTGGTTTTTTTTTGGCTGGCCTGACTGCTGCCAAAAAAAATATAGCCTATAGATGGAAACCTCCCCACTCACTATCAGTGCAGAATTGGCTGTTGGGTTTTATTGATGTTGCCAGCATGGAATGTGGGGCAGAAATGCATCATGCTAAAACCAATAATGTGACAAGTCAGCTCGACACCATGAATACTCTGAAGTTGTTGCTATGATCAAATCTTTGTTTGTCTGCGGGGTCCTTGGAATGGGGTGGGAAGGTGCTTGGGGGATGGGGTGGAGTGGGGGGTTTGTTTTTTGTTTTTCTTTCTAATTTTCTTTTGCCTGCCTATGTTTGTCATTCGTGCTATGGCGATCCTACAGAGAGAAAATGTATTTCTCTGTTGTAAAAAATTTGAATAAAAAATTGATCACAAAACAATGTCATAAAACAAAACATAAAAAAGGGATAACAATAACCGTATGTGCATGCTACTTCAAGAATAAGAATCCTGTCCCTGCTTCACCGTGATGTCTTCTGCACAAAGGCCCTTCATGCACCATACTTAATCAGCTCTTTCAGCCAGCAGTTTGTAACAAACACGTCAAATAGTCATAAAAGGATAAAATGCTGTTCACAGTGGGGACAGGAGGATATTGTATTCTCACAGATGTCGTGCAATTTATTACGCCGTCCATGTGTCAGCTGTTCGAGTCAGAAGTGTCACTGCTGCTGAAATCAAACTTCACTTTTCTGAAAATACCACAGATGGTGCATCCTCGTGTTTGTCCATACTGTTCAGACTAAGAGTTTCCTGCATTGATTAGACTTCCTCCTGTAAAGTATAAATGTTATTATGTAATTTCTTTGCATTCTTTTCTGCTAACCACAGCCCAAAATAGCGGATCTGCTCTATGTGGGACCTCAAGCTGGCTTTTCTTAACAAGAGCCACGTTGACAAGAACCTCATACAGCCTCACTTCAAAAAACTCAAACCACAATTAAAACCAGCAGTGTTTGGCCTTTTGGGTGAATTATTATCATTGTTTAAGAATGTGACTAAATATTTGTGATCCATGTTGTTTGTCGGAACAATGGATAAAGAAGCAAGAGCCAAGAGAAGGGAAGTCGTCTTATCTGTGATAAAACTGAGGTTATCCTCATCGGCACCAAATCCACCGGATCAAAGCTCAACAGTTTCTCACTTAAACATTGATAACTCCTCAGTTTGGGGATGACTCTGGGTGTCATCCTCGACAGCACACTTTCATTCCAAACTCACATCAGTAATGTCACTCGTTCTGAATATTTCCATCTACGTAACATTAATTGCCTCTGCCTGTCCCTCACACCCAACAGTAGCGCTTGACTTGTTCACATCCTGGTTACATCTTGCATTCCTTCCTCTTTGGTCTCCCTATCAAATCCATCCATAAACTTCAACTGGTCCAGAACTCTGGTCCAGAATCTCGTCCTTTAACCCCCTCACTCCTGTCCTTCAGCAGCTACACTGTCTCCCAAAACTCGCATTGATTTCAAGACTCTGATTCTCACCTTTAAGGCCCTCCAAAACCTCGCTCCTCCTTCTGCACATCAAAACACCCAGCCGCACTCTCAGGTCATCTTCTTCCATTCATCTCACAACACCACCTGCCTGCTGGACCACCATGGGGTCTAGAGCCTTCAGCCGGTCTGGAACTCTCTCCCACCAGACATCCGTAACATCCACTCTCTTTCCATTTTCAAATCCTGTTTCAAAACACATCTTTTTAAACTGTCATATTCACTCTGATTACACCTCTTCGCTGCACTTTATCTTATCCTGTTAATTTTATTTATTATTTACACATTTATTATTGGATCAGGTCTTGTTGATTTTTATCAGTCGCTTTAATATTTTTGTTCTTTTTTAAACTGCCCTGTAAGATGACCTTGAGCCCTTTGAAAGACACCTTTAAATAAAATGTATTATTATTTTTATTATTACCTTTTAAAAACCTCACTACAGCACGGCATATCCATCTGTCTAACCATGCAAAGTGACAATAATAAGAGGTTCATACATATATCTGTGCTTTTGTTGTTTTCATTTTCTTGTATTTTTATTTTTTAGATATTTAGGTGCAGCTTTCTGCAAAGGAACATTAACGTTTGGTGACAATATGCAAAAAAATAATGATAATGGTTTGTTTTAATTGAGCATCCTTAAATAATGTGGGTGTTTAAGGTTTTGACACTATACTGGAAGCATCTACAACCATTGGCAACACAACTCTCAATGAAACGGTCGTATAAAGAGCATGTAAACATCTTAATTACAGTAACACCCTCGGCTGATTAGATTATTCTGATCATATTCACCTCCCCGATGTGTTGCTGTGAATATCAAATCTCACGTACAGAAACAGAAGCCATCGTATAATTTACTTGTGTCAGACTTCATCATATTTCACCACACAATGCTTTCCTGATTGCACTAATAAAAGGAGGCAGCTTGTTGTCCTTTAAACACAAACTCACACTTGTGCGCCAACACGCCCACGTCTGCCTGACAGGCCATTTCCTGCAGATAGACCTGTCCATATTCATACACCTCTTCCAGGGGATGTAATCTTCTGTGTGGTGACAGCTAGTTAACCAGCTCGCCTGAGCCTGCCCTCGCCCACCATGACTTTAATTCACACAGACAGAGGACAGTGTGTGTGTGTGTGTGTGTGTGTGTGGAGGAGAGTTATAGATACATACAAAGTCATGTTAAGACCTAAAGACAAATACAGGCCGGACTTTCTGCTCGTGGATAACTGCAGCTATCTCATTACTAAAGACAGCAGCAGCAGCAGCAGCAGCAGTAACGGACACTTTGAATAATAAAAGAGTTCATTTACACAGCGACGTGCCGCTGCAGCTGTGAAGGAATGGTGATAAGCTCAGGAAGAGGTACAGCCTTAATACTGTCAGGGTTATAACACTAGAGGAGGGGTATTAGAGGGAAATTGGCTCGTGAAGACAAAACAAAGGAGAAGAAAAAGGTGATTCAATAAACAAGCGATGGGGAAGGAAAGCCATTTTGAGGTTTATTTATCTTCTGTTAGCCTCTGGAGCCCAATTCTGTGTTTAAATGTTAATGTCTTCATTAGTGAGGAGGAGCAAAGGTTTGTGAAGAAAGATGTGTTTTCCCACCGTCAGGACTTTGCACATGGAGGTATGCTGGGGCGAATGGGTTTGTATCCATCCAGATATTGATTCTTTGACTGCTCCTTTCAGGCCCTGTCAGATTTCTTTACTCTCATTGTCGACACACTCAGATGTTCAGTCAGCTTACTGTGCAGTTAACATGCTGAGTCAACACGACTGTCATAAGTGATAGCAAGAAGAAGATACAACTTGCATAGTGTGTTACTCCGTGTCCTCAGTTTGGCTCCCGCACAGAGCAGCACCCTGGAGTCCAGCGGCTCATTCAACAGCTCGTTTTCCCCAAATAATTCAAATGCCTCATTACGCTGAATGTTTAGCCAACAGGAGAAAAACTCCCGGCCACCTCGTGACATTACAGCTCGGAGGATGTCGTGTTCAATGTGCCGGCTGAAATCCTGGCATGGTGCCTCTCAAATAGTGATGGAAGCTGACCTTTCTCTTCCTCTCTTCAAACAACATGGCCTTTAAGATGCTTCTGACTCCGCATAATTCATTGATGGTGCCCTTCACATGAGCCTCTGAGGCTGTGAATCCAAACCCTGACCCGCCTGACGGCCTCACAGCAGACACACAGGACCGCATAGCAAGGAAGGATGGATGGAAATGTCAACATGGAGCTCTTTGTGACAGGTGGACCAGTTTAGTGAGCGCACAATGTTTCACTACAGCAGAAAACTTTCACATTTCCATATTCATGCGTCTCCTCTGCCTGTAGCTGACAGCTGAATACTGACTAACACTAAACAATGAATGTGATTCGGATGAGAAATAGGGAAGGCTACGTTTTCCCGTCTGTATTCCCTGGTGGTGGAATACATTTATGCTGTTTTGTCATAAACAGAGGTGCATTTGAATAAAAATATCAAAGAGAAACACCGGGAATGTCAAAGAAGCAAAGTTAATATTTATAAAAGTTAAGTTTCAGCTCTGTGTTGGTGCACCACCTGCAGGGAGAGGCACGTGTTGGGCATCATACGACAGCTAAGCCATGCAAGGATCAGAGCATGCTAACCCTCAGCACAGATGTGGAAGGACATCTTTCTGAGGGGAGAGAGACTGGAGGTGGTGCAGAGGTTTGAGGGGTACCATGTAGATCCATGGTTACTTGGCATTTTGAACGCCTAGAGACACTCCCACATCGTTGTGCACCTGAGACTCAGAGTATGTAGTCTTCCTGGAGTCTCTGGTTGGCGTATTAGAAGAAATCTACCTGATTTTGGAGGTCTATAGGAGATGCTCAAGAGGCCAATGATGAAGAAACCTTGAGGATGGGGGTGATAGGAAGATACGGTCTGCCTGGTCTGAACAGTTTGGGATTTGGGAGGCTAGAAGCAGGACTTTTGCCCCTTTGTTTGGGAAACAGAGTAACGTAAGGCGTCATCCAATCATCTTATTAAACCAAAAATACAGACCTGGATCAGGTTTGTTTTTGTTTTTGGCCTGTAGCAGAAGTGCTAAAAACTGCAGTTAATCGAGTGCCCACTTGAGGGTGGCTTCAGAGGCATCGGAACTCACATACACACCCATTCAAAGAGCGGATCTTTACAGCAGATATAAACATGTTTACAGCCTGGTTCAAAAAACTGTTTAGGTCTGAATAGCTAATTTCTCTACTGGCACACACTGTATGGGGGTGCATTTTCTAATATATCAGTAGTTTTGAGAATATTAAAATTAAGAGTTTTGCATAATTAGAGGCACAGCTGACTTGATTTACAGGCGGAAACACTGTAGCTGTTAGCAAAAAGGCTAAAGACCCGTCTCTTTACCTCACACTAGCTTCACAGAAGTTAGGTTGAGTCCAGCATTTCCAATATGGCATCCAATGATGGTTACTCTGTACTAGCCAAAGTTATTGGCAAGATCAGAGACAGCTGGGACATCACTAAGAAACAAGCCAAGAAAGATCACATGAACCACTTTGTTTTAGGTCGAGTGACAGCACCAGGAAACAATTAAGCAATCGTTTCTTAAATGCACAACATAACTAATATCTCTGCAGTAAGGTCCAAAGTAAAATGTGCAAAATGTAAATGGGATTGTTAATTTTAACTCTAGACAACCGGCTCACTCATTTGGATCAGTTTTGTAAATGCATGTTTACAGCCCCCTCATGTGATGCCTGATCTATAAATGAACCAAGGAGTTAGAATGTAGAAGAGATATTATGCACCATCCATGTGTTGCTGTCGCCCCGTGGGAGCAGGTTTGACAAATCTACCTCCTCAGACCTGTCACTTTGAGTTATTACAGACTGCCTCTGAAAGGATGTCCAGCCACATTCATTATCAGGTAGTTTCTTGCAGGTATTCAGGCTCTTGACATGTATTAAGACATTTGCATAAAATCATCTCTCCAGTAAACCTCTACGAAAGCACCAAAGAGACAAAATAGATGATTTCCATCCAAACTGGAGAGCCTGTGTTGGGGAGCAGCGTGCAGCTGAGCCTCATCATGAGTCTGGCCGGTGGCCATCTCACGGTTGGGCCCCTCCGTCCTATCATGATGCGTCTTTGTGTCTGAGAGGGGAGCTGGGATCACAGGAAACCCCACTTTCTCCTTCTGGCATAAAATACAATCAATAAGAAGCATTTTTCTTCATCTCCCTCTGCCCCGGCTAGCTTTCACGCTTTGTGAGAGACCCCATGCCTGCAGGGCCTCTTCCACCTATCCTCATCCCTTCATCCCAAATCCATCCGTCCTCAGATGGGTATCTTTAGCCTTCAGCCCAGAGGAACGTGCTTTGTCTCTATACTTGACTCTTCCCTGGCCAAACCCTCTCATACTCTCATCTCTGCAATTTTCTCCATTAATTATTCAAGGCCTTCCAGCCTATGAATATAAATCCATTATGTCTGCCCTGCCACACTCTGCTTCAATTAAGAGATTGGGATGGAATTATGGAGGGGGTTGGCAGATCAGGTGATTAAAGGATTCATGAGACCTCACTTTAAAATATTGATGCAACTCTACATCCAATGCAGAGATACCTACATTTATGAAATTACTCAGAGCTTCTTGGCTATTGTTGAGCTGTCAGGTTCCAGGCAGAGCTTCCAGTCCCGGTTATTAAGGAGAGTGGTCCATGTTGAATCAACGACAGCATGCCGCTCTAACATCTTTACGTTGAATACGCTGTATTTCATCTTATTTTAAAGCACTCTGTTGGGCGCCTGCAGTGTTCTTGGAAGCGTTTGGAGTTAATGGATGGTTTGTGATATCCTGCTGGCTGCAGAAAGATGCACCTGTTCAGCAGCAGTAATGGCATCAGTGTGCTGTGGCTCTTAAATGAGACCTGATTGATATTACTGAGCCTCAGGGACAGTCCTGCAGGTTAACTCTGCACGCAGAAAATCTACCTTCAAGGAAACGATTCAAAACTACTTCACTTCAGGGGGCAGCTGTTTCTTTTGAGTATTGTTCTTTCTGTGCAATCATGACTTAACACTACAGCTAATGCATATTTGCACTTTATTTAACTGCTGTATTTCTGTATTTATATTGTGCATATAATCTGCCTATTTTGCATTATTCCTCCTTATACTGTAACTTAAAGCTGACATCTTGATGTTTTTATTCAATATCAGAGCGACTGTAAGCCCCAAATCTTGCTCCCAGCAATGAATGAATTATTTCTGAGTCTGATACGAGACAAACTAATACTCATACATAAGCAGTGATCGGTGCATCGGTGACTCACCAGGAATATCCTCTCCAGCTGATCCTGGATGTCCTTCATCCCAGGGAACGCAGCCACTCCTTGGATCATCTCGATGAAAATGCAGCCCACTCCCCTGGAAGAGAGAATGACATGGGTTGAGATGTTTCAGTCGTTTATGATGTTATATACAGACTATATTATTATCATAGTGAGGAGAAATGAAACAGTGACTTAGTTTTTATACGTCACTTATCAGTACTTATTGATCACCTCATCAGGGACTGTTAACTGGGTTAAAATATGTAAACATTAGGAACTAGACGAAGATAAAGTCAAGGAGAAGTGTGTGTGTGTGTGTGTGTGTGTGTGTGTTTGCGTGCATGTGTGTGTGTGTGTGTGTGTGTTGCCAGCGCTCATTTGTCAAAGGGCTCTTGTTTCCTGACAGATTCACTTTCTGCCTCGATGCTCTGAGCCAAAACAGTGGCGCTGCAGGGAGAGAGGGACAGAAAAGCCTAGCTCAGATTTTCACGTTCCTGGAGTCTGCCGTGAAGGAAATCCTGAATCATACATCCCCATGACCCGGCTGTGACCTCAGCATGCATCTTTATGCTTAAGTGTGCACAACACCTCGGCTCGCTGAAGAGTCTGGACGAGCTTTAAAAGAGAACTCCTCTCATGTGAAGAGAGATATCTTTCTTCAGACTGCAGTGGGGGGCTCAAATGTTTATATCTGATATAGGATGAAGATGCTCCTGCATGACTCTGTTACTCAACCAAACAGAAGATAAGATACACATACATATTTAAAATACTAAATGAACGCTGGTGGCCAAATATAGAGGTTATAGTCCTCGTTGTAGAGGTCGCTGGTTCGACTCCCGGCCAGTCAACCATTTGCTGCCCCACTCCTGACTCCCCACATTACCTGTCTCTCTTCAGCTGTCCTATCTAATCTATCTTCATGATTAAGAACAGAAAGAGGGAGGTGATGATTACGTCTGAGCAATCGATCAAAATTTAAGAGTTGTTGTGACACAAAGTTAGACCTATCTCTGCATTTGAAGTGTTTGCAATTTGGTATATATACATTTCTGCAACAACAGAATGAACAGCACTTTTATCTCGATTGCTCACTCATGTAAAAGTACTGATATATTCTCTCAGGTGTGTTTTTATTAACCATCAAACACTGAACACAACATGTAAACCATATAATGGATATAAACCAGTCATACAATATTTGCAGGACAGAGAATTAGAGTGCTCATTCGAAACTACTCAAAAATGCACTCTGTGCTGACCCAAAAAGGACAAAAAGTTAAAAAATGTCAGCACTCCCAATACAGCTCAAAACGTTTAATGTCAGAAATGACAGCAGCTTTCTAAATCTTTGCTAATTATAAATGGGACACACCCACCTCGTTGGTGAGGCGCTGATGAAAGCCTAGAGCTGAAACGCGTTTGTTTCTTTTAGCTGCTGTCAATTTCAGACATTAAAAGTTTTTAACTATACAATATTGTCAAACCTGTATTTTGGCCCAAATCGTCTTTTTTTAAATGGACAATTTGGCATATTCACATAGTCCAACAATAAATACTGTCCAGTCATGACAGAAAAGTAAAATAAAAATACTAAAAAGGTTATGAACACAAATCCCCCCCCCCCACCTTTCCTCCACTATTTATAAAAACAGGGAAGAAAATACTTTACGTAAAGAAAGTTCCTTGCACTCGCCACTTAAGGATTTTGTAGGTTCCTGTCGTGGTTAGTTGTGATCGCTTCAGGACAAAAGTGAGAAAGTGTTGTAATTAAGCAAAAAAGGAGAAGATAAATATTACATATACTACTGTAAATATTAAAGCCTTTATTTATGTACGTGCATTTCACTGCATACTCATTTTACGCTGTAGTTCATGAGGAGGCATCACTACTTTCCATTTATTGCCAGAAATAAGAGATTTAAAGCTTTTATCATTTACTATTTTAATACTTCACATGAATCTGATTTAACTCCCTCCTCATATAGATCAATCTCTGTTGCCCGGTGCTCTCAGGCTCACACTGCACATGCAGAGTGTGTCTGCAGTAATGTGCTGTACTACTGCTGTTATTGTGATTAGACAGCGTGAGAGGCACTGCGACTGTAAGATCTCTGTAAATCAGTCAGTCACTGGGCCAGCTGCACTCTTTAAGCTTTAGCACATTGTAAATTAGCCTCCATAAATACAGGCTCAAAGACAGTTAATGAAGTCTGGTGATGGCAGCAGAGTAACATAAAGAGTACAGTGCGAGGGTTAACAACGCAACATTCATCAGCTCTAAAGAAGTGATTCTAACTGATCGAGGATATATGTGGGCTTTTGATTCAACAGATAAATAAGACAAACTGATCCTTATCATGTTCATCTCAGTAGACACTCATAGTGTGTGCTCCTCTCATCTCTCTTCATCATGCTGCAGTCAGGTGAAGATGATGCTCCTGTACCTACCGGGATGCAGAGCAATTAATATGCCTACAGGTAAAGGCCAACTGTGTCAGAATGTTTGTAATAGTCTGACTGATGGCTGAGCAGGTGCTGCAGAGAGGAAAGAGCAAGCAGCTCAGCAGGGACAAATAAATTAAAAGATTCCAGCAGAACGTTGTGAACCGGTGAAAGGAAGCAGTTGAACCTGTGACTCATTTTATCCAGATCGTGGATTTATATTCATATGTTATTTATGACAAGTGATGGATGATAAAGCCAATCTTAAGGAACAACATCTGTGCTCAGTGCATGTTCTAGCATTGCAAACACACTCCACCAGCTTGTGTTGCTTATGATTACAAAACTGGCGTAAGTGTTTCCTTGAAGTGAGACACATTATCTGTCATTTGTTGCATTGAACGCCTCATAAGATATTTTTTGCAGGTCTTAAATGTGCTCAAAATAATGCGCTTATAGATGACGTCACTACTGATCCTACTCTTTCAGAAACAGACCAGCTCACCGTTGCCTTTGTGCTGTCGTGGGTTTCGTTGACAATAAGAAGCATATAGATTCGCGCCAGTCTCACCCTCTAAGCTGGAGGTGTGATGCAGTGCAGCCGATCATAACCGAACCTGTACATTTATCTGTGCATGATCACACTCGGGTGATTCTGCCTCAGACTCTGACTGACAGACGTGTGAGAGCTGCAGTTCGCTGATGTGCTAAGGGGGTAAAAATAGAGCGGTTCCTCTCCTGTCTTCCATCACATCCTCCCTCCTCACAGACGGCAGCCTGTAACCTGTAGGCTGCTGTGATGGATGCTTCTCATGGCAGGACGACAGATCTGTTGGACCTTTTGGTCCTGCAAGAGATGCTTTTTCATGGAAGACTGCTTCCTAAGTGACCGGGGGTGAGATAGAGAGAGATAGACAATGTGGGTGTGTGTGTGTGTTTGTGTGTGTGTGTGTGTCGCAGAATGATTCTCAGAGGGATGGAAATCCACCCTGTGGATTTGCCCACCTGAAAATACCCTTGAAGCAGACACTCTATCCCCTTGCCTCCAGACCCTAAAGCCCCCAGCTGCTCTTTAATTGGATGTTGGAGAGTGCAGCTGGGGTCCTTGGGACGTCCCTGCTGACCGCCTGTCCAGACAGAAGGGGTCAGCAAGGCCTGACTGAGAGCCCAGAACCAGTTTTTCTGGTGAAAGCTTCAGAAAAAAAGAGATATCAAGTAGAGGATGTCTGACCAAGACGAGGGAACAGATTCCTTCATCCCGGGGGAACTCGGGGGAACTTTTTTATTCCTTTCTCAAATGTTTACTGCAGATTTGGTCAACATGATTTGAAATCATTCCTATTAAGCGGTGTGAATGTGATCAATTCAGCAATCCTGCACAAGAGTTAATAACAAATTTAAGGTGGAAAATGATTGCATTATTTTTGTTTTCTTGCAGGTTGAGCTGTTTGTCTCGTTGTTGTTCAGTTTTTATTTCTTATTCACGTTTGTCTTTGTTCTCCTGTAATTTAGCAACCTTTGTGTGCAGGCCAACATTAAACCTCATCAGTAATGCATTTATTTACTGATATAAAAAAAGAGATAATGCCAGAGTTGAGGCACTGCCAGAGCGCTGGTACCACATGCAACACCACTCACCCGTGATGTGTGCTTGTCTGCTGTGTAAGCTCTGCATGCCAAGATCTGTGCACTTACACTCAGATAAAGACAGGCTCTTTCATACAGAGGACGCTGTTCATACTCCTGTACTGACTTTTAAACTGGAGTGGTAGACGGTTGGATGCGAGAGAACACTGCTGTAGAGTAAAATCTGTGCAAGCAATAGTCTCACTCTGCAATTCTGGAGCTAGCCAGTAGTTTGCTCTGTAACACCCACAATATATAACTGTCAGAGGAATCACTTGGGGATTTCAGCCAGACATAAAATCTGACAACAGCAATCTATAAAGCATGGTCTAAAGTGCAAAGACAGTGTGTTTAAGGTGTGTTCTACCCGTATATTCTCAAGTAGTTGGTGCAGAAACGATGTGAAAAGAAAGGTGCAAACAGCGCTCTTATGTGACAAAGTGATAGCATCTTTTCTTGAAGTATGTGTACTTCTCTAGAGTTTTTAGATTTCTGTCAAATTCCACATTTACTCAACTATATCCGCCAAGTAAAATGTTCTTCTAAGGATCTTATTACTCAGAATTAAATCCTGAAATTAAGTTAAGGTGTTAACTTAAATTCGGGAGCAGGACCACACCTAAACTACACCCTCAACCATCTGATAAGCCTACTTAAACTTAGCCAGCCTACTCCAATCATTTGTCTGTGATTCTTCCACCCACCCTCTCTCACCTTTCTTTACTCCACTTTAACCTTTTTCCTTATTCCCCTCTACTCAACTTGTGCTCGCTTCTTCTATACCCTTGTCTACTTCCAGGTACAACCCGGGTCAAGATCAGCTCTGGCAGGATAACGCTGAGACAGAACCCCCATCCAGAGTCTCCTTCTGCTGGTGATACTACCCACAAATAACTCAATAAATGTTCAAACTTATATCCCTGTGTGGCATGGTCCCTGCTAGTGAATTATTTTTCGACTGGAAAATAGAGCTTCAAATGAACAGGAACTGAGAGGTTAAAAACTTAGGGTTGTAGTAATTCAGCAATGTGGATGCAGACTGCAAATGTGCAACAAGCTGCAGTTCAACTTTTAATCCGGGTCCAGGCAGACTAGATGTGAGCGAGGAGTGACTACGAGAGGAGAGTACGGCTCAGCGGTGTTTGACGGATACATGATGGAGACAGAAACAGCAGCGGTAGTTCACAAAATATTCCAAAAGCTGATTTCACTTCTTTCCAAGTCTTTTTCTGCTATGATATCTGCTTTTTACATGAGTACTGCATTCACTACGGAGTGCACAGTGGTTGTTTTTATGTTGTTTAAATGTATGGCATAGTTTATTCGATGTAATACGTGACCTCATTTTATATTAAGACAATACAGTGAAGACACTTAGATGAGTGCAAGCAAGTTTCCTTCTTTTGGGGTCGGTGTAAATATGACCAATGTGTCAAAGTGCAGCATGACATGAAAGATAGGGTCCTACATTTTTATTGCCAAGCAAAGGTTCACTCAAATAGGATTTCCCCTCGCCATATGCAGAGGCTTCATCTGTAACTGTGTTTAAATGTAATGAATGTGTGATATTTGAACCCTTTCAGTTCTACGCTGTCAGCCAGAAGAAGCATCTGGAACAGAAGGTTGACCAAAGAGCTAAATATATGGAAGAAACTAAGAGACACATCCAGGAAACAATCTCCCACCCTGCAGAGAACTCACCCTCGGGTCAGGATGAGATACAGATAAGTGTGTTTTAATAGGTTTCTGTCTTCTTCCTGATTTATTCACAGTGTTCCCCGAAGGAGGGAAAAATAAACTGATTCAGATCTGAACTGGACTACCTGAACAAATCAAGCATTAGCAACACAGAGCAGACTAGGAGTATGGGGGATCTCAGGGTCAGGGGTTAGGAGTACCCACCACATGTCCAGGCAGGTGGAGTAGTCTGTGGATCCCAGCAGGACATCAGGAGGCCGGTACCACAGGGTCACCACCTCGTTGGAATAAGTATGGCTGGGGACTGACTTGGCCCTGGCCAGGCCTGAGGGGAGAAACAAAACAACACAACAACACAGTGTTAGAAATAATTATCATTGAGCGACCTTCAGCAGGCGTCTGCAGACAAAGAGGAGAGGAGCAGACACTCCCTGTAGGAGGCACTCTGACATCTGGTTATACACTCACAACACAATACAAAGAATGCATACAGAATATGTACGCAGGAATTCTGGTGATTATAGTTTCCGGCAGAAGACTCTCATTAAGGCAAACAACAAAACAGCCCCAAATAATCAAATTCAAGGACGAGAATAAAGAAAGAGAATATGATGACACAAGATCTCTGATTTACAGAAGACGTGTATCGACTGATTTCAGCCTGCAACAATGACACGGCTGAACATACGCTGTTCATTTCCATGTGAAATGAACAGCTAGTTACAATAAATATGTTTCAAAATGAATATATTTTGTCAAAGGAAACTACTTGTGAATGCACAGGTCAAGTTCAGAAAACAGATGTGATTTCTCACTTTGTCCACAGGGAGAGCCAGAATCAACAAGAGATAGTTCGTCCTTTAAGTAAGCTGCAATGGAGAGTTCAACTACTACTTTTGATAAAAGGGCACAGTAGAGATAAAATGGGACAACGCACTCTTGTTTTTGTCTCCAAAAAATGTCATGATAATTTTTCCCTCTTCTGAAATTAGTCAAACAAAGATCTTGATGTTTGAAACACGTCCTCTTAAAGTCTGAAATACTGCTGCAACACTCAGTGCTCAGACTCTGCAGAGCCGTCTTTGGACCGACTTTGGCACATTCAACCGCGACAGGCCTGAGATTGCCTTTTCAATGGAAATTATGATGGAAGACCTTCGAGGCTTCAGTGAGGAACTCTGTGACGTGAATATCAGTCAGACGAACCCAGAGGAGCAGGGCTCGTGTTTTCATCGAGGTGAGCCTGACATCATCACCGTGTGGTTAATCTATGATGACACCACAGCTTCAGCTACGGACACAATTATTCCAAAGATTCATAAGAACCAAAAAATGTATGCTTTTATCTTCAGCCTGACACAAACCAGATGAGTAAAGTGTCCAGTGGCAGAGCTCCCATGGCAGCTAATGGTAGAGCAGAGTGCATATGCAGCAAGCTTTAATGAGGCTGTTGGCATTATCCCTCTGTCTCTTCCCAAGTGGTCTGAGGGCTTAATTAAAGCATTTAGCTTGGTAAAAAAGGACTTCCTGCCCTGCTGCTTGTCCCTGGAGAGTGGGGGAAGAAGGGCAGAGGGGAAGATAAATGAGGGGAGGGAGGGGGGGTTTAACATTTCCTTGTGCTAGAGCACCCACAAGAGAAAGGAGCTTCAGCTGGCGTTCATCACAGCCGAGCACTGTAATTTCCACACAGTGATCTAACGCAGAATAAAAGGCATCATCACTGAGAGGCTATCATTTCCACGGAAGGCGTCGTGTGTGTGTGTGTGTGTGTGTGTGTGTGTGTGTGTGTGTGTGTGTGTGTGTGTGTGTGTGTGTGTGTGTGTGTGTGTGTTTTGTGTGTGTGCTGCGGAGGTGTACTGGAGTAAAAAAGAACAAAGCGTGTCTGCAGAGTCGGGAGGAAGTAACACAAACCTGTATATTTGCACATCACTTAGCCTCCTACATTTCCCAGCATGCCTGTGAACACTGCCAAGAACATAATAACCCGTTCAGACTTGATAAGAGTGAACTAGTATTTGCTGCAGGTTTAAAAAACACTGATGCACATCTTCTAATCTGGCTTTATGACCCTCATACTGATCCGTAGATTATCAAACATGCTGCTGCTACAGTGAATAAACTCTACTAAATCATTGGGAGAGCAAAATCCTATCATAGTCTCCAAAATGTACTTGATTTGATTTGATTAACCCCTTATTTTTAAGCCCTAACAGCTTTGCTAAGTTATACAATCGTGTCATTAAATCTTGTCAGTTGATCACTGAGTTGTAAAAATGTAAACATATTCCCTGCAGGTGATCCTCAGATATATAGAGACATGAAAAGAACTGGCACAAATTAAATCACCCTGAACTTTGACCTTTAAGTGTTTTCATACAGTTTTTCCAAACCGTAAAGCATATCTGAACGTCACCTCTCTCCTTATACTTAAAGCTGGGGTTGGTAGTCTCGGAAAACCAGCATGAATTTGAATGTAGCTTTTCCTCATGACTCCGTCTAGCCCCTCCCCTCCTCCCTCGGAGCTCCTCCAAAACGACGCCCCCCCCGCTCACATGCACGAGCGCCGCTGACTTGCGACCATATGATCGTGACTGATTCAAAACCGGTCCTCACCAAAACATTCTCACAGTGAAAGTTAAAAAACACAAACAAACATGGCTACTGTTAGTACTCACAACTGTCATGCTAGCATTATCCAGTTGTACTGGTGACACGATATCAGGAGAAAAGTTATAATACATATATAATACTGTAACAGCTCTACTGTTTGTTAAACGGGTTCAGTGTAGATGTTCTTAATTCCTACAGTGTTGACAGTCAGTGAAGGCATCAGGAGAGGCGTAGAGTGTACGAGCTGGAGAGAGGAGAGACAAGAGGAGAAGTTCTTCATTCATTCAAACATTGATTGTTGCTTTGTTGGTTGGCGTGATCACGGCCGACAGTGACCGGTAAGTAAAGCTCAACGTGTTCACGAATCGGCTCGTCATCCCTACAGCGTCCAGACGGACGCTACAATACAGATACATTTTCTGTAGGACTTACTAAATGTCATTTATTCTTCTGCTTGTCATTTTTAGATAACTTTAAAAAAAAAAAAACATTCTGTTTCATGTTTAAAAAAGGTATCACAATTCAGTTTCATCCCACTGATATGAGTGCCTTATGCATACTGTTACATCAACAATCCATAATATAGAAAAGTAACTCTATGTCTTTCATTTAAAGTTTTGGCCCATTCTAACCACATCCAAGTGGAAATTGCAAAACAGACTTAAAGTTAATTTAGTTCAAACAACAATCTCCAACCACCAGCAGGACCTCAATCAGCTGTTCCTCCCCCGCTTTAAAGTCCACTTTTCCGCCCCTGCACAGCTTGAATGCTCGAACGCTCAGCTCGCTGTGTTCATCTGCAGCTTCCTGCTGTTTGCTCACACTGAGATCATAAAGATGACTTTGTAAACACAAGAGAGTCCAAACCAAAGTGTAATAGGAAGAAGCAGCTCTGTTATTGGTGCTGTTTGTGGTTTCTGTGTGCTCTGACATTTGGATCACCTTGCCGGTTATTGAGGAGCTCTGTGATGATGGATGGGGAGGAGAGACCCCGCCCCGTCCTTCACCCTGAAACCTCCACAAGTCTGTCTGCAGAGGAGGGCACTACTTCAAAGCCTGACCTGCTGCTCTGTGCACACACAGCTTCAGTCACCTTCATGTGAGGACCTGCTTTCCGGTGCAGGTAGCAGTGGGAGGAAGGTCACAGGTGAATTATACATCACTACCTCACAACGAAGCAGGGGACGAGGTGGGCTGGAAACAAGAGGGAGAAAGAATGGAGAAAGAGAAGGACTAAAATAGTCTGTGTCCCCGGGGAAACGGCCCACTGTTCTTTAGAAGTTCATTCGAAATTTTACAGGCAGTTTGTAGCTTAACTGATTCTCCTCCTCCTCGCCGAGGTGCAGCGAGAGAGAGACGTACTTATCTGCCGGGAATTATTCAAGATACTGCAGGAATTTTTTATTTCTCTAGGGAAAATAAAACGTCTTCTAAAAAAGTTTTGACTTACAAATACAAAAACACATCATTTGTTGCAGTCAGGTAAAAGTGGGAATCTTATAATACCAGGGAATGAAACAGTTTGCGTTCTGAACTTACAGTAATCATTCTATTTTAAAGATTAGCATGTGAAGCTCCTGTGAGGAATTTTAGTTTGGGTGGACGTTGCAGACCTCTGTGTGCCACGCAGGAGCTCTTATCTCATTGCTGATAATTACCTGTGCATGTGTAAGTAGTATTTTTAAAAATGCTCTGTCTGCCTTCTTCCAAAGGCCAAACGTATCACTCATTGAGGATATTTGCAGCGTAAAGTGTAAATAAAAGCTGTTTCTGTAATCACACTGACTGACATCGTCCACATGGCTGTGGATTGAGGAATTAAAAATGGCAGAAATAGTCTGTCTGTGTGGATTGTCTTATTTGTTTTCGTAGCTCAAAGATGCCTCAATATTAATTTCAGTCTGATTCATAATTAGCTCAAATATTCTTAGAAGAGCTTTAAAGAAGACAAGCGTAACTTTGCAGAAACCAGATCGTCGTAATCATTTATGAGAAGAGAAATATGAAGAACGTAGTAGACATTTTTTTTGAATTGACAGAAACAGACGTTTCCTTAATATTAAAAAAGTATTGTTCACCAGCAGAGAAAAGAAGATGTGAGGAGGAAAACAGCACAGCACAACAGCTTTCTACCAAATTGAAGAAAACAGACATAAAGTAACCTCAAACATATGTGTGTTTGTGCTTTGTCAGAGCTACAGGACTGGTTGAATGAGAAGAAAATGCAAACAGAGAAGTTACAGGAAGAGGATCTCAAACAGGTGCTACTGTTAATTTCTGCATCCATTGAGAATGCCAACAGAAAAACGTGGATGTTTCGACTTAAACATGAATGAAAATTTTGTTAAATGTAATTAATAACAGTAAAGCAGGCTAATGTTGAGACTTAATGTCATTGAAAATGCTACATTCGGGCGTGGATTTGGCCTAATGGCTATATCACGCGCCTATGGAGCGGTTAGCCAGAGTTCAATTCCAGCCTGCAGCCCCTTACCCTCATGTCCCTCCCCCATTCTCTCTTCCTGTTTCCAGCTCTATCCACTGTCCTCCCCTCTCCAATAAAGTTGCAAACTTTTTTTTCTGCTGCATAAATGAATAATTTCAAATCAGTAAAATCATCTTTACATCAAAACATAGTGCCAACTTGTTTTCATCTTTAGTTGGTGGCTGAGCAATAAGCAGGAGAATGTATCATAGACTTGGTATCAGAGTCTCATCTCACAGTTTTTTATTCTCACCTGCTTCTTTCTTGCATAACCTCTCGCTCACTAGACATTCTCTCTTACATATACATTTTATATTGCTTGCATGATGCAATTTTATCCATTAACTAGTTTCAAAGTCTTTGTTTTTAGCAAGAAACAAGCATCATAAATAAAGAACATTACTTAAGTTGCCTATCCTGAGATGATGCATCGTCTTAGGCTGAGCTCTGCTGTTTGTGCAGGCTGGTTTCAGTGCGTCTGCTCGACCTGCTCACATGACCCTGAAATTAAATGCAAGAGGTTACGTGCTGCTCAGGTTATCAGTGTGGCAATACGGCTTTAAAGCTGGGATTACATGCATCATATTTCTATCCAACCTTCCCACATTAATGTCGGGTAGGGTTTTTATCATCCAAGCAAATAGAGTTAGAGTTTCTCCCAGAGGTAAAAAATGTTGTGAGTACTTAAGTTGATCAGAAGCTGCAGCGCTTATTTTAGGGAGGTGATCATTTCTTATTCTGGGAAGAAAAAATTAGTTCTGATTAGTAGTGAGTCAACACTCACTGCATACATCATTTAAATGTGGAGTCTTAGCCTTCGAGTCTTCCTACATTGAGGACAGATTGCAAACACAAGTCTTACTGCTGTCTCTTCTCATTTCAACACCTGTGCATTGGTTTATTTTATCCTCCAGCAGCTTTAAGAAATATATGGTAACACTAAGAACAAAAATCTTAACAAGAACCAGTGAGGTACTCAAGGAAGAGTTGAAGATTGAAGATGCACAGGTACATCACAAAATCACAGTGACAAAGTTAAGACAGATTGGAGTGCTCTGCGACGTGTCCTCTGCCTGAGTGTCTCTGCTGCACTCACTCAGCTGATAATACACACATGTAATATGGATGAGGAGCTGCTGCAGGTAAATATCGTTCTGCTTGGAAAGGTGCACCCATGTTTTGTAAGAACTTCAAAGTAAAGTGAGAGACAGAGTCAGTTAGACAATCGGCTAAGGTTACATGGAAAGTGAAAGCACACCGCGGCTTGATTTACACCGTCATCAGCTGTTTGTCTTCTTGGATTAAACTGTGTCTGCAGACGATTTCAAAGGAGTGGCTTCTATTTCTGTTATCCTCATTCAAAACAAATCTAAGACAAGATGATTGGGAAATCATTTTGGCTTATTGTGCTAAAAGAAAGAATATTCCTGAAGAAATAGTCACATTTTCATGTGTGTGTGTTTGTGTGTGTGTGCACAACACACCACCTGCCACCGTCTCAGCTCATTTCCCAACACAAAGTGGACTGTGATGAGCTCTGCATTATGAAGGTCCACATAAAACAGCCGCATCATTAAGAACACACACGCCAACCAACTCATTACTTCTGCTGGTGTGTTAAAATCTGTGGTTTGTTTCAGCCTGGTCTCAGTTTGGACTGTTAAATACACGCACACACGCACACACGCACACACACACACACGTCCCAGTGCTGTGGCGAGGCGAGGCGCTGGGTGGAACAGCTCACTGGGGAGAGGCAAACAGTCTGCTGCGGGTGCTGCAACATTCCTCCAGCTCCATTGTCACATTGCTTTTCTCCTCACACATCATTATCCCAGCAGCTGTTACATCGCAGCCCAGTGACACATACTACCCGGAAAATAAACACACACATCAGCACACTTTAGATAGATAGCTGTGGATGCACTCTCTGAAAAAGGATTGTTGTAATTAGTTCAGTCAAATACTGAAGTCCAACATTTAACACGCTTTGAGCTGCAGACAGGTTTTATTTCTGCAGAGTGGTGATATAAAAACACTGCAGGAGCCTCTTTATGACCAAAAAATTAAAAAAACACTGTCGACTCAAAAATTGTCATTTTTAATACCTGCAACTGATGTGGCGGTAAGTTTCAAACCAGACCGCTGACGGCACACCGAAGAGATAACTTTACGATCCCCTCAGCAAATACAAATATCCAAAGTGATTAATACAACAAAAGGTTTCAGAGAGCGGGATGATATTTGTCATCAAATAACACTTCCTTCAAACATCCAGGACGAGATCAGCAGAGATATCAAAGGTATCATTGTGTCCAAACAGAAAGATTCTTAAAGAAGCATTCATGATGTTCTTTACGACCATCCACAACTTCATGCAATCACATCAGAGATGTGAAGGTTCATGTGGTGTGACATCTGGGTATTACAGAAAGACAGTATATCAAGAGAGAAAACCACATCATGGACCGTGAAAACGTCGAGGTAATCCACTCTCAGAGCAGCAGGAACCAGTGCTGGATAAGGGAGGCTGTAGAGATCAGTAAGGGAGCCCAGAGGACAGTAAACCAGGATGAGGGGGCCTACATGCTGACACACACCTGGGATGCTGTCCCAAGACTGTCAGAAAACAGGGGGGGCGTGTTTCTTTCACCATCAAGCTTATAATTAATAAAAGCACGATCACAGCAGCCACACAGCACTTATAATGAAAACATTGCATTGATTCTGCTGCTTTCTCAACCTTCCTGTATGTGCGATACTTTACGATACAATACAGCGAGGCAGAATTAAGGTGCCACACTCTCACCATGTCATGAAAGCCTCTTATAGTTGTTGAATTATCTCAGCTAGCCTGCCGAGTGAGTGACCCCATTGCTTTGCCCTGAGCCTTGCAGCTAACATGGAAATAAACCAAGTCAATCTGATGTGCGAGTGAGAACAACTGACTCCAAACGTCCCTGAAGAGAACCTGGATCTCTGCTCCTGCTGCAGAAGTCCCTAACTTTTCAACGAGCCAGGAACATGTCCACACTGTACAAACAGTCTGGGACAGGTTTCTACAAGGACAGAGGCCAAAACACAAACACACACACCGCACACACACACATTGAGCTCTATCAGTGGGGTCGTTCTGTGTGGAGCAGTCCTCAGATAAGGTTTCAGGCTCCTGACCACAGCCGGTGCTCCAGGTTGGCGATGGACACTGACAGCATATGGCAATGCTTCAGTGTTTGCGAGCAAACACAAGCAGCCTTTCAGCAGGTTGATCCAAACTATGGACACACTCGCGCTCTCATGAGGCTCAGAAGTATGCAGGCTATGAGAGGCGCTCATCTGCTGTTTCATTGGCCTCTATAATAAGCTACGGCAGCCCTGAAGGACAAGAGAGGAAAACATGTCATGAGATGATTGGTTTTCTCTCTTTTTTACGACCATGTGGTGCTTTTCACATGGTGTTCAACTCTTATCATAAATATCATATTGTGGAGAGTGTAGTTAAAGCTCCAGTGAGGAGTTTTTAGCTGGTTATGAAACAGACTAACATTGCTTCCTCATCACAATAAAGACTGAATATTGCTGTGTAGTTCTTTTTAACACCTGAAACCTCTGCCGCTGGGTGTTAGACGAGCAGAGTAACAGCTCACTGAAGACACAGCTTTTGTTTACATGTTCCAAAGAGCCACGATGAGTGATGTGTTTAAAGACAGCAAGAGGGGTATTTCATCAGGAAACACTACGTACTCATGAAAACAAGCAAAATCAGCTAAGAGATGAAATGTACCATGTCGTCCAGTGGGGGAACTAAAAGATCAGCACAAACTAAAAGTTCATCACAGGCGAGTTTAATAATGTGTTTCATCTTTGTTTGTTTTGTTGATTTTGATGAGACTAATTATCTCTCTCTGCAACAGCTTTATGTTTCAAAGTAATGTATTCAGTCTTTTCTCCTGTGGCCAGGGTCCGGGAGGCAGACACCCTCTCTACTTTTAAGAGTAGGCTTCTAACTTTCCTTTTTCATAAAGATTATAGTTAGAGCTGGCTCAGGTTTGGACCAGCTCTTAGTTATGCTGCTTTAGGCTTAGACTGCCGAGGGAGCTGACACAATGGGATTCCCTCTCTCTCCTCTGTCTGCCTGTCTCTCACTTTAGCTCTTCCTGTCCCATTAAAGTTACTAACCATAGACCTTTCTGGAGTCCCTGAGCTCCCTTGTCTCGTAGGTTCCTCTGGATCTCTGCTGTTGTAGACGGCCTGCTACTCCAGCTGCTACAGCTACTGCTATCCGTCTCTCCACTATCCTCTCTCTCTCTTCACCTCTCTCTATCCCTCTCTCCAACACGGTCTCAGCAGATGTGTGTCTAACATGAGTCTGGTCCTGCTGGAGGTTTCTGCCTTTTAGAGGAAGTATGTCCTTGCCACTGTAACTTGCTAAATGCTGCAAAGTGCTCTACTCATGGTGGATTAAGATGAGATCAGACTGAGTCCTGTCTGTAGGATGGGACTGGACCTTATCCTGTCTTGATGTTTGGCCTTTGTTAATAATAGAACATAGAGTATAGATCAGTAGACCTGCTCTGTTTGAGGACGACATGCAGCAAAGGGAGAATCCTGGCCGGGGGATCAAACCAGCAACTGCTGCAACAAGGACTACAGCTGCTGTTTATGGAGCACGCTTTAACCACTGAGTTAAACCAGCACCCCAAGTATATTTTTTCCTCGTACCTCCATGTTCATCTCACACGAGGATGTGTTGCTCAGCATTGTTAAAGTCAAAAGTTAAGAAAATTAAAGGAAACGCTCCGGTGGGTGGCATTAGGAAGGAATAAATGTTCAGGTCGGAGGGCTTGTTGTGTTTTAATTAGCTAACACAGCTTAAGTTATGATGTTACTTAGAACTGGAACACTTTTTGGCAGGTTAATATTAGCTTTGTTTTATGAAGGTAGTCTGTGTTCACACAGTGTTTCAGTGATTACAGTCCACACAGCTCCACCACACAAACATTACAAATCACACACACGCACACACAATCACGCTCCCCACGTTGGCCTCAATTAGCTGTGTCCTTGCTATGAAACATCTGATGCTCTAAAGCTCATGTCTGTGGTGGTTTGTTTGTTCAGCTCATTAAAAAGTGAGTAAACCCACAGAGGAGCGGAGAGGAGCCTGTGGATCGACTCCACAACCGGCAGTGGGGATACAGAGCTCAGATGAGATACCAGCCTTCCACGTTAAATCAGCTTTGAATCGGTCGGAAATGTTTGGTTATTGTGCCTGTGAGAAGCTGATCTGTGATCTCAGAGTGTGAGACACAGGGCTCCCAAATAAACAGAACCTCAAAGCAAACACAGCGGCCCACAGATGCTGGAATTTAGATGTGAAATGCTTTAAAGTCTGTCACTTATTATCATCAAATGTATTGAAACCTTGCAGAAGAAAAACTGAAGAAACTAAGGCTGGAGCTGGACTTGAAAGATTAATTGCACACAGGCAATGACCGACCACACAAGCTGAAGTCTTCAATGTGGTCACACGTTTCAATTTCAACACATATCAGAGGTCAGTGCAGCAGATACTTGTCCAAGCATTCAGAATGTCTAAAGTTAAAGGCATGAGGTCCGACTTTAGTAAATAAACATGGAGCCAAATTATCTGTTTGTAGAGTAAGCTTAATCTTTGGTATCTCAGACATTGTTCTGTATTCACACGGATCATCTCTTTGTGGTCTGTAAATCCAGATATGATCAGATGCACACACCTCTTCTTTTGAGTCACGTCAGTCACATTATAACTTCATTTAACGCTTTCTCTTCATTACAGCAATCTGTTTTCTATTCCTCTTTGTGCCCTCCATCCTATCACCAGACTGTCTCATCCCCACTAAGTGGTCTTGCCCCACTCATTGTACCTCTCAGCCCCTCCTTTGTTGACACTCCGCCTCCATCTCCCTCGATTACCCCATCCGGCACCACAGGCCTCAGCTGTCGGCCGTTAGTATTCCTGCTGCCAACGCACGAGACCGCAGGGAGCCCTGGCGGCCGCACAATATCACTCACACACACACACACACACACACACACACACACACACACACACACACACACACACACACACACACACACACACACACACACACACACACACACACACACACACACACACACACACACACCATACACTTGAACAGCCTTCACCTTCCTCATCTGGCATCCCCCAGGCAAAGACCGATTCTGTGTTTTTCTGCATGTTTGTCGATGAACACAGCTTCAGCGACAGACTAATAGGCCGGGGATTTTTCATTCCTGCTCATTTGGTATTTTGTCCATTATTTCCTCCTTCCCCTCATTTCCCTTGCAGTAATGCTTCTGCACTAATACGAGGTTTGCATTATTGATAAAGCTGCCACATTTTGCCCACCCCCATCTGTCTGGGCAGAGGGATGGAGGAGAGGGAGGAGATGGATGGTAGAGGGGAAGGAAGGTTTTCGGCAGCGAGGGAATAAAAGAATAAAGGGGTGTGGAAGTAAAGAGGTGGGTGGATGGATAGATGGATGGATGGATGGATGGATGGATGGATGGATGGATGGATGGATGGATGGATGGATGGATGGATGGATGGATGGATGGATGGATGGAAGGATGGAAGGACGGAAGGGTTGGAGGTACAGGCGGTTGGGTAGTTGGGCAGTTTTTCTGCCTCCTGGGATGCCAGACAGACTATGTAGTCAGTGTTTACTGAGCATGGATCCAAGCCATATGGTGCCACTCCAGGAGGGTTTTGAACACACTCACACATGCACGCACACAAACACACAAGACACACTCAGCCACACATGCACTAACCAGACTCCAGCCCAACAGATTGAAGCATGCATGTGCTCAGTGTCTTTATTTGTGACATGAGCTTTTAGCTTGATTAGTCTTGAATGAAGTGCTGGCACTGGATCAAAGGCGGAAAGATAAAGGTCAAGAGGTCAGATGTCGTAAATCTTGAAGAAGATGCACGTTTAATACAATTTTTCCATTTTTAAAATGCAGAGAGTAGAGTTTAACCCAGAAGGTGGCGCTATATTACGGCGAAAGCTTTGTCGAGAACATGCACTATAATGACCAACAGTGCAGCAACCACCATGACCTGTGGGGATTGAAAACTCGCTGCCATTCACTGAGTTTCCAAGTGGATGTTTCGCACAGAGCATACTGGAATACATAGCGATGTTGTCAGGCTGGCAGAGCAATTTTTTAAAAGCATTTCTCATTCAATAGGTCATTATCATGCATTGAAAGAAAACACTCACTGGTACACTATGAAGTGAATAAACTTGTAGAGAGGAATGGTTCAATTGAAAAGACTCCTCAATTTAGGACAAGTGTCCAGCAGAGGTGGGTGGCGCAAGTCTTGCTGAATTGGTAACAGGCGATGGGTCAGAACGTTTACAAAGTTTGGTTGAGGTCAACATCCTGTACCAGTTGAGAGCAGGATTGCAAACTTCACATGGCAACAACAGATGGTTCTATAAAGAGCTACTCAGCTGCACAGAAACTGACCACAATGGAAATTATCACGCAGGAAGACCAGAGCTACCTGAGCTACATTCTGAATTTTTACAGTAGTTGTCAACGCCAGAAATTTGTAAAGATGAATGAACTGACAGAGCATCCAAAGTCGCCCTTTCAACTGTCTAAATCAGACTGCCGAGTCTTCAATATTTTGTATTTTATTGTTATAATCATACATGCAGAAACCCTCAGGGTAGATCCATTGTTCTCATGGTATCCCAGCTTGTGCATGAGACACGCAGGATCAGAGGGCACATCAAGGTCACTAGTTTGATTGTTTTTAAATGCACCAACCACACTGTTTATCTTTGTTATTAAAGTTGTAAATGGAGGAGCGGTATATTCATTAAAAAGCTGAATCTAAATATTATATTTACATTCATTTCTTGTGTCAAAGCAGCTTTTTTAATATCAAGTGATGTAATGTTTTGGCAGGCTCAAGTCCAATGCTTTAAGACGGTCAAGGTAAATTAGACCTTATGTCATATTTCTATTGAAATACAAAGACTGTGGGAAATGTTTCCACCCCTCACTTCTAGACTGGTCAGCATTAAAAGATAAGAATACAGAACAAAGAGGAAGGACACAGTTTGAACAAAATATCTGCTGCTGATAGATGACTTAGTAACTGTGCATTCATCACTCTGTGCCCATCCATAACAGATATCTCACAGGCTCACATCTCATATTTAGATAAAATAGAGGCATCAGTCACTGGTTGACTCACCAAAGTCAGCAAGTTTGAGCTCTCCAGTGTCGCTGATGAGCAGGTTTTGGGGTTTCAGGTCACGGTGAAGGATGTACCTCTGGTGGATGTAGGACAGACCTCTCAGTAACTGGTACAGGAACAGCTGAAAAACACAGGAGGCAACCAGATTTGTTACTTTCATACAACTATATGTATCTATGAAATATCTGCATGATGCCTGGAAGGATGACAGGCTAAATCACATGACCACAATTCTGAGTTGTCTCTGTCTTAATCTTCAGCACTCTGCTGCAACACGTTGAAGTGAGCAGCTGTTACAGAGATTGAATGTAAGCAGCAGACATGAGAAGCAGCGTGGTGCATCACCTGTTGTCTCAAAAATAGTACAGATTGAATAAAATTGTATGAACGAGAAAATGAGAGCTGAATTAATCACCTCAGTAAATATTTTCCCAGTATGTTTACAGTTTTAGTGACTAATTTCAAGTCTTCCACGACGCAGCATGATGTTGATTCCTGATAGAAGAGTTAAATAGATGATAAAGTAGAGTACAATTTAGGCCATAGCCTCCTTCTGATTCACTTGTTGCTGCCAAAGTCATCTGGAAATGTTTGCTCATTTCATTGTACTGCAAGACTCTCTCGCTCATGGCCAGGAGTTGAAACACCAGCCTTTGTACATGGGGCGCACCCTTTAACTGCTAGGCCAATCGGCGCCCACTTTAACTGTCAAGTATTTTTAACCCTGCCAACCAAGCTAGCTACAGTGTTCACTAAAAACCATTGCATTGTCACCACTCCTCTCCAGCTCACCATGATCCCTTCTCTGGGTCTCCTCCTCAAACTCTACAGAGCAGTGTCTGCCATCACAGCGACTTCTTCCACCACTTCCACACAGTCTATGGTTAGTGACCTATTCAGTAAGGGACTCTCTAAGGCAGGAAGCCCACATGTTAATAACACACTGCCTTTCTTACAAAGTCACAAACAGCAAAAATCAATACAGAGCCAGCAGTCGATATCACAGCCATCATTTCCTCCACTCGGATGATTGAACAGAGACCAAACATGCGGCGGTGCATCCTTCACATATAGCAGCTGATTAACTGCCGGCTGCTGAGGCAGTGAATCATACCGTTTCTTTCCTGCTTTAAAATGACCTCGGTGCATTAACTGTGGCGTCTACAATGTGTAATCAATTCAGTTTGGTATAGGAGTGTGAATTAAAGAACAGAGGAAGTCTCAGATATGTATGGAGGTGTGACAGACGGGGGGGCTGGGCGGAGCTGCAGCCTTCTCTTCATTTTCTGTGAAGGGCGGAGAATCGATTGCACCGAGCATGACAGGACTGCTGACAGCAGGGGGGCGGCAAGGCAGAGTGACAAAATCGGCTAACTTTGACCCAGAGAGACTGAAAAAGTACACAAATAATCATCAATGAGAAAAACCTGTTTCTAAATCCAATCTGTACTTTCAAGAACAGAAAAGTTCTGTCCTGATTGTGTTGATGGTTTTGGGAATTGTAGTAAACTTAAGAGAAGTTGTTATATATTTAAGATATTGCATTATAGCTTTGCAGCCCAGCAGATTGTCTTGGTGATCCTGTGCATGTCATTATAAAGAGCTGAGGAAATGTAGCTTCTGTAACAAACTTTCAAGGTTTTAAATCCACGTATGTAAAATATACGCTACTCAAAGTGTCACAGAGGAAATGAGAATATTTTATTACACAGCTAAAATAATCAATGATTGAATTTAGACATGGTTTCTAGAGCGTGTACTCTGTTTTCTTACAATCCTGAAAACCAATCACTAAAATGCACATGCAGATAAAAAGATCAGGTTGTAAGTAAACAGAATCTTGGGGCGCTGGTGACCTAGTGATCTATGCGCCCCACGTTTAGAGGCGACAGTCCTTGTCGCAGAGGTCGCTGGTTTGACTCCCGGACGGTCGACCATTTCCTGCATGTGTTCCCACTCTCCACTCCCCACATTTCCTGTCTCTCTTCAGCTGTCTTGTCATTAAAGGCAAAAATGCCCAAAAACATAACTTAAAAAAAAATAAAAAATAGTAAACAGAATCTTAAAGATGTAGTGTTCAAATGTTACTTAAAACTGGGAAAAAGACCCCTGGATAGTCCGGTCAATACAATATTTAACTTATTGATACTCGTACTTCATCTGTATTCAAATGTCAGCCACCTGTAGATGTGTGAGTAAGGTGTAAGGGGAAGATATGCACGTGTATGTTACATTGAAGATTGTGGGTGCAACTCTCCTTGTCATGGCATGGTTTTGTTCTTTGTTTTGTTTTTGTCCTCCATGGTGTTTTGTTAACTGTTTGTCCAAATAGGAATGAAGAAAAATGAATAAACAGAATTTTCTAAAAATTAAAAAATCTGGGAAAAATGTGTCTTCACAACCTCTGTTACTATGACCAAAAACCTGTTTGATAGCGACAATTCACCACCAAACTCTGATCAGTTCAGTTACTGTTATTCCTTAAAACAATGTTCATATCTCAAACAAAGCCTCACACCAAACACTGAAGGAATCCTCCAACAGATACAATAACAGCAAACACATTCATAAAAACACTCATGAAAATGCATGAACGCGCTTTTGCTGACACATCATATGAATAAAGATGAAATTTCATTTACATTTTACAGCCTATTTTCTCTCAGCTGAAATTAAACACAGCTCATTCACCTGCCCGAGGAGCTCATAAACCCGGGCTGCATCCACAAAGCTCATTTCGCTTTTATCGTATGCACACTGCGTGAGATGTATCTGCCTCCAAAAAGGAAAATCAACAAAGTCCTAAAATGCAGAGAAAGTCAGAGCCCCATTAAACTTGTTTTGTTTTCCTTCAGAGATCTGGCAGCTCCTCACCCCCCCGTGCAGACGTGTCAATCAACAAATAATGAGGCCGGCTCGATCTAGCGTTCAGTTTTATTCCAATTCCAGCATTCTCCTCTTGTTTCATTCCTCTCACTGATACCATGGTCTCGGCCAATTAAGCTGATTGAAGCACCGTGGAGTCCAATCAGGCACGGGCCCTGTCTGGCATCTGGAGTCACAGGGTCAACAGTTTACTACTCCTGCACTCGGCGGGTGAGAGATGAGCTGCGGTGTGCAGAATTAGCATGGGAAATGTGTGTTTACTCATGTATATCAAAACACACTTCTGAAAAGCCCTCGCCTTGCTGGGAGTGCAACTGCACGGTAATAAAAGAGGAAAAAAACACTCTTTTATTCTCTTCAGTCAGCTCTTCAATTCAAACATCAAACCATCCTCAGAAGGTTTTTCTTTCTCTGAAACAGCTCTCTGCCATTTGCAATTCCAATATTTGAGAGAAAGTGAGGAGCTGGGAGCAGTTTGTGAAGGCTATTCAGACCGACTGTTTTGGCAACAATAATGATAAAAGTGTATTCTGCTGTCAAGGATTCATGGTTTTTGAAGCCAGATTATGAAGGTCTGATTAAGATTGAAGTCGGACTGCCTGGAATTAAAAAGATATTCAAGTCACGCTCAGCATCATTCACTTCATACAGAATGAAAAACGTGCCTTCATTTCCACCCATTGTGAGACGTGAAAGACCGCCTCAATGAGTGCTAACATGTTGCACTCTTGCAGTCAAGTCACGTGCAGAAGCCAACTAGCTTGCAGAGTAACAGGACTTACATTACACCCTTTCTGCTAACCAAAACATGCATTTGACCTGTCATTAAAATGTAAAAGATCACAACAGAACAGATTCTTGTGCTGATTTGAAGTAGAAAGTCACGGTTATGGAAAGCTCAATGACTCGTGTTGTTGAATGCTGCAGGAGCCTCATTTGCCAACAGAGCTGTCAATCAATTATCCTCTTAAAAATCAAACAACTAGTTAAAACTATACTTCTCTGAAAAATGAGCACTTGCACATAAAGCAGTATGATGTGTCACAAAGAAATAATTTGTCAAACATCCTGTTTTGAATAATATCTTAGTCCTCTGTGTGGTGAGTGAATCTACATGTCCACTCTCATACAGAGGGACTCTTCAGGAAGTTGTGTTTGCTGCAAAGCTAACAAAGCTTTCAGGACTGTTTAAGCAGCTGAGAGCTCCACAGGTTTATTGTCAAAAGCAAAATAACATAGAGAGTAGTGGTAAAGTAGAAAACTGTTTCAGATTGCATCGAAACACACAAATGTTGCGGGGAGACGATGCCACAGTAATGGCAGATTGTTAACTTCTAATAATTTGTCAGATTTGTCTATAAGGAACTTCCATTGTCACATTTTAAAGAGCAGGGTGCTCAAGCTGTCACATTTGACAAGTGTTGGAATTTACAGTCACAAGGCAAAGATGTAATAACTCTGTGACAGCGTTGACAACTTCTTTTCTTACAGGCTGATCAGTGCAGTCTGTCATTATCTGCATATTCACAGCGATTTAAGGCTGAGTAACGTGACATTCCCCACTGCAATGCCCTCTGCAACTGAGCTCTCCTACAAAAGTTCACTATATAGTGTTTTACTTCTACTTTTGACTTTTCACAGTGCTGCATCTATTTATTTGTACTCTGCCAGGGGACTTTAGTACCTATCTTATTGTTGGATCTACTCCAATAGCCGTTCCTCACCTAACTTTATCTGCAGGAGAAAAGAACAATGTTGACCTTAAGTTTAAAACACACTCACAGCAGATACAGCAATGTTTCACGATGATGCTGCAGTAAAATTAGCTGATAAAACACATCATAAATCAGAATGAAAAGTTATTTCATTAAAGAGAAAAAGTCCTGCAGCATCTCCCGTGTGTGTGTGTGTGTGTGTGTGTGTGTGTGTGAGAGAGAGAGAGAGAGAGTAAGAGAGTGTCTCCCTAATCATGATGCATTATAAGTTCATAACTGCAGATGAAACAAACCGTGTGATCGTAGTTAAAACAGCCATTAACATAATCTATCACCAAGCAGTGACCCGACTGCACGAACAACCATCCATCACCAGCACACCAATAAACACGCTGCCATTTTTCTAATGATGAAATACTTATTGCCATCTCACCACGAGCGAGCAGAACTCTCCATCACGATAAGCATTATGAGAAATGTGCGGATAGTATCGGCTCTGCGTTATCTATCAGAAGAATGGAGTGTAATTTGGCTCTTTTGTCTGATATTCAATGTGCAGCAAAGCGTGGAGCAATGAATCAAAGTGACAGCAGGACACTGGGGTTCATATCGCTTCACAGAGGCAAAAACAAATTGAAACAGCTCAGAACACAGGAGGAGAGGAAAGATACTGTGTTTTAATCCATGTTCATAGAAGCTAACAACCCTTAAGACACTCATGCATGAAGGCTGACTGATTTGGGACTTGAACAGTAACACTGACAGAGAGAACAGATGCTGGACTGTTGTTCTTCTATATCTGGAAACACTGCTGCATGTTTATTCTGCAGGAAACACAAACAGGCTCAGTACACTACATGACTTTTCTTTTATTCAAGGACAATGTCATTGTCGTGATGATGGTTTTGGTAAGGTTGAACAGTCCCTAAAACTAAGAATATAATAAGTAGGTCTGTCATGCCATTATTATTAATTTATGTATCTGTCCCAATTGATAGCATTTTCTGTCCAGTGATCTCATGATAATGCAACTTAGGGGTGAGTATTGGAAAGGACCTCCCGATATGATACGCATCACAATACTTGGGTCACGATACGATAGTATCACGATATCCCAATATTGTGATATATTGCGATATTACTGCAGTCGTATTTTAGTTCCAACTCTGCTAAAATAAGAATTTTTATTTTTACAAATAATCAATATTAAGAGTTGAAATATCGATATTATATTGTAAGTCAAAGTATCGCGATATATACCCAGCGATATTTTTTCACACCTCTAATGCGACTGCATTTGCACTTTTTAGGAGTTCCTTTTTGTTTGCTTTGTAAGTTTCATACTGGACCTCTCATATAGGTCTTGTTCCACAAGGCAGTACAACATAACTGGTCACAACATGCTAACCTGAGAGCGTATCTTTGACTCAAGTCTAACACAGTGTTCACTGACCTCCAGTCAGTTTCTGTCAATTTAGCAAGCACTGTAGTTAACTTGTTTGATTTATTTGCATTCAATTCAGTTGTTTTTGTTTTAAAGTGAAGTGGTGTCGATATTTTCCATCCCAGCAGCAGCAGGAACAGAAAGATACAGCCAGAGTTTGAATGCAGTGTGCCAAAAAGGAACTACAATAGCTTGCAACTAAGAAAAAATAGCATGCTCATTTTGGACCTATACCACTTTGCAATATATTTACATGAGGTTGGTCTTCTTAATAACTTGTATAATCAGAAGTAAATGCCTTTAGTAGTTAATATTAGAACATTTAACTTATTTAAGTTATATTGTTTACCAATTTGGACAACATTTTTGCCACAGTGTCAACAGGCAGAGGTGAAATGTGTCCTTTCCATGGATTTGTTTGATTTGACGTGTGTGATCAGGTTGCTCCATGCACTACTTGATGTTTAAAGTTAATCCTCAATGTTTTGGGATTTTGACCAATCAGAATCAAGTATTTAACAAAGCCATCTCAATAATGATATTCAATATAGCCATTCAGATTATTTTAACATTGAGAAAAAACGATGGCTCAAACACACACCTTGAGCTCTTTGACAAACCTCTGAAGCAGTGTTCTGCTGAAATGCGTAAAAGTGGTGAAATCAGTGAGGGAGAGCTAAAGTGAAGCGGTGTTAAATGGAGTGAAAAGGCTCCACCATCTGCCAGCAGGCATGGAAGCAGCCCTAATCTTTTCCACTAAGCATCTGTACCGCGTTCTCCATAATGGCCTGAATCAGGAGACAGCATCAACCTGCAGCGTGGCAGCGGCCACAGAGGACTGTAAAGTTCCAGAAATGCCCCAAATTGTCTTTGGCTTATGTTTTAATGAGCAGCTGTGTCGCACTGCAGGGTCTCTGTGTGTAAATATAGGGCTGCTGAAACACCACTACACACACCGTAAAACAACACCAACATCGCGTCCTTGATGTCAACCAAACGTCTCTGCAGACATGAAGTCTGAATCTGTTTCCTGCTTGTTGGCATAATGGTCCTCAATGGAGCCACAGAAAGATGGATCTGGCCGTAGACTGGGCTTAATGGAACAGGAATGACAGGGAGTAACCACCACGTTACAGTGTGATAGGATGATGGACCGATCAAACATATTGATCTAATGAGAAGCTTAATGAAACTTGTCTTTGAGGATTCCCTACCTTTTTATAACCACTATTTTACAAGAGCTTGTTCCTTTTATGAGTGTTAGCACAGGACTAAAACTTCATGAACAACTCAAACTTTAAGTTAGGAAGTTCTGAGCTAAAAACCAGGACGTTGCTCTAAATATGACAAACTGGTAAATTGCATGTTCCACTATTATCTTGGGCTACATGTTGGTGCAACAGTTATTAATGTCGCCTCACAGAAAGAAGGTACTACAGGTGCTCTTCCTGCTATGGGTAGTGTGGACTGATAACTTCAATATGATAAATTTACATGCTTCTGTTTCCTTTTTTAATGCTCTTGTACTCTAATTTGGGACTGTTGCTTCTGTTTCTGAGTGGAGTTTGCACGTTTTCCCTGTGGGTTTGCTCCTGGTACTCTGGTCTCTACCCACAGTCAACCCCCCCCCCCACAAAAGTAACAACATGCACCAATGATGTGCGTGTAAGCATGTCAGCCCTGAGACTGACTGGCAACCTGTACCAGGTGTGCCCCATCTCTCACCTAATGGGAGCTGGCAGTAGATCCAGCCCCCCACGACCCAGAATGGGTATTCAGTATAAATGATGGATGGTTGGATGGATTAAAAGGTGTGATGTTTCACTGGCATGTAGATAAGTGATGGACTGAGTACAGTACATATGTATTAATACAATTTCTTACGGTCAAATACATTTTAAATGGAAAACAACATCTTAAAAAAATGCTTGTCAAACATTGAATCGCCAAAAGTAGTCTGGGAGGTAGAGCCTTCAGTCAATTGGCTCTGGTCCAGATGAGTAACCTTTGATTTTAGGAACGGGGCCTGTATGCACGTCCAGCCATTACACAAACGGGACCATTAGTCCTAACGTACCGTTATGATACGGCCCATTTGGCCGTAGCGTTAGCCGCATGCACAACTGCAAATAATAACTAATTGCGCCATGAAAGCGTGGCTGGTGCAAAACGTCATCTGGAAAACCCCTATACAACAAATTTGAATTGTGCATGCCTACTACACATAAACAATAATAAACATGGCGAGCGGTACCGGTGTGATTTCGAGAAGATCAAGAAATAACTATTTCTCAGTGGAAGAAATGGACATTTTATTACAAGAATATAGAATGAACAAACAGCTATTATCATCAAGTCAATCATCAAAGATAACAAACAAGGATAAAAGGAAAGTTTGGCTTGAGATCTTGAACCGGGTAAATGATGTTGGTCTCCTAAATCTAAATTTGCTGTATATTTCAACATCGTCATACTTATCCAAAGGATTAGTTTGATCCCTAAATATCCATTGTCTTCACATATTTTGTCTTAAACGGTAACGCATAAGCACGATGTCCACCATCCTTTAAACAGCCTAACAGGTGCGAAATCCTGCCGTTAGTGCATGCGGGCCCAGGATGTCGACAAACTCTCTTCTTATGCTTATGCTTTTTTTTTTTTTCTGCCTTTTGTTGGTTTGGCCTTGACTTGAGCTAGACCTTTGCTGCAGGCTTAGATAGACCAAGCTCCTCTCTCTTCCTCTATCTCTCCATCGGTATGGGTTTCAGTCTCATTAATGCATGATACTCACTTTGTATCTCCCTGGACTTTTTGTGCTCTCTTGCTGTCCTGGAAGAAAGCTTGACTCTTGCTACTGCTATTATTAGTCCATCACTATCCCTGTTACACCGCTATGAACATTGTTATTTCAGTGCTTCTCTGTCTGTCTGTCTGTCTGTCTGTCTGTCTGTCTGTCTGTCTGTCTGTCTGTCTGTCTGTCTGTCTGTCTGACAATCTCTTTTTCTGTCTCATTTCACTGAACGGTTGAAAAAGATGACTGTCAAAAACACATATCTGCTTCAGGTGCCTGTCTGTGAAAATGAGAGTGTCTCTGTGGTTGTTGCCAAGTGCTTTCTCATTGAAGTCTCTATAAATACTATCACAAATGTTGCAGGCTGAAGTAGCTGTTTCTGTTATTTCCCTGCACCTAACTTTTGTTCTAAAATAAAATAAATCCTGTTAAATGTGCAAAGGAAGGTTGTCAAAAATATTACTGCTTCACAACTTTTTAATACCACATGATTTAAAACAATAGAATCTCTGTTACTGATTATATATGTCCAAAGAATCTGCTGCGACAGAAGGAGAGCAGCAGCAGACAATCGACATAGGGACAAGATGTAAAGAAAGAGATCGCCTGTAAAATTACCAAAGCAGCAAAACTGTGAAACTGAAGTTATTTTCTGATTGTTTCACAGCAGTTACACTCTGCAGAACTTATAAATACAACCCCACCTCCACACAAACATTCAGGAAGGTGCCAGGTTTCATTTGTTTGTTGCTGAGGTTGAGCTTCTTCCTGCCTGCTGTGTCTCTCTGCTCGGCCCTCTGTCACAGCCACTACTCCACTAACTCTACTCATTCACAGGTCTGCGAACACTTAACTTTATAAGGTCCTTTTAGCATCTGATAACGACTTACATGTTACATTTATTTCTGTTGCAGACAGACAGAGCGTTTAGGAGAGAGACAGCAATGTCACCTGGTCCCTATGTGCTTCCAATAACCATCAGACTGTTGACAGGGAGCAGCACAGGACTGACCAATGACTGACATCCATAAAAATGACGAAATGACCAAATATTTAGGAAAATGTTGGTTTTTGACAAATAATTCAGAGGAAACATTTTCAATTGGGTATACATGTTTTTTTGCAGGAAAGTCTGATTTATTTGCCTGTTTTTACTAATTACAGTACGTCAAATGTAGTCTATGCTCAGTGACTATTTCTGAACCAGTAACAAAATTAACCATTATGGGTGCCCGTGAGGTTTTTAATTGTTGCTTTGGTATTATAACAGGTGTTCATAATATTGATTTTTACTGGTATCTTATTTAAGTTGTATAGTATGGTATTATGAAGACTCTAGCAAAGAGGCCATTGTCCTAAAATAGGCAGCCCAGGTTTGATTCCAACATATGGTCCTTTGCCAAGTCATTCTTTTCTTTCTCCCAGTTTTTTACTCTATCCACTTTCCTATTATCCCAATAAAAAGAAATAAAAGGTCAAAAAATGATCTAAAAAAATTAATAAATTGGCTGAAGGCAATCAAAGAAACAAATATCAGCTTGCTTTTAATCTAACACATTTAACTTAATTGTTACAGGCTAAAATCATGATTTTTCCTGTACAAATACAACAAATTTACTTAGTTTTTTATTTGCTTTGAATTAATATTTCATCAGAAACAAATATTATAAAGTGAATGTTTTGTTATTTGTGTGATATTGAACTTGACTTTTTTTTTTTTACAGTTGCTTTGTTGACCCGTTCTTGATATTGACACGACTCCAACTCTACTAATGTACCATCAGCAGCTTCCCTTGTAATCTAATTGTGAGAGCAAATGCTGGCTGTACTTTGGCTTGTAGACATGCTTTGTGGGTGTCAGTTTCCAATTGATCCATGGAGATGTCACTGAGACACGACCCTTCAGCTGACTGCATATAATCTAATAAGAAGAGCACTTCAGCAGCCACTGGATGAGGTCATCCTCACTGTGCTCAAATACAGCATGCTGCTAACAAATCACAGTCAAGTACAGAAGTACATGAGGCCAGAAAAGTTAATGGGGCTGCAAAACATTACAGTTTCTGACAGATTTATTGTAGTTCAAGCAGAAACTTCCAACATATTTTTTACTTTAACTGAAAGACACACACACACACACACACGGACCTCCACACACACAGCTCTCTGGTTCTCGACCAGTAACGACATTAGCAGAGAGCGTCTGAGTGCTCCTCTCTAGATGTTAATTTGATGTAGCACCAGCGGAGTCACTAATAGCTTTTATGTTGCTGATTAGTAAATAGGAGGATGGTTGAGTGACTGCTCATCCTCACAGTCAGCCATAAAACACACTAATAACAGACATTAACTCCCTTTATGGTGCTTATGTTCGGGTCTTAATTGAATCATTGCTAACTTCACATGACTGACACTCGAACATGTCTTCATCACTTCAGATTCCTGCTTTTAAAACTTAAAAAGTTCATAATTTCATATGCTAAATATGCTGTTTTTAATTTCTCCCAGAGCAAGGAGGAGGTCAGAGTCGATCCCAGGTTACTGTCAGGCGTCCTGTGTGTTAAAGAAGAACTCCTAAAGGGCCATTACTCTCTGGTTTCACCACATTTATATATGTTTTTTTATAAGTTGTTTTAAATCTGTTTTTACCCTATAAGGGATATCTGTGTTGAGTTTGTGGTGCAGCTTTGGGCTGAGCAGACTGTGACCCTGACTCCTCAGGAAGACATTCTGGGGTGGATGAGTCCATTTCAATTCAGGTGAAACCTGCAGGGGGATCTGAGGTAGGACTCTGTAGTCAGCAGGGGTGGACAGGCCATCTGGGCATTCAACCAGTGGCTGGTGCATGCATGCATCCTCTTTTTAATTCATGACATCATCATTAAAGATAGTCGTACTGACAGGTGACAGAGGGTGAAAAATTTTATGTCAGTTACTGCATTTTAATATTTTATTTTTACATATTTTTATTGTAGTGTCTTGTTTTAGCTGAAAGTCATATTTTCTTTGAATTCTCTTAATGATATCCATGTTTTCTTTGAAACTTTGACTCGCTCTCCGTATAAATAGTCCTTTATAAATAAACCTGCCTCGCTCGGCTCTAACAAAGCACTTTTTATTCCTTCGTCTCCGGAAGATGCTTTATAAATAAACTTGCGTTGCGTTGCTTTTCTGAGTCTGTTTATGATACCAGAGCACTGAGCTGCTTCTGTGAAGACTATAAACTACAGGTGAGAACTGCACACCCTCAGTCTGATCATCTTCTCATCCACCTCACTTTGTCAGGCTGATGATAATTAGCCTCAACAAGATTACATTACTGTCACCTGCTCTTAACTAAAGTCAGCGTTAATTGATATCTGAGCGTGTGGGATGTCTTTGACATTATATGGTAGAGTGAACTACATGTCAAACTTAAATCATTGCAAGCAGAGATAATTGAATGCTCCTATGTTTAAGATTTACTCTGTAATTTTCTGAATAATACCAAAATAATAGAGCTGCCATTCTCATCCTGATGGATTATTACCACCATTGTCCTCATGTTAGCTAAATCCAGACTTTCTTACATGACTGCACAGGAACAAATCCACGAGCCCCATCAACAGATAAGAAATCACAACTCAGGCGTCTCAGCAGCGAGTAACAAAGTCAGCTTGAGCCAAGCAACACCTCGCTCTGCTCCCTCAGAGTAATCCTAAATTATTCATGTGAATTTCAGTGAGGCTGCTGTCAGCAGGAAGAAAAAAATACATATTACTTATGTAAATCCTCAGTGGCAAAAGGTACGAGCTGTTACATAACAGATAGTGTCTGAACTGTCACCTTCCTGCATGACAGAGCATCCCAACACCCCCATCAACACCAACACCACACGGCCTCATTCACTCCATCAGCGTTTGTTTATACCTGTTTATTAACAGAACCAACACCTTCCAGCAAACAGGAGAAAGAAGAGGACAGAAACAGTCTGTCAGACTTCAACCAGCTTCACCGCCAGGCTCTCAGCTTATTAAAGTCCCCGCTGACGTAAGGGACACAAATTAAGATACAGGAGCCGAGGAGCCGCATCAGCACGATGAATAAACTGATTCTTTATAGCTGGAGGTTGATCTTATTCAGCTAACGGTTAGCTTAGGTTCATCCAGGTTGAACAGCTATATTGTCGGAGCAATGCATTGTAATATATCAGTCTATATTTAGGATGTAACAACACACTCAACTCATGATACATTCATGCAACATGTGAGTCTTTATTAGATGCTGTAAGAAACTAAGAAAGTGTTTGTGAACCTGTGAATGAGGAGAGTTAGTGGTGTAGTAGCTGTGACAGAGGGCCGAGCAGAGCGACACACAGCAGGCAGGGATAAGTACAACCAAGCAACAAGACATTCACAATGCCTGGTCAGTGACAACAGCTAAGAGTGCTAATCCACACCCACTGAAGAGATATAAGCTCTTTTATTGTTATAACTTTATCTGTTACGTCTCTTTTTCTCTCTGTTTCCTGAAGAGCAAGTGAGGAGGCACCACTCGACACATGTACTCAAGGAGTAGAGAGAGAGATAGATCTTCCACTAGCTTATCTACAGCAGATTGCAATCTTATAAGGAAACAAAATGCTAAAACGGTGGTATATCCTTCAGTGGCCTATCCAGGTATCATCTCTGTGTAGGAGACACTGGCATGCAAAATGTTCACCTGTTGCAGGTGATATTGATCATGATTTTTTATCTCTCTGATTTTGATCAACCCTTAAGTGTGCCAATTTTCAGCAGTTGTGAGGTATCGTCTCATCCCTAGTTTGTACAAAAAAGATTGCTCATTTTTCCAGCCTGCTCACGACCCCTGTCTGCAGTTGTGGACATCTTCACATTGTTTTTCCTTTCTAGCAACACATTAGGTTTGTTTTAAGGTTCTTTTTAGTACCTGTAGATGGATCTGAAGGAACAAAGCTTCTTCCTTAAGACTAGGAAAACTTCTGAGTGTCTTTTGAAACAACAACCTAACATTCACAGTTTTTTCAAAATGACTCAGGCCCAGGTTTCTTGCATAGGATGGGTTCAGAGTTACTTAAGATTGTTCATGTTTTTGCAGAGCACCTAACATGTCCATGCAACACAATCTCTCCTTGTTCAATCTTGTACACAATTTAAAACAACTGTACCTTCACATTGTCTGGATGGAGACCCCCGGGATGTTTGTCCATGTACTGACACAGGTCTGTGTGCTGCAACACAAAAGACAGAATGTTAGTATGTTAACATGAGAGCATTTTAAAACTGATAACAAGTTGTGAGACAGCCTGAAAATCTACAAAGAATTGAAAATCAGCTTTCCATCAACTGATCAAGAAAGCAGAGGGGCATATTTGAGTTGCAATACTTTGTTTACCCGACGTAGCGTTTGTTTGAATCTGATACCCTCTCCTTCAGAAACCACCACTGACTCATGACATGCATGCAGTGTTCGCCGGCCTGCCCTTCACCTCTGTGTTTTTTTTAGCAGATTGAGGGTGGAGAGGCAGCGGCACTGATATTTACAATCTCGACACTGTCCCACTGCAGCCTGAACCAGCAGAGCCTTGTCTGCTGAATTATTCAGATGGGTGCTCCAACATGGACACGCCTGTCCGTCTCACTCTCTGTAGTAATTTATTCCATCGTTTCCCTCCCTTGATTCATGGTCCCCTCTCCATGTGTATGTCACCCTCTCCCTGTCAATCATCGTTAGCTGTGAGAGAACAGCTATGAACTGGTTTGGTTGAAAAATCCTCAGTATGTTAAATAGCACAGGCTGAAGATGGTGGATCAACATGAAGACATATGTCACGCTTCATCACAGAGGGTTCTGGTATCATCAGGAGGGGTCTTACTTCTTCAGATCTAAGGATCTAAAATGAACTGGGACAGTAGACTCCTTCAACTGCAGACATAGAAAATCTGCTGCAAATTCATCCCTGTAGCAGATGAACAGAACAAAGTACATCCATACATGTACTTGTTTTTACCTCTGGCAGGCTAAAATTTTAAGTATCAGTGTCTGAGAACAAGACAGAAAAGATCCCTGACAAAACAGACCTTCTTGTTCAGGAGTGCTCAGCAAATCCCTTTACTGGATCAAGTTTATGTGTACCTTTTTTTGGTTGATTTATTTTGTGTAGTAGTGTTACAAAGCCACCACTTATTCAAACAAAAATTTAAATACCAACTTAACAACTAGTCAAAAAGTAAGACAACACTCAGGAAAACAGTCAAAACTAGGCACAAATTAATTAACACAGATGGACATGAGATCACAGAGTCTGCAGCGTAACAATGTCAAACTAATTTACAGAGAGTGGCTACCATTAGCAGAGCTAACACCACCAGCAATCAGTCCCCCTTCCAGGTTGACGCCTATGTGCCTGTGCTGGTTACTCATTGCTCTGTTGAAGTGGTTATATGTCAGTTAAGAAAAATACTGACAAACCATGCCGCACCATGACATACTTTTTTTTATCTGTGCTTGTTTATACCCTGGTAGTAGATCATAGCAATTAACCGGAGATACAGCCCCCCTTGTGGCAGGCAGCTGCATTCAGACACAATATATGACCATCAGTTTAGACCTACAACAACAAAGTATTTATAATTTGTTTGGCCAACCTGTAATTATTGTGCCTCCTAGTTGCTTAAACATGCACAGTCCTAATTTTTGGAGTTGCATGAAACACAAATTTTAACTTAGAACTAATGTTGTGAACAATAATTAAATTAAATTAAATTAAGTTAAATTGAATTAACACTAAATAAAATAAAATAAAATACGATAAATCAAATTAAATTAAATTAAATTAAATTAAATAAACAAATGAGGAAACAAGAAATTATCAGCCTACTTAAAATTGCTAATTATCGCCAATGAACTCTGGAGGCTTTGAAAAGAGCAATCTCACGTCTGTTTGTGGTTAAAGAAAAATATTCAACCTTAAAGAAAGTGTATCTCTTCAGAGTTGACTTAATAACTGTGATGCTGTCAGACATTTAGAATAACAATCAGGAGTCTGTCAGCTGCAAAAACAATAACTTTTAGTGGACAGACTTGGATGGAAAGTTTGTCTGCAGGAATAATGAGAGCTAATACAGACCATTTTATAACACGCTGAAGAGATGTAATGGATCAACTCCAAGTCTTATGTACCTTTGAGTGATTTAGCCCCAAGAAAAAAATAAAGAAATAGAAAGTGATTCCTCATAGACTTAAAAATATGTTGCATCACATTACATCAGGGAGTTTTTCTGACTCACTTTTAAAAAACTGAACCTCCGATGTGTGTTACATCTACCAGAAGGGGGCACTGTCCTGTTTAAACTCTGATTAAAAGCAGAAGTGATGGAAAGCTGAGTCAGCGTGTTCTGGTGGAGAGCTTTGGCCTCACTCAGCATTTTCAGATTAAACATTGAGCTGAATATCAATGAGACCGTCAGAAGGGTTAATGGAGGATCTGAACATTTTTGTTCCGTGTTTCTGAAATGGGAGCTGAGCTGTACTTTTAAACCTCTGGTTCAGTATTTACACCGGATGGTGCCAAGCTCAGAACAGTATCTACTGAGTAAATACTGATAACTTTCCTCATGATAACCAGTCAATGTGTTCTGGGAAATTAGCCAGCAGTATTTTTTGACAGCAACAGGTTTGGAGAAGATTCAGGGAGAGACTATTAATCAGCGCTAATCTCGTAATCTTGCAACTAGAAAACTTTCCAAAACATTTTGTTCCTCCTCGATATGATGCCTAAATTATGTCAAATCAGTGTCCAGGTTTTAAACACCGGACATTCCCTTCAAAATCTGAGTAACTGACCACTTTTCAAACAAACTCTGATGTTTGTTCACCTTCATTAAGCTCAGAACTTTCCTTACAGACCAGAAAAGGAAATCTCCTCCTCTTCTCTTCAGCTGTTACCTTTTGGAAACTGCACTCAGCTGCATTTTCCAGCAGGAAGCTTTCCTATAGGCCATTAATACATCAATAAAAGGTCTTTGTCTGCCTTTTACGTCCACAGTATTATATAAGGTAGTTGTGGAGACGTACTAAAACAGTGACCTTCCAATAAAATGGCCGCCTGGCTTCCTGTTCTGGGCACAGACAGAGCAGCCTCTGGTGCCTCTGGCTGCCGTTTCTGTGGCACCGAGCGAAGAGTGGAAAAAGCTAAGGCTGCTTTTACATTCTCCAAGTGCCCTATAAACCAGAGCATGCCAATCAAAATATCCACAGCTCATGTTTCTGTGGGCTGAGTATTAAAAAAGTGAGACTCAGTGAGCGAGGAGACTCTGAGGTCAAATCAATCAAAGTAAACACACACAGAGTGAAGCGCTGACCTCTGCGCCCTTTAAAACCAAGGCTTCTCTTTCTTTTGAGCAAACACTAAAAACAGATCCTCAAACTAATTCAGCCCTCTGCAGTGGGTTCAGAGAGCCTGGCTGCGTGCACACTCACCACATATTCAAAGACCAGAGTCAGGGTTTCCTTGGTGTGGATGATGTCATGGAGCAGCACGATGTTGGCGTGCTTCAGGCCTTTCAGAAGGGATGCTGCAGAGACAGATCAGACCGAGAGTTAATGGAAAGAACATCTTCAGATACCGGAGGAGCCGCGATGATCTATGCCTTCATTAGCAGCATCATTAGGAGGCAACACAGGCCTCTGGAAGCCTCACTCCATACATACAGGGGATTAAGAAAAGATTAAAACAGAAGCAGAAAACACAGGCTGGATTTACTGTTGTAAGCTCTAACAGCCGTTAATCAACACATTTATGATGTAATGGACATGCTTAATGAGCAATGCAATGTGATGATGTGTTGGGGAGATGAACAAATTGCCCATGACTGTACTGGCAAAGCTTCTCTCAGAGTCTTAGTGAGGAAGCTGGGTGCGATCAGCACAATCTGAGACAGACTCGCTAAGACTTTCACAAGCCATGCGCTTCCTTTTAAGGCAGACCTTCAGTGCCGTCTGGGAAGATTGTGTAAATAAAAAAAAGGAGGATAAAAAAAGCAATACACGGTGTAATCAGTAATTAGCCAGGCTTAGTTTTGTGTGGGAAAATCTGCAACCCTGAAAAAAAGTGGTCTAATGAGCCAAATTAATTAAAGTTAAAGAAACAGGTCTCTGAAAATACAAACATTCAGGAGAAGAGACAAATAAAGATATCTGTTGATGCTTTATTGTTTTACCTTCATGATCATAACCTGTAATAAATATGTCATCACTGTGCTAAAGTATAAGGAGTCTCATGAGTAACATAGAAAATCAAAACATGTCAAAGAGTTCTTAATTATGTGCATTTTTATTAATTCCTGGTATGAAATGATGGACTTGGCATGAAGAGTTGCCTTCAGAAGGAGACACCTAGCTTGGCTCTTAAAGGTACAGTAACAGAGAAGCAAGAGAGAAAATGTTATAAATAAATACAGGGATTAAAATCACAAGAAAAACTGAAATGTTATGTTTAAAAAATTTATATAAAAGAGAAACATAAATTAATGGAGTAATGTCAGAGTGTCCGTCTGATTACACAGCAAATGTGTGTGCCAAGTTTAGTCAGTGTCACGGTTTGCTCTGCTTTGGATACCTGGCAGTGCAAATATTAACATCTTTTCATCCTCATTATGTCAAAATCATGCATTTAAAGGAAACGCTGGCAAACTGTGAAGTAAATAACCTAATGGGGTGTTGCTTTGCTGGGACAGATTCCTTGATTTAAGAATACAAGTTAAGCAATCAAGGTGGGCGGTGTGTCGATGCATGCAGTAGGTCTGCAGCGTGAAGTGTAGCATAGCGGGCTAAGGCTAAAGGCAGCCTGATTCATTAGATCACAAAATGAAGTGTTTCATTTTGAAACTGACCAGATGCTCTGGAGTCGAAACACAAACACTGGGTATGGATCAAACTTAGCGTATGTTGCAGTGGAAACAACAGGTTGCACACAGACGAGCGTCCTGTGCAGTCAGGGGTTCAGGGCCTTTATTATAGACACCTTGATAGTAGCCAGGAAGTGATCTAGCACCTCTCCAGCAACCAGTTAAACTTCCATACTTTGGTCCATACCAGGACTTGAACTTGTGACCCTTCGTTTCCTTAGCCAAGTCCTTCAGACCTGTTTTTATTTCCTTATCTACTTTTTATTGAGGCCTTTTTAATGTTTTGATTCCCTTATTTATTCCATATTTTGGCTCTCAGTCTTTTTACAGATCCATGTTGTTTTTTAGTGGCACTCCTCTGACTTCATAATATTCATGACACCAAAGCCACTGTGGAGTTTCAGAGGTCATTAAACTTAAACAACAAACTGCAGAACTCTCTCCGATAATACTGAAGACACATTAACAGGCAAACAAACAGCAGACAGGAAATCTCATCTGGCCACAGTGAAGCAATTCAGGGAACGATTTCATCAGGACAGAATGTGAGAGCAGAATAATAAGCGCAGTTTTTATTACCAGACACAAATGGGTTTTTCAGACTGTTGCCAATTTGATTAATTTAGCAAACAAAAAGTTATATTTTCCAAGGGCACAGCAGGTTTGAGAGACACATCCACAGAGGAGTGATGAGTGCCCAAACCTCATGAATACATTCATTCCGTACGAGTACATAAAGGTTGTTAAAAAAATCTGACGGCAGGACTCCTCTGAACGAGCAGGAGGTTAGAGCTACAGATACCTCAAAGATCCTGTCACTGTTTGAAGATTTATCTCCTCTCTTTCACATGCACACACCCTCCCGTTCTCTCGTAATGGGCATGCATGTGTGCACTTTTAATGGGCATGTGCATGGGCATGGACACACACACACACACACACACACACCACAAACACACACACACACACACACACACACACACACACACACACACACACACACACACACACACACACACCACACACACACACACACACACACACACACACACACACACACACACACACACACACACACACACACACACACACACACACACACACACTCAGCTCCCCTCTCTGGTTATATTACTTTATTCAGCAGCAGTGTGTGATGCTGCTCACATATCAGCGCTGGGAGCTTCCTCAGCAGTAATTGCTGAATTAGTTCAATTTCAAAGTGCTTTACTGATCCGCTCACAGGGAGGGGTGTGACCCTGTGTGTGTGCGCATGTGAGTGTGAGTGTGTGTAAGCCCCTCACTTTATCAGGTCTGTATCATACACAGATCTAAAAGAATCATTTTCTAATCTAAATTCAAATGCCATCAAATGCCCGTTAAGTGTGTGGACTGAGCGGAAACCTCCAGTGTTTCTGAATGAAGGAGTGAGAGAGAGAGTGCAGTTCCTCAAGTGTCCACTTGGGGCTGGCTCCAACAGCCAAGAATCCCCAACACCCATGTTAAGCATGTTTTTGGATATGTAGCTCTTTTATTTGTTCGTTAAGGTAATTAAAAGTCCAAGAGTTATACATACATTTATATAATAAGGCGTGCGTGGTGATTGCAACATGTTTTGGCTTTTAAGTTGGAATTTTTGGAAGTTGTTTTCTTGTGTGGAGTCTCTCTCTCTTCCTCACAGAGATTGGGCGGCTCCACCTGCACCCTCACACCGGCATCAGATTACTGCAATCATCACCTGCATTTAAGCCCTGCTGTGAGCCCTGCTGCAGATTATTCCAGCATCTGATGTGGTATCACTCTCTCCCCTGGATTCACTCACCAGGCCCTCACGTCTCCAGCCTTCACTCTCCTCGGATTCCCTCCTCATGCCTTGGACCCTGGGTCTCTTCCCTCAACCGTTTTTCTCCTTCAATAAATTCACTTAGCTGCTTCATGTGCCTCCGGTTGTGCTTTTGGGTCCACACTTAAACACCTGGGCTGTTTTCAAAACGGCCTGCTGCATACTCCCTACTAATGTAGTAGGCAGTAGGTCCTGCCTACTACATACAGCGTGTGAATTTAGTATGTATATGAGTGTTCTGTTCGATCTGTGTTGCATACATACTGAATTTTGGCCAAATCAGTACGTACTGCTAGTATAGTAGGTGGTTTCAAAAACAGCTCTGGTTTTCTAACCTCCACAGGGTGTAGTTGATTTGATTGACACGTGGGTGCATCGTAGCTATGAGAAAGACAGCTATGGCTTCAGCTCCACCTCTTCCCTGCATCAGGATTAATCCAAAGTTGAGTTGAATCACCATTTCAAATGTACTATGTCCGTATTTTTACAGCATGTTTTGTTTGAGGTGAGTGCTTCAGTAAACTGAACATCTTCACACACACACCTGACATGACAAACAGAGGCAGGATAGTGTTTGTATAAAAGATGACTGGCATACCAGATGTCAGGCTTGTCTTTCACTTGCGTTGTCATTTCCCCACACAACAAAAAAAAAAAAACTCAAACACGCATCCATAATTTATAAACCGTAAGTAGCATCATCACTTATTTCTACATTCAGAGCTCAGTGGACGCAGGTAAAATGCATCACACTGAGAAACCAATCTGGGCTTTATCTGAGGAACAGTAAAGTTCTGCTCTCTGTTCAGTCTGCAGCTGGTGGGAACTCTGAATCTTCAGTCTGAAAGTTAAATCTTCTGAAACCCTGAGGGGAAAAAAAAGAAAGGAATCTGCAGATAAGTTTTCTGATTCTGATCTAAATTGTTTTTCTCTCCTGTGTTTATGACAAGAGAACAGCAGAAAAAGTTGTCTTTATTTTTCGTTTTGTTTTATCTCCAGAACAAGAGGATGAGTTTTCCTTGAAACTTTCAGTCCTTTTAAGAACAGTTATTCAGCCATGAGCGATCGTTGATTAAAAAATATAAACTAAAATGAATATTTAATATCTGTGTCAGCTAATAGAGCACTTCTGCGAAGCACTGCAATTGAAAGTAAGCTTTTCATTGGAGTAGCACTTAGTCTGTAACTGATGACATTTCCCTAACCCTGAAAAACACAATAACACAGCACAGCTTCAGAAAGGCTGTCTACATGTGTTTGGTGTTTGCAGGGAGGGAGTGTGAGTGATGGGTTAGTTATGAGATGTGAGAGAGCAGCTCCTGAACGTCACCCCAGTTAATTAGTCCTCCTGTAACTCAGGGTTCTGTCATGCTAATTAATTGGCCTGACAACCTGTTAACCTGCAGCAGCAGCACAACACACATGAAGCAGTTTGAGGAGAAGAAGTGCAGCTGAAGTCAGTGAACATAATTGGTTATCATTAGATTTCTGTTTTCTGCATATTTCATCTTCCTCTTACTTGTCTCACAAGTATTCAACACTTTGGAATTTGTTAGATTTCTGGAGCAACTTTAGCAGAACTGTCCTAAAGATCACTCATCTTATAAACTAAACAAATCAAGGCTGCAGAATCCTTTTAGTTAGGGTGTTTCTTGTATCATTGAGCCCAAGTATGTCACCATATCATTTGTATGTTTCCTCAATCACAGGTTCAGTCTACTAAGAAGGTGATAAAAGAGAGAAAAGAGGTGTCCTGCACATTTTAACAGAACATATTTGGCCGTTATTGATTGCAGAGGATTGGTGTATCCGAGTCTGATCCCTGTCTGCACTGCAAGTAAGATAATAAAAGCACATACTTTATGTTGGTCCATATTTGGTCCAACTCCATACATACCTCTTGATTATGCTGAACAGCACTTTAATGCGCTAACTTGCACTTTTGTATAACTCATATGTGCTCTTGTGATGTATTGTTGTTTTCATTGTCATGCTATCATGATGTGCTGTTTCCACGTGTTATTCATCTTGATCGTTATGAACTTTGTTTTGACCTGCCGGGGACTACGGATGAAAATTAGCCTTATGGCTAACTCTGGCATATTTACATTGATGCAACGCTGAAACGTTAATTAATATGCACTGTCCCTTTAAATAAAAAAATAAATAACTTACTTGGGGCATTTCAGGATTTTAAAAAACATCTGTAAAGGTGAAACCTGCAAAGATCAGTGATTATACTGCGTCTCATTGTGTTTTGAAAGAACCTAGTCCAAAGAACTTTAAAGTTCCTGAGAGGACAATTTTTTGTGTGGACTTTGGCACCCCCTGTGGACAAAAGTGGTATCCTTCATTTTCTACAGATGTGGTCCTTTACATTTGAGTTTCTTTTGTTCAGAGAAAATCTTAGCCCTCCTTCTTCAAAACAAACAAATAAAAAACATTAAAAAAAGCATCACTGAAACTTTAAAATTTAAAGGAAGCCAAATCTTTCAAGACAGTTTTGTGAAGGAATCTACGTCTAATCCTTCTGAAGTTACAGAATCAAACTCTACCAAAATTAATCATTTTCAATGTTCCTTCTCTATCTAATGGTAAGTATTTCCCATATTTAACCCTTTAATGGATTAACAGTTTGATCAACAAGTTATTTTCCACCATGCAGCAATCTCACAAAACTTCCTGTCATCCTTCTCTCAGCCCATTTTTTCGACCTAAAGGATCATGATGGCATCTAAACGAAATGCTCCATTGTGCCTGAATGTTCAAAACAAAAAAGGAATAAATATTTGAAGTTAGTGAGTAAAAATAAAAAGTATCTTTGCACGTACCTTCTCTTATTGCAGTGAAAGGTGTTCCCTCCTCTTCCTGCAGACGGATCACCTTCAGAGCCACCAGTTTCCCATTCACCCTGAACACAGCACGGAGCACAGGTTAAGTGTTTTAATCTTTGCTTTGTTTTTTTTTTGTGACAAGAAAAAATTTAAGTATTAAAATCAGTGAAGCTGGAGAACAGAGCGGTTTGTTAAGTGACTGAAATGTAATTTAGCAGCAGTGGAGTGAGACTCTGGTACGCTGCCACGGGATTACAAGTGAATGAAGCTCACCAATCAAAGCTGCTGTTGTGCCGGAGAAACACTCACACTTACACCATTACAGAGAAGATTACACTCTGTTTCATACATTTACTGTGTGTGAATTTTTCATTTTCAAGAATTTAATTAGTACATAAGAAGCAAACCATAAAGAGTGGGACATAACTATTATAAATGAATAAAAACATAGAGTTATTAAAATCATAAAGCACGTGTTCAAACAGAAAAGATAAAAAACATTCACACAGGAGTGTTATTGCTGTTCCAGTTAATGAGTTCAGTCAGTTACAGCACAGCTCCTGTGTAATTAAATGTAATATTCACTGGCTGCAGGAGTGGCTTATAGAAACTCGACAGAGGAGTGTCTGGATTAGACCTGATGTGACACGTGTGCTCGACTTACTTGCTCTTTCCTTTGTACACTGTAGCATATGAACCCTCTCCCAGCTTCTCCAGCTTTTCATAAGAGTCTGCTTTTCCAAACTTGGGGCTTGTGGGCTGAGGAGGAAGACAGAACAAGATATGAGAAAGTAATATTAAAGGGATGAAATCAGTAACCCTGAAAAGTTAAACTCTCAGAGGATTTCACAGGAGACATTACGAGTCTGTGCGAGATATTAAACCTCTCTCCTGCATCATCTGGGAGGTGGAGAGTCAATGAGGAGGAGGGAGCTTTTCCATAAGTCTTCATGTAAGAACTCTGAAGAATACTTTTCATTTAATCGCCTCCTCAGAAGTTTCTTTAAACTCTTTTCATTGTCAGCACAAAGAGAGGGAACAATTACAGAGAGCTGCAGCTGAATGTGTTTCAACTTTAAAACTTCACCTTTGCAGAGTCAAACCTCACCCATGCCTGCAGAGTGCTAACAACAAGCATGCTTTATTTGTCCCCAAGCAAACTCCACACTCTAATGTTTATAGAAGACCGTGCACAACCTTTAAGAGCCGATGTTTGGAACATCACAGCACACCTCCAGAGAATGTGGAAAACACAGAGTTGCGTCTGCTTTATTGTTTACCCTGCCATCCTCTGCAGCTGAAATAAGCTCAGAGTTTCTGAGAGCTTCTCTAAACAAATTAGACGTCCCCCTGGGACCGAGCAGGAAGTGAAACTCTATCTGTGAAACTACTCAGTTGGACAGTAAGATATTCCCCTCCTGGTGGCCCGTGGAGCCTCTCACAGAGACTCATGTTCCTTTTCTCTAGAAAACAAAGAGTTCCCCTTCTCATACATTTTTCATCCTCATATTAAGTCGTTTTCAGTCTCAAACATCCTGCATTAAACATTTTAACTGGCTTCTATTTACATTCATTGCAAGAAACTACCCTAAAACATGACTTAAATTTTATAACAGCATTTTGGGCTAATATAGCAAAACAATCCTGAATGTAGGATTTATTAAATTTAAATTTAAATTTATGCTCTCAATTAGAAAATGAAGAAATAAAAGAAGAGATTTGGCTCACTGTATTACTGCATGCAGAACTTGCACCTAAAACATTCATCTTTAACATCCTCCTCACTCTGTCTGGTCTTGTTGAAGTGCAAAACAACACATTTCACTTATGGTCACAACATGATGCTCTCTCTTAGTCAAAGTGCACACCACAGCTTTTAAGGAGCACTTCAGAAACATTTGCTCTTCCTGAAAACATCAGCTGCAGATCAGCATGGAGTACAATGTGAGGTCTGATACCTTTACTAAAATATCTGTAATAAGATTAATCCGATCCTTCAGGGTGCTGGGTCAAGAATTAAAGTAGCCATGTGCAAATCCATGCACACAGATTGATATGTTGCTCCTTTTTTCCTTGGCTTAGCTCTAGGGGTCTCCGTAGACTACTGTACATTATGATTCTATACACTAGGAGCCCAGCTATCTGCAGAAAAGTCCCCCCTCTTGATAAAATAAATGGTTCCTAGATGACAGCCTCTGAGGAGATAAACACATGTGCCTCTACATGACATTCTGCAGGTAAACACAGGTATTAGTGAGGGTGCTGCCGGCCGAACTGCCTCGACATCTACAGGACATCAGTTCACCTTCATGGTAGCTGTAGACCCTCGGTATCACCCTTTTACAGACTGGAGACCAAACTCATAAAGAGTGTCTTACACTGCTGAGTAAGGTGACAAAAGCAGGTTTAAAGAGCCTCTCCTCGTCTGCAGCTTTTCTTTGAGCCTTCTGACTCGACTGCAGAATTCACAGAAAGTATAAATGCTGCTCTGAAACCTTCAGCTCCGAGTACAGACCATTTCTGGTTGCCAAAGAAACCTTGCCGTCCTCTTTTCACTGAACATTTTAAAAGTAAGGAATGTGAAAGATGTGTGTGCCTAAAAAAAGACCATGAAAGAGACAATTTACACATTTTCATAATCAGTCCTGACACAATTCATTAGTGTCTCGCAGCGGTGCTGGCAGGCAATCAGTCAGGCCTCATATCACACTTATTAAATCTTATTTGTGTGCACATTCATTAGCTGTTTCAAATTTGGGGCCAAATTAAAAAAGGAAACCAAATACGTTCTCAAACCTGAGAATCTCATTTGCATGATTAAAAAAAAAGCCTGTTGTTCGTAAACAGCCTTCAATTAACCAATGGAAACAGGCTGGAAAATGTGTTGCAGACGGAGGGAACAAAGAAGCTTCTCGGCCAAAACAAAACACCTGAAACATGAAGATGTCATTCGAGGCTTTGGCATCGTTTGAAAGATTTCAGCGTGTCAGAGCCGATCAAGTGCATTCAATGACAACAATGTGATTATAACACGTCAACAAAGCAGTGAGACTAAAAACACAAAGGCGTGTAACGTTAGAAGTACACTCTGCTGGATTTTGATACCATCTTTGCTTATATTTCATTATTCGTTTGATTGCACATCTTTGTTATGAATTAATTCTGATTGGTCAGCTCTGCTTTCCTAAGGTCTGTTATTTCTGAATAGCAGACCGGTGCAGATCTGATCATAGACTCTGGATGAATGCACAGAAGTAAGTCCCATGCATTTTTAGTAAGAACATGCACTGAGGCGAAAGAGGTTTTGAAAAAAGAGAGAGAGGTTTAAGAAATGTCACTTCCCTGATGATAGAAAGTGTGCTATCATTTTTAGATGACAGGATCAACCGTTTTTAGAGGAAATAAAAAGTGCTCTTCCTGATCAATATTTTAGGACAAATGATCAATGTCCTTATAAGTATGTCACCATGTAATAATGTACAGAGAGTAGGTCGTTATTGCCAATTAAGCCCTTCAAAGCTTTGCATCGTCCTTCAGCTTAGAGTGCATGCCTGTAATGTTGTAGTGGGCGGTGTCTCTGTGGTCAAATTCACTGCGTAGCACTAAAAGCTCTGAAGAATCAGGTTCAGCGTTTAGCCTGGATGCTTCAGAGTAAAAGGTCAAATACGGTCTGTTGATTTTAAAGTCAGAGTTATCAGAGTCACAAAGCTGGCCTTCTTTAAACCTGGGGAGATCATCATGCTAACGTATTTAACGAAACCAACCCCAGGTCTAGGTTACATTCAGAGTTTCAGCTTTAAAGAGGCTGAAAAGAGCCGTCCTGTCACTCATGACCCTATGAATCACGGTTAAGATCCTCAGCTAACATGATATGTGTACAGTTAAATAATGAAGCTTGACAGTAACATATACTGTATGAATCACATCACAGAGCCTCTGCATTAATGATGAATATAATCGGACCCTCTTCAGTCTGACTCCTCTCATTTTACCTGTTTACTTCAGGTAAAGGTGACACTTTAAATTTCTGCAGATCATCCACACAGTGAAATAATGATCATAGCATCTACTGACACTGATATGGATTTTACACTTGATCTTAACATCCTGAAAAGTCTGTTGAAGGCTAGTTTTGTGGTGAAAGCTAAAGCTAATCATTAGTCTGTATTTATCCCAGATTTAGTCTTGTGCATCATTGTTAAAGTTTAAGAGTCATACTGTGACAAGTCTTCAAAGTAGAAATAAACATTTTGAATAACACAATAATGTCCTGCAGGCTCTGCTTTGTGCACTTCTCTGGCTTCTAATCCTGCTTCAGTTATCCCTCCTGCTGAAGGCGGCCATGTTGAGGGATGTTTTGTCACCGAGTCGTATGGAGGGGGCTTCTCCTCATGGGAAAATGACGTCAGTGCAAACTCTCAGGGTTTATTGCTAATAAAACAACATGATCTCTGTACACTATCTGTTATTTCACTGTGATCCTTGTCGTGCAGGAATGTGACTGAATGTCCTCAAAAGAAAATAAAGAACCGGATCAAATTCAGAGGAATGTTTGCAGCACACTCAGAAACCAGCTCTTATGTGAGGAGCTGCGAGAGTGATCGCTCTGCTGCAGCACAGGGAGATGTTCTGGTTGATGTGCGTTGTGCTTAAAGATCCTTATTGGTTTCCCAGGGGGTAAAACTGGATCCTCTGCAGATACCTGCACACCTGTGTATCATCCTGTGGTCTTTTCAGCCTCTGCAGACTGTGAGTGAGGATTTCCTCCTAAAGCAAAAATTGGTTTGATTGAAATGTTGAGTAGGAGGTTCAGCGAGTACACAGATTCATTAATTACGAGCAAAAATAAATAAATAATAAATAAAACAGGGATCTCTACTTCCATCTTATCTCAGAAACTACAAGCTGTGTTTCCATGGCAACACCGGCTCAATTGTCGCCTGCTCTCTCACCAACTGTTTATCAATTCAAGCAGGAGGAGACTTCCCACCAAGTCCTACATCACCAGCACGGTTACTGACGGTGACTCTCCCCGTCGCCTGTCTCCTGGTATGTGATCTTCTCTGTCGTGGCTCCGAGCGACACGCTGCGATTGTTTCTTGGAAAACAAAAAGGCAGGTACTGCGAGCACGGAGCTTCAAGGAGTCACAGCGATGCTGCGTCTCAAACCAAATCTGTTAGCACAGCGTCGAGTCCTACACTCTGCAGCAGAGATATTCCTTCACTGCAGGAATTTTGACATAAAGCTCCAAACTTTTACACAGACGATGTTCATCTACTGTAGATAACAAAGTCCTGGTTCAACCTTCTTTATCTTTTATTGCAAATTGCTACCAGAAGGAGCATCACCACCAACATCCAGCTATCATCACCTGCAGGATGTCTTGGGACTTGTTTAAACACTTAGTGTTAATTGCAGTCTTTTTTCCCTTATCAGTTAAATGCTTGGTGTGCTGTTAACAGATAACATATTTAAAGTTCATTCCTGTTTTGGTTCCGTTGTGATCACTTCAAGAGTTACAGGAAGTGTGCCTTAGGTGGTGGTGTCACATGACCTGAGATCAGGAAGTGAGGAGGATTAGACAACATGGTGGTGTTATGTTATGGGTCTTAATAATCCTGTGACATCTGCTTGAACGTTCTTGCTAAATTTAATCCATATCTTAGTTGGGATTAATGTATTTTGTAGTTTGATGCTGACGGAAGTTCATAGATTATTTAGTTATCTGTTTATTTCTTGTATTTATCCGACCCATTAACTTTAACTGATTTTTAATTTTGCTTTCTACTCTCATTAATTTTATACATTTTATGTATTGATTTATTTTATTTCAAAGTATTTTTTATGATAATGTATTTTATTATTTACACATCTCTGTTATTTTGTGAAGAACTTTTGGCTGCATGCTTGTATGAAAGGTGCTTTATGAATAAAGTTGAGTTGAGTAGAGACAAAATAAATGACTAAATATATAAATAAGGTTATGTTTTAAAGATTAATTCATGTGAGGTGATATGTGTCACAAGACTGATTGTGTTTTTGTATATCTTATAATTCCACCTTTTTCTGAGGTACCAATAAACCTGTGGACGAGTAGACAACGTCTTCAGAGTCTTGGTCATATATAGGACAGAACATTTGGGTTCTTTGTGCACAAAAATTGTCTTCATTTTAAGTGTGGGCACATTTATTTACTCAGAACAGCAAGGAGGGTAAACACTAAACTAAGTCAGCTGCAGACGAGAGAGTTTTATCACTCTTTGAACGTCACTCAGGGAAAGAAATCCAAAAGTCCATCTCTTTAAAAATACAAAATAATCCCTTTAAAGCGTTCATCATTCAGCAGTCTGGATTCTGTCTTTACAAAGTTACACATGCCTGCTTTAATTGTACCCGCTAATATAACTCTTCTCATGATACCCGTCACTAACCGCTCTGCCCGAGTGATGACTTCAATGCATACGCAGGACTAATTGATCTGAGCCAAACTCAAAGTTGTGCAGCCAGCCTGTGGTGTGATAATATCTGACATCAAGAGAAAGACTCCCTTTTCCATCTGCTGGTCATTTTTAACAGTCCAACTACCAATTTCAGATGCCAGAACCGGGCTGGAAAGCACAGAAGCTGATGGGTAATGGTGTTTTATTTCAGCCTTCTGCTTCCAATAAAAATGAGAACGCTTCCAAAACCCAGGAGTCTCATCCCAGCGTTAAATACAGTTTCTGCAGTTTTATTTTGACGTCTGTTTTTATGGATTCATGCATCAGTTAAAGAGGATTCATCCTGAGGTGTTAGATTTCAGAGTCCAGAGCTGTAAGTGGAAGAACATAAGTGTTTGTCCTCCCCTTATTCACTTGTTGGCGTGGCGCTGAAAGACTTCAGTCTATCACATAAACAAAGAGCCTCTGCATCTCTGCATGTAAGAACAATGCAACACACGCAAAAGCATGCAAACATCACATAGTGCATCATGGGTAATGTATTTTAGGTGCTAATTTGAATCACCAAGAGAACTGTAATATGGAGAGGACAGGGAAGAGTACTGGCAGTCCACATTCACCAAAGAAGTCCTGATACACCAAGGGGTTAAATTTAGAAGTGGTAGTGCTACAAATGCTTCAAATGAAAGAAGAGATCTTTTAAAGGTATCCTGATGAATAGGAAGGTGACTCTGTGTGAGAGGTGTACTTACAGAACTTGGGCTGGAGTGTCGGCGCAGTTTAGGCGATTCTTTGCCGGAGGACGAGCTCTTGGCGTTGATGCAGGCATTGTTCTCGGAGTGGACCCTCTTCACCTGGCTGGCAGGCTTTTCAAACGGGTCGAAGCCGCTCTGCGTGCGCTGCACTCTCACCTTCTTGTCCTCAGGGATGGTGTCCAGGGGCTTGATGACCGAGTCCGTTCCCTGGCAGCTGCGTGTGGACATCTTTGTGACACATATCTGTCGCATGAGGAGAAAGAAAAGAAAAAGGGAGAAGATGAAAGTGAGCTTTAAAGAAAAAAATCCATCTGCGATTACCAGTGTTCAGCCAAAAACTGCCTGTGCCCCCGCCTCGCAGATCCTGCCTGTTTTTCATCTCTCTGTCAGCCTGGGTCTCTTCCCTCCCTGCAGAGCCTTGCTGCTACCTCTCTGCTCAGATGAGAGCCTTTTTATCTCCATCTCTCTTTTCTCTGATCAAAAAGAGCTCCAGCCTCTGTCACACACACACACACACACACACTTACACTCACGCACCGCCGGCTGCTGTTTCTGCTCCCATACTGAACATTCACACAATTCCACCTTATCTCTGACACACATCTACTGTTCCCTATATTGTGCAGACACGCTCCAGATTGTCTCCAACGAGCCTGTCCGGCACACACGCAGCCCTCCACGCTCCTCATCTATTTTCCAACACAAAGCTTCTTACCAGCTGCTGCTCTGCCGTGGACTGTGTGTACCGGACACAAAAGACGCAGGCGGCATGACATGTTTTGCCACAGCTCCCTGCAGATTAAATATTTAGGCCCGGGCTCCCCTGCAGGAAGAACTTCTAATTACTCTGATACACAAGGAGGAGTCGTGTTTCAGCGCTGTGGTTGTCTTTAACGTAGGACCGGTTTCAGTGCCCAGAGCAAAGCGTTTCCTACAACATCGCTCTCCTCCTCGCTGATGCTAATGTGGAAACTTCTTCAATTAAATAAAAATATTGATTGTGCAGTTTATGTTTCCATCTTTCCTCTTGAGTTTGCCTAACGGTTGTGTGACCAGTGATGCTCATGTTTGATGATGATGATGATGTCTAGTGAGCCAAGCACATGCTTCGGGTCAGGGTCTTGTCTCACCCTGCTGAGATTCTAATCAGCATAATCACCCACTTACTATAAATGTACCTTACTTTTATTCCTGCCTACATGATCATGACACCTAGGTCTCTGATTGTCTCTGTGCTGCATGTTTTACATGGCCAAAAACCTGAATGAGTTGTCTCCATGTCACAATGATCTGGTAACTTACTCTAGCATAGTTTATAAATGCAGGTCAAGCCGTTATCCACGCTTGTGCAATCATTGTAAGCATGTTAAGGTTCTCACATGGTGGGTTTACGTGCATGCTAGTGTCCTGATATGTTTGGGTTTTTAAAGAACAGGGTTTTGTATCTAGCAGCTCATCTCATCCTGGTTCTTGGACACCTGGATGATCCCTTGATTAGATACCAGGATAATGTGGTGGGTTAACACCTCATCCCGGTAGGTCAAGCCTTCAGTTATCAGGCACCTCTCCTTTGGATCATCTACTAGTCAGGGTCCGTGAGGCAGACACCCTCTCTACTTTAAGAGTAGGCTTCAAACTTTCCTCTATGATCAAGCTTATAGTTAGAGCTGGCTCAGGCTTGGACCAGCTCTTAGTTATGCTGCTTTAGGCTTAGACTGACACACTGGGATCCTGTCTTTCCCTCTCTCTCCTCTGTCTACCTGTCTCTTACTTTAACTCTTCCTGTCCCGCTAAAGTTACTAACCATAGACCTTTCTGGAGTTCCTGAGCTCCCTTGTCTCCAGCTGCTACAACTACTACTATCCTTGTCACCACTATCATCTCTCTCTCTTTATCTCCCTCTATCCCTCTCTCCAACTCGGTCTCAGCAGATGTGTGTCTATCATGAGTCTGGTCCTGCTGGAGGTTTCTGCCTGTTAAAGGAAGTTTGTCCTTGCCACTGTACCTTGCTAAATGCTGCAAAGTGCTCTGCTCATGGTGGATTAAGATGAGATCTGACTGAGTCCTGTCTGTAAGAAGTGACTGGATCTGATCCTGTCTTGATGTTGGGTCTTTGTTAATAATGTGTAAGTGTAAGGTAATAATGATATGATGACTAAATACTTGAATTGTTTGTGTAAACTGTTCACGTTGAATCTTTGATTTAGAGTGCAGAAGCAGCAGCACGTCCTAATCTTACAGAGCCGTGTTTCCTTCAATGAAACAATCTGTAGAATAATAAACAACAGGATGCTCTAATGTCAGGAAGCCAGTTTCTTTTTTGTTGTTTTGCCATCTCACAGGGTAAACATCAATTAGCTACAGCTGAGTAAATCCATCAGCAAGAGTTGTCATTAAAGCTGATGAAACTAAATGTCATCAGCTTACGGCGAGCAGGCCACAGCTGGGTGCAGGTTTACTGATTCAACATTAGTTTTTAGTTCTAAGGCACGAGAAAATCAAATAATAATCATTCACCAAACTTAATCCTATCAATAGTTTGTCATTTTGCTGTTGATATAAAGATCATGAGGGGAAAACAAAAGTTCATCCTGTCATTTTTGCAAACTTTTGAGATTTTTCAGCAGTTCTCATTTGTTTTAAGACACAAAATCAGAGTATGCCCACTGACAAAGGAACAGAGGAGACAAATGAGCACATAAATCAGGCGAGGGAGAGATATGCAGGACACAAAAAGAAAAGGGGAGTTTGGCAAACGAGCCGTCAAGCTGTCTCAAACATGAATCTGGTGAAGATCCAGCTCGTCCTCAGTGACAGTGTTTGACATCTGGAACAGCACATGAACTAACAAAAACACACACCAGCATTTAGGACCTATCATACTACCAGGCATCAATTGTTGATGAGAGAGCCTGGGAACGATGTGTTCAACATGGCTTATGTTCCAACCACTCCACATCAGAGAATCAGCCGAGGATAAAGAGACATGACAGATGGAGAAAAAGGTCACCAAAGAACAGGGGACAGGGAGGCTGGCGTTGTTTTTTATCTGAATGGAGTACCGGCTAATGCTGCCAACTGTGCTGTGATTGGATCCTTATTCAGAGCTGTGGTTGGCTGGTAAGGGTCCCAAGTGTGTCCCAATTCAGGGGCGCATTAGAAGACACGAATGCGTCACAGCAGCGCGTCGAAGGCTGGGCCCAACACATCCTGTGATTCTTTGCCGGTCAGTTCAACCAGTTGGTGACTCTCAACGACCATTTAATGAAGTGTTTAATAAGAGTGTTAGTAGAGTAATTGCTGACTCAATGTTATAGCGATCTGGACAAATGTTTAAATGCGCTGAATGTAAGTTAGGGTTAAGTTACTCAAGAGATGGCACTTTAAGGGGCAGGAACAGCTGATGATGCAAACAGAAAACCAGACAGTCTCATTCCAGTTCAGCCTGTGAAGTCTAGTTAACCACAAAGGCTGGATCCTTCCCTAAACTGGGACACAACTAATGTTGGACAACTGGTGATATAGAGGACACAAACAGATGCCTCCTTTATATCTGGACTTCAACCTATCGGCTGTTTGAGTACAGCACATGAAGGTGGGACCAGGCAGTGGAAAAAAAACGAAAGACGGAAGTCTATGTGGAGTGACAGGCTTCCAAGTTCTGCACAGGGGTATAGATACAGTCAGTGTCGCGTCATAGTTAGGGGCAGGTCTCTGCGAGGGGAAAAACAATCCTTTCTCCCAGCTTTTAACACTGCGAACACAGATTGGTTTTGAATGTTTTTGATTGAACAATTCTTATTATCGAAGATGGCTGGATCATGCAGGGATTCACACACAGATCAGCCTCAGAAAGCGTGGTATAGTAGTTCATTTAACTTCTAACTATTAATCCAACATTATGGTACCCCTGAAAAAATCATACACTGTTGGATAAGGTTAATATAACGTTAACGTGCCAACTACAGATAGAAATGTTGGATTTTTGATCCCACAGACGACCAAACCCAACATCCCTCCGGTTGTCTTGCAGCCACAGTGTTCTCCTGCTTGGCTCTGGGCTTTGGTGATAAAATAAAACTTTATATTCTGATTATTGGTTTATTCTCGTGCAGAATGACATGCTGCAGCTCTTTTGCATTGTGGCTAGTGGTTTGTTTCCCCTCCGGATGTGACGTTTTCTGGGATGCCGACTGTATTTATTAAATGTCTTACCACAGCCTGGAAACATTAGGTAAGCAGGACTCAGGAATCCAGCTAAAGTGAGACAGATTTGTAAAGAGCTCTGCAGTCTCAATCCACAAGAGAGCATTGGTGAGAAGATCACAGAGGGGTTATTTTTCAGGGGGTTTGTGGTGTTAGTACAGGTACAATAAATGCAGGTGAGGTTAGAAGGTAGGAGGACAGGAAGGTTTGAATGATATCACTACTTGTGACAGAGACCTGACTTTATTCAGTTGATTTACATATTGCTGTCAGTATAAGAAGTCAATTTTGACCTAGTCTCTTTGATGTCATGCACTGGTCTCTGAAATGAGCTTTTGAAGCCTGTTGATGGCAGTCAGGATGTTAAAAATGCTGACTCAACCTAACTTATACACTAGTATTGTTGTCTGTCCTCATGTAAACTGCCTGATCACTTTTCCATCAGGAGACATCACATGCAGGTCACATGTCCACAGTAAATCGCCTAGCTTTACCCCCTCATTGTGTCAGGTTTCCTAAGTTCCTCAACAGTTCCCAAGTATCCTTCATGGTCATAGTAATAAATAAACTCCATCTCAGATTGAAACCATAAACCTCTTCTTGAATCCAGTCTGAATTGAGATCTTTCATTGAGGTGTTTTTAGTGAATGACAGTAACGTCTGGGTTGTGTCTTGTGTTGTGCATCTTCAGTTACCGCCTCTGTGCGGTGTATTGTGTTCAGAATATGATCCCCCTGTTAGCTCATTGTTGCTCTTGTCTGTAGTTATGAGACCACACGTGTGCGGGTTACAATAGACTGTTTGCATGCTCTCTGAAGGGAGATGCCCAACCTATTCTCTGCCTTAATGAACTATTCAGACTGTTCTCACTGTCTTCGTTCAACAGCAGCTTTCTCATTGACCGACGCTTCAAAAACACAAAGCTGAAGGCTCCTCTCTGGAGTCATTTACAGAGGCCGTCCTTCAGTTTATTGTTGTGATTCATAATGGAGTTTGGAAACTGTTGAGCGCTGATTGAATTATTCGTCTGGGGCAATGCATGGGTCAGGTAAACACAGGAGTGATTGAGGATAAAACTGTTCCTGCCCCTAACATTGATACAGTAACGGGATTAAAAATGTCCTGTAATCACAACAACCTACGCTCCAGAAGATGTCACTGCTCAGCTTGTAAGAGAGAGAGGGCAGCAGTGGCTGAGTATCATAGACAGCAAGTTCAGGGTATGAAAGGAAAGGGCAGCGTTATTCTCTGATTGTTGCAAGGTGATTATGCGTCCATATGTCGACACAAAAGTGCAGAAAGAAGCTCAGTTTTGTCTATATTCAGCTGCTCTCATCTGTGCACAACCACGGCACAGACAGACGGTTAAAATGTGCAAGTACTGATGTTTTGTTCAGTCCTTTTGGCGTCTCATTAGGACCTGAAGTTACATCTGTGTGTGCAGCAGACCAACGGAGAGGAGGAACAGCTATGTCATCTGGTCTCTTTAAACTGTTAAACTTCTGGCTGCATATTTACAGTAAATCAATGGCAACCCTTATTTCCTGAGTATATTCACAGTAATTTATTGTATGCTGATATCAAGTGGAGAATACAGCCTTCCTTGCCAAAGTTTGATGAAAAATGTTCAACAAACACATCATCATGAGAAAACCGAGGCGTAGGAAAGGGTCTGCAGAAGGCTCTGATTGATTGGTGTATGAATGGTTTTAGTTTTGCATGAGTCATGCATACAATACATCCAAAATATGACATGACTGCATGGCCCCCAGTTGAAGTGCAGTCCTGTTCAATAATAACAGGAATGTTAACTCTCAGTTTATGGCAGCATGTGGAGCCCTGCGACATCTGGCTTTCCGGTGTCACCAGGATTAGGAGCCCCACCACGACAGGAAAACCCTGCCGCGGATGCAATTACAGCACATCGATTCTGGTTGAAGGACAGCCTCTTTAATCACTTTCACCCCCCTCCACCGTCACCACCAGCAGCCTGATATACAAACACACATGCACACACATAAACAAACGCTGATAAACTGCATTGTTTCCCTATCTATAATTTATTCTGTGCTGCTGCAGTGACCCCGCGGGGATCTCTGCAGATTTATCTTATCTCAGAGATGCCATACAGTAATGGCAAAGGTAGGCAGTAACACGGTGGGCCGGCCCAGGCTAATGCAATATCTCCAGAGGAGTAGTTACTGATGACATTAGTTTGAAGTATGACAAGAACCACACAGGCCGTAAAAAACAGATCAGCCATAAAACCTACTTATGTGCTCTGCTAACTCGCAGCTATCAGCTGTGTTAACTTGACCACAGTCGGGGCTCACGCTCTGTGTGAACGCATTTCCATTTTGCTGAGACAAAGCAGAGCTATCAGCTTGCCTGGCCTCATCATTCTGGGCTCAAGACGACAGTGAGACGATACACCAGAGGAGATACTGGAAAAAAACACCTCATCCTCCTCCCGTCCTCGCTGTCTGGAGCTCAAGCCTTTGTTTCTTGAATGGCAGATGTGTGTGTGTGTGTGTGTGTGTGCGTGTGTGTCGGTGCTAAATATAGCTGGATCCTCCTCAAATACAGCAGATTTGGTGTGAAGTCTTTGGTCACTGACAGAGAGCTGAGCTAGAGATGTAGGGACTGTAGAAGAATGATGGTCTAATACAATAATGACTCACAGCTTCACAGGATCTGATTGAGGACTACGCTGACATGTCATAATGGGGACATTTCAGTGGCAGTCGTATCAGGTCCATCCTGACACAGACGGGCTCAGACTGTTCTACAGAAAGTTCAAAATCAGGATAACGTTTGTTAAGTGAGCAGAAAAAACTTCCTTCAGGCGCTTTCAGACCAAAATACAAGAAAGGTTTCCTCTCATCGCTTGTTGAAGACCGACAAGATCATCTGTGTACACATATAATACACACAATTCCCTGAAAAAACAAACTAAACATTGCTCTCATTGGACTTCCACCAGATCCGTCTCCACAGAGCAGGACCGACGGACAGCTGGGGTCATGTGACCGAGGTTTTCCCGCGTTGATCATTGAATTAAGGATTCTCCTCTTCCTCTCCTCATCCATGTTGTCTTTATGGTCCTCTGAAAACCTCTGACCTGTTGACTCCAGGCCTGGCTCCGCTCATCATGATGGTTTGGTGTTGTAGTTAAGTGAAATACGATCTGGTGATAACACAGAGTGTTTTATTCTGAAAATTAACCGGATGTTTTCATTTTGTTTTGGTGCCTGACTTCTTGTCCCGCCCCACCTGCTCTGTTGAGATTGATGCGTCGTGCTCCGGTATCCGGCGAAAATAGAAGTCTTGTGTATCTGATCTGGAGGACTCCGACCTGCCGGATCAGAGACGCAGCCGGAACGCAACAGAGCGGATCAAGTGAGAGTTAACAAATTGACTAGAATAGAAACCTATCAGATCCAGTGCTGTGGATCTGGTGGAATTTGTCCGTCTGAGTTGCAGGGCTTGGTTAATTTCTCCAAGTGTATGTGGATCGGATAAAATGTTAATTTTACCGCTTCAGCCAACTCGTGCCCAGGTTGTTGACCCATTTACTGGAACCCAGAATCTCTTAGATAAAAACTACTGACCATCACAGAGCAATCCGTCTCTACTGAGTTTAATTTAATCTAGCAGGTCATTCATCGTCTCTAATTCAGCTAACTACAGCTGTATATGAAATAACATGTTCTATTGTGACTTAATTGTAATAGACAGATGCTGTATGACGACATCATTGAGCAGATTTGTAGAGAGTGTGATTTACTGCAATGTCAGATCTGTCTGCAACAAGACCAGCAAGTCGAGCTTGGATCGACTTCTGATTAGAACTGCAGACTTAATTGAATAATAGTAACATCAATAATTTCAGACGCCCAACGATTCAATGAACATTACTGATGGCGATCTTGATGTTGCTTCACTTGAATGAAACTCATCTGCATGTCAAATCAAGTGCTCACTCACCTAACAGCCCCTCTCGTGGAGGCAACTGAGAGGTTTTGGCTTCACTTTTGTGAAAGGTGGATGCCTACCCTGTACGGGCAGTGTGGAGCAGACAAATCAAATGTGTAGAAGAGATGTAAGAGGTGGTTTGGGTTTAGGGCAAGGAAAAAAACATCTATTTAAATGTGACCGTGTGTTAATGCATGTTTCTTTATAACAGATAGTTTCCCTTGGCTTCTTATCCACATGCATGCACAGTTATGTCTGAAAAAGCTGTCTCAGATTCAGGTTTTGGGTTTGACTATCGAGCAGACGAGGGAAGAAAACAGTGTTAAGTGCACGAACAGCAGCAAACAGTGCTTCTTAAGAAAAAGCAGCTTAGTGATGGATCCCTCAACAACCGCTTTCCCCCACTGTAAGCACTACAGAGCTAAGCTGGCAGGCCTCGCCTTGCACACTGTAATGGTCCGCTGATCAATAAGGAGCGAATGTGCTTTAAATCTAATTCTTGTTGCTTCAACAGCGTCAGAAACGGCTCCTCTCACACCTTCCCGATTGGCTGGCTGCGATGAATTGTTGTTGTCACTTATCACTTTTCTCTGAGCTTCCCCTCGAGCTCTTTCTCATAATTCACACGCCCACTCTTGTCACTTACACTCATGTAAAAGAAGAATGTCTACGAGGGAGGACTGTCTCAAAGCTTGGGTGGAATATGATGTTTCAATCCACGGCGGCTGAAAGAACGGGGATCACTTTTCTCCTCAGACATGGTCGAGTTCGCACAACTTTGTTCCGTCACTTTGGGGTTGAGATGCCCATGAATTTGATTTATTCATCTTTGAATTTTAATTCACTTTAGGAGAAATACTTTAGAAATTTGGTGATGAATTATTGTTATTCCTTCTTGGCAGAGTTCAAATTTCATATCTCGTATCCTTGAGTTCTGTTGGCTTCCTGTCAAAGCCAATGTGACTTCTCACTGCAAGTCACTTTCATTAAGTGGCGGAGCAGAGTAAAATATGGAAATGTATTTTTGTTTCTCCGTCACTGTGGCTATTTATCATTTTGAGCACAAGCCTTGAGATATTATGGATGAGAGTTTTAATTAACATATGCGGTGGAATAAAAGATCCCAAAAGCAAGCAGATGCCCCAGATAGTGTTTCTTCATTACAGAGCTGAATTCATCCTGCAGAAAAACAGGATGTGCGTAAATCCCTCTCTCTCCGTCTGCAAGCATTCATGGATACACCAACTTAAAATCATTCAGGAGGTTTTGAGCTCCATTGTCTCGGATGTTCCCCTGCAGACCGCCTTCTGCCTGACTCCAACTGCTACAACTATTATTATCAGTCTTATTTATATTATCATGACTATATCATTGCTCATGTTTTACATAACACCACTTTAATAATTGGCATTGAAGCCACCGCTCTGTATTATCTTGTTATTGCTATTTGTGTTGCATCAGATGGCTCTCGATGTTTCCACCTGTTAGAAATAAGGTTTTCTCTGTCGCTGTTGTAAAATGTTGCTGAATGTTTCCTCATGTTGTGCAGCTCTTTATGTAAAATATCCTGGGCTGACTTTTGTATGATTCCATGCTTTTTTTCGTAAGCGTATTGCAATCACATGAGCAAAAAAATCTGCTTTATTTTTATGAATTAAAGAGATAAGCGGCACTTCAGTTGCACTCTGTGGATCCAGTATTTTCAGCAACTGTCTGATTGTTTCTTGAGTCACCACGTAGCCAGCTTGAATGCATTTCAGATGCATTGTCTTATATCCATTAAGCCATATTTGCTCAGCTGATCCTGGAGAAATTATGCAACGTGCAGCAGATCAGAATGGGCCTCACGTCTAAACAAGTGTAAAGTCCTAAGCTGCAAAGTTGACAATACCCTCTATGTTACTTACAGACATGAGTATCTCCCAATGTCTTAAACCCAAAGTAAATAAAACTGGATTAAACTGAACAACCAGGGTATGTGTGGGCTACTACCTTGTGTATCCTTGAGATGCTGTTGGGAAAAACAGAGCAGATTTTCTTGTCTTGTGTGAATCAAGCGGCAACCTCCAGTCTCAAAATATGAAGCCCATGCAGAAGTGTTATAAACTGCATTTCGTGGAGCATCCAATTGAGGCTGGCTGCAGAAATACCAGAAACCACAAACACACAGCATTAATAAACATGTTTACCGCCTGGTTCAAAAAACGGCTTGGGTCTACGTAGCTATTCCTCTATCGGCACACCTGTACGGGGGGTGAATTTTTTCTAACGTTACGGTTCAGGAGATATAAGATTACGAGTTAAGCTCCAACCCTGCCTCTTTAACTCACTCTACGTTGGTTGAGTTCAGCATTGACGTCACGGATACTACATCCATTATTTATACAGTCCAAGATGTGAATGCAATACGCTGCCGTCCCATTTAAATACAAATTCAAGTCATTTCAAAAGCTTAGACAGTCAAATTTATGGACCAGCTTTGGCAAATTAGCAACTTTCATGAATTGTACACACCAACAGTGAGTGGCAACCTCTGCTGTTAGAAAATGAAGTTGATAAAAGTACAGAAAGTTGCAGCTCCTCCAGCGTCAACAGGAGGCCCTCTCCAAAAAGAAGAAATCTCCATTTGGTCCGATGTTAAAATGTCACTTTTACAGCAAGATCGATAAAGTTTACATTCTGGTTATGATAATATTAAAGCTAAGAGTTATGTATACATTTGCATAATTAGGGGCATAACTAACTTGACTGGCAGGCTGCATGTTGTAGTGGTGTGCCAGGAGGCTAGATCCACCTCTTTGCCTGTGTCTTATTGTCAAAGAGTAAGGCAGAGTCTATTTCCTACATGGTGACCGCCATTATTTGGCTCGAAAAAGTATCCTCAGACACCAGTGGGTGACATCATTGAGACTGCGTCCATGTTTTAATGGTTTCAAAAAGTTTCTATCAAACTGGAACAAACTGCACCATCGTTAGACGACAGGCGATGTCTTGAGCACAATCTTGGCACACTTTATCTCCATTTTCAACCTTTGAATGCCTTCTTATTAACAAAACCTCAACACATTGTTGTACGCTGATATATCTTCGCGAAGGAGGCCTCGCAGTTTAACACAGTGACCTGTGCAGGCAGCCAGCCTCTTCCCCCTGAGTGAAGGAGGATTGTGGAGTCCAGCAGACTTCTCGGAGGAGGAAATGTTCCGGCCAGTTAGTGACTCAGCCAGGCCTTCTACATCCTGATTAGTACAGCCGGCCATCGCCTTTGATTGGGATTCTTGAGAATAGAAAGGACCGACATATAAATGACTAAATTGGCCAGCTTCCCAGCACTTATGGATGCAGGAGAGCACACAGTCACTCAGGAGAATGGCTGTGATGTAGCCAGCTCCTTCCCTCATCCTCCACCCTGATGACTTCTCTTCTCCCAAGCCCTGGCAGCCTCCAACCTCGCTCATCTTCAAAACACTGATATATAAAGCAGTGAAACCTGAGCCAGGAGTGGAGCATTTCAATGTACACCTCATTAAAATTTGCAACGTTTCACTTTTTCACAAAGAAAAAGTGTCCCTGGCTATCTTTTGATACTGAAGAGAAGAGCCAACCTGAGGATTTATGACACTTTTAAGGTCCACCTTTAAGTCTGACAATAAAAATGAGTGCTGATCACTTCGGGTTGATTGCGTTTCAAGCAAAAACACCTGTTTTCTCTGCACCTTGCATTGACGCCCTCTTCTTTGTTGGTTATAAAATAGCAGTCAGCAAACAGCCTTCAGAAGGGCTGCAGTCACTGAGAGCTGGTTTCACAGCATGACAGCCAGGCCCTGATAAAAAATAGTGAAACAATACATTTCTAAGATGAGATAATCACATAAACTGTTTGATTTTTCAATGTTTATTTTTAATATTGAAAGTCATAACTCATCCCTAATGGCTGTATTGATGTGCAGAGCTTACAGTAAACAGAAAAAATCAATAGGATCTCTCAACAGGACTTTATTCAAGTGTTCACATGAAATCAGCTCAACAATACAGCCTTTACTGGATGTAGATTTCAGGGCTAATTGGTCATTGACCGCTGAGTCACCGGGACAAGAGCCACTCAAGCAAACACCTTCATTGTGTGGGCACTTGATATGAATCACAGGGTGAACCACTGACTCTGTCTCAGGGGAATGTGTCTGAATGAAACCGCTTTGTCCGGTGTCACAGGCCTGCAGGTCTGAACTCTGAACTCGGATTCAGTTCAGGCTCAAGTTTTTCTGCTGTAACCTCTGCACACAGCTATCAAAACACACCTTGGAGCTCACACTGCATTGGGGAGCACCTTTTTAAGGCTTAGTATTGTTTTTGAGCACAGCGCTGCTGAGACCAGTTCAATATCTTATATTACCAAGACTGTTGGAAAGTAGTATTTCCTTCAAAGGGAGGTCTTTGAAAACACTGCACAGCATCTAAATGCAGTGTCTGTTTCTTCTTTTGTGAATGCAAGAAATGGTTCTTAGCTCCAAGCTGACTGAGCCATCAAATTCATTAAGTGAACAAGGTCAAACGTCTCAAACTTGAGCCTGACAAAACTCCTCCTGAAGCCCATAATCAAGGGATAAAACAAGATGTTCTTAGTGTGAAAACAACAAGATACTTCAACTCGTTGGCCAATTTTTCCATAAAAGTATTCAGAGAGCAATTTGAGGGAATACTTTATGAGATATTGATCAAGAAAGACGGATGGCTTGTGAGCTCTACAGATGTCCGTAGAGACTCATTAGGTGAGAGTCTCCCTTTCCATTAGCATAAAGAAACTTTCCAAAACACACCATCCAACAATTACGCCTGTTTTGAACAAACATGGTCGGCTGTTCGGAGCCCTAACAGGACAGTTGCAGAGATTGTGCAAAACATAGATTTCTTGACAGATCCTGGATGGATCTGGAGACGGGGACGCCGTCAAGACGGGAGGCTGATGGCAGCGTTTATGACACAGCCTCCAGGGATGCCACTCAGAATAAGTTTGTAACACTTGTTCTTAAATGTGGTCGGACACACACAGCTAGTTCAAAGCTGAACCATTGAGACTAGAAATTGCTTGAAATGACATTTTGACCAAAGTCAACCTGAGCGTTGCCAAGACACGATGACAGAAGAGGAAAGTATTGGAGGGTGCAGCCCGGCGACTGATGTGATAGCAATCTGAAGACGAGATAACACACTCTTAATGTCATGTAAAATGAGATAAAAGTTTCAGACAAAGAGACACACAAGCTTTGATTATTTATAACTCGTTTCAGCATTCACTTCAGTTTTACAGAAAGATACTGTTGTTGCTTCTCAGTTAAGGAGACACAGCTCTCTCGGTCTTGACAGCACTTATCCTCTCTCAAACACATGACACCATGATACTCAACTCCTCCTTTTCCCTTCCTTATTCTCTTTGTTCACTAACAAGTCTGGCCTGCTGTCTTTACAAGGAGCTGCATATGGCCCTGCAGAAGCCTCTCTGCATGTCTTAGAGACATTGCCACAGATGGTAAATGGCCTGTCCCCGTCTCTCCTCCTCGTCCACCCCACAGTGCCCACAATCCTTCCCTCTGGGCTGGGGAAAAAGACAAGCTTGTTTAAATTTCCCCTGAAGTGGGACGACATGTTGTTGAGTGAGCAGAAAAATGGTGCAGCAGAGCATCCCGTCCATTAGAGCCGTAAACATCAGCACCCATTCCTCCACCACAACGGAAATGCTACTTATTAGCACGGAGGGGGGACGGATGGTGGTGGAGGAAGGAGAGGCGGGAGTCTTCTGTCTGTGCTGACGTTGTTTCAGACACAAGGCTACACTGACACTTTGTTCCAAAAACTGCAGATAAAGCTGAAAAGAAAAACACACACACTCTAACACACACACCCACACACACAAACTTGCATCCCTTTTTTCCCCTACTTCCTCCTTTTCCCCAGAGTCTCTCGTCACATCCTCAGCTCTGAGACTCAGAGAGAACCAGGTGGGCCGTCCACTTTCAAGCGGTCATGCTAGCGTGAGAGCTCATCATCAGCCCCTGACATCCCCAAAAACACGAACCACAACACACACCCTGGTACCCACAGCATGCATGCACGTATCGACAATCATATCTGCTCTGTAGATGCACACATGCCAACATGCCTGCACATCTGCACATCGCCTCTTACAGTATTAAGTGTGTGTGGATGTCTGGGGAATACTATTCATGCTGAAACACTCACGCGCGCGCGAATACACACATAGACAGTAGCAATGAATCCGTAACCAGGGATGAAGGCAGCAGGGAGGTAATGACAAGGGATGCAGGGCAAAATAAGCACCAATCTCAGTCTCCCTCTTACCTTCCAGGAGGAATCAGCTCACCTGGATGCCTCTGAGGAGCAGACAGAACGCATTCAGGCCAATCTCTCCCTGCAAACCAGCTCAAAACATCTCCCTCCCTCCCTCCCACCCTCTCTCTCTCTCTCACTCTCCCTCTCTTCCCTCTCTTCCGCTCCCTCACAAGCTGGAAATGATGAGATTGTACTATGAGCGGAGGGGGGAGTGAAATCTGAGGCGGCGCAGGGTATTAGGAGGATGCGTTGTGTGTGGCCGCACGCCCAGAGAGACTGTGAGCTTTTGGATCATGAGGAGCCAGTCGGAGGAGAGGGGGGGTGAGGATGGGTGCGATGCAGCAGATGGGAGACAAACAATCTCCCAGCGAGGACATCCTGAAACACAAGAGGACCCCTGCTCAGCCGAGATGGTACAGTCCAGAGGAGTTTAAGGAAGCAAACAGTGTCTGCAGCAGCTAGCAGCTCAGGCTACAGTGATGCAGCCGCAGTATGAATCTGAGCTGAGCTAAGCTAAGTGAGGATAAGCTACTTTCAACCGGCTCTGTTTTTATCAGCATCACACGGCTGAAGCTCCGCAGCTGAAATGTGAAACCTGTCTGCTGCAGCACAAAGCACTGGGTTTGCAATAAATGCCATAAAAGGGGAACATCAGCAAAAAGGCAGACAGATAACCTCACTTTGGAACAATGCCTCGTTTTTTTAATCATTAAAAATCTGTCTTTCCAAAATATGAGTAGAGAGAGGAGTAAGTACCTCAGAGCAGCTCTTTGGCAGCTTGTTCCTTCCAGCAGCCACGAGAGAAATACATTAAACCTGCAAGATCAATTCACAGCACTTACATCAGGCTGTAAAGGACAAGGTTAATACCACAGATGTTTCACGGCGTCCTCTGTCTGAAGAGTCGAGTAATGAGAGTACAAATGAGAGGAACACTTGGGACAGAGTTTCTCCCTGAGAGAGAATATGATTTAGGTAAAAGAAATCTAACTTCACGTGACAACGGAGAGGCCTGTATGAGTCTCTTATCTTTACACGACCAATAATAAACACCTGATATGAGACTTCTCTCCAGGTGCTGCTGCCCCGACTGGTATCAACAGGTGATGGAGCACACCTGAGGCTGCTTTCTTATTAAGTAGCATTACCTCGTGTCTTTTCCAAACAACTGTTCCTTAACCCCAATAGAAAACGGCATTTGACAGACGTTACTGATGTCATGTAAATCTGCAGTGTGAAAACTACAATCTACCAAGCATGGACTACAAAAAGTGCAGTGTGTCCCTGCAATGTTGTTTATTGAGGTCACATAAACATGGAGGACTTGGTGATAACATGACAACGTTCAGGTTTTTATAGGTAAAGAGGCAGAGCGGCTCCTCAGGACAGTCAGCAGATCTGAGAATCACTCCTCTCATATTTATCCTCATTAGGCAGAAGTTTGATTGAATGTTAATGGATTGTTGTCACGCTCAACCGAGAAGTGCGTCACTTGTCGATGCAAAGACTTGCAGGTCATTTTATCGTCTCTCTCTAGAAAAGGATGGCCCAGTGAATCCTATGCCTAAGGAGACAATAAAGGAAGCAATGACGCTCCTTTCATTATTATTTGGAGATTTCAACTCTCATAAGGGCCGACACCTTCACACTTCTTTCACTTAGGAAAAAAGACTATTCAGACAGACCCAGTAGTGTTGTATTCTCATGTGAAGGACTCACGTAAGTTTGGTAAAAATACTTTATTTATTTTGTTCATTTACTGTCACTTTTCTTTGTTGTTCCTCTAATTCCCTTGTGGTACGGAGAATGTACATAGGTGGTAAGGTAGCAGGAGCCAAGGAGGCAGAGGAATAATCTGTACATCAGTCATGGATCTAGCATGCTGGTTTGGGAACAGGGAACCTATGCAGAGGTTTTTCTAATATCCAACGGGGACAGCTTCACCAGTTTTTAAAATAAAAGTCTGATTTTAAAAGGTTTATGTGAATACAACTCATCATTTGTCTTAGTTTCTAGAGTCAAGTTTTCTGTAAATCAGCATGACATTCATTTTTTATTTTTATTTGGAGTAATATTGACATCAGGTCGACTTCCTGAGGCTGAGACATGCATGCACAGTGGCACTGCAAAGTGTGTCCACCCTCCAATCCAGATATAAATCACTTCTTGTTCCAAAATACACAGATGGTGATGGCTTCCATGCAAACTGATGCTTCTTTTAAACCACATCTATTGCAAGTAAAATCACCAAGCTTATAACTGAAAGACTAAATTGGATTATAGGTAATAAATGTAGGAATATCAGCTTAGAAAACACAAACTGAATCAATAAGGCACACTGGCACATCATTCTTTCTACTTTTTTATCAGGACAGATTGTAGCAGGCCGTCAGCCTGTTTGTGAGCAGTGGTAGCATCATTAAGAATGAATGTCTCTTTAAAGAGATCCGACATCAAGCAGAGAAAGTTTCAGACTGCAGGGAGAAATCTCAGCAAAGTCAGACGGAGCGGGTTTTATTTATACAAGATAGATTTTCTTTCATGGTTGCAGCTGACCCTGATCAATTGTTAATAACTGCATAAACAGGATACGCCAAAAATAACGTCATGTCTGTGTCATCCCACTTACAGCCAGCTCTCACCTTTCTCCTGTCTTAAGCCAACTCAGAGAAAATGGGAAAGCAGGAGAGAAGGAAGAGGGAGACAAACAGAGAGAACTACATCCAGTTTTTTCTTTGTGTCTACTTGATAAGAAGAGACTATTGCAGATTCAGCACCAAGTGGTCTGGTTGCTAGTACACTTGTATTGTAGCCTTGGTAGAATGAACCAATAATGTATCAGCAGGCTTCAGTGTATGAGAGAAAAATGGATCCTAGAGCAAAATCAGGCAGAATTCAATCAGCAGTAAGGACATCCTGGGCCCAGTTGGTGGTCTGATGATGATTTATTTATCTCTATAAACAGAGATCTCCATGCAAGAACAGCTAACAAACTGTTCTAGTTTCAAACATTTATACTGAGACACAAATCTGCTTGATGCGTCAAGAAAGCCAATGAGCAAATTGATTTAAGATCAAATCTGAGCCATCCACGGGGGATCAATTTGACCTAAATTCCCAAAACAAACATTTTAAAAGTAGTTTTCTTCTCCTCTTGATTAAAGACCTGACAAAGCTTGACTTTTACTTTTTATAAATCATCATGATTTTATTTCAGCAATCCTTAGACCCTTTGATATCAAATAAACCACAATTTTTTTTTTCTTTTCTGGGTTCAAACCTGTGAAGTAAGTCTCTCTGCAAATAAGTATTTACAGTGAGGCTGAGAACAGGTACTACTTTGGGGGACATGATGAGCGATGGGGGGGGCTTACAATGCTTCACTTTCCATCTAAACACATGATTGCTTCTCAAGTTTATGACTGGACTGTAAACGGTGCAGGACACAGAAAAGGAAGCTTTGGCTGGAAGTAGTTTCTCACCAACTGCTGGTTACACCCAAATTACTCAGAAGTTGGTCATAGTTCTTGGAGACATATCGTTGTGAGTTGATAGGCGATGGGTTCTGAGATTGATGAGAACTTGATGCCAGTATTGGAGAAAAGAGGAAGTAGTTATTATCACAGTTCCTCAAGTTCTACGTATTATCGGTCGGCACAGACGAGCTAAACCTCCCATGCCACGCTCAGTCACTGTAAAATACTAATCATCACATAGACGAGACTCTTCCTTTGTTCACGTTCTCACTCAGTCCCCCCCTCCCCATGTCTTCCCTGCAACCTCTTTCTCTCAGCCATGGATGACCTTGACTGACAGGCTTGTTGCTACAGGAACGGCACCATGTCTATTGTGTTGTAGTGAGGCAGGGAGGTGTGAAATTCACAATATGACGGCTCAGATTGGATCTAAACCAGAGTCGATTTTCAAGCAGACAGCAGAGAGCAATCATACAGAACCATAACAACCGCACACGAGATTATTTGCATTTTAACAGGATTTAACCCTGAAAATATATCTCTCACTCTCACACACATTCACACACATTCACACACATTCACATGGTTTAAATGTGTGTAGAACAGTGAGGTGGAAAAAAGCCTGCAGGTCATTCATTATTTAGTGTTGCACACACCTCCAAACTCCTGCATAAGCACATAAAACACACACACACACACACACACACACACACACACACACACACACACACACACACACACACACACACACACACACACACACACACACACACACACACACACACACACACACACACACACACACACACACACACACACACACACACACACACACACACTGTAAAGCAGTACTGGGGTAGCTCAGGATGGTCCATTGGGGGTCAAAGGTGAGTCGGAGCAGAGGGAAAATGAACAGCTAGCCTGGATGTGTGATGGGAATGAGAGAGTGAGCCAGACGGAGAGGTAATGGTACAAAAAGAGACACAACAGGCTCTATAACACACTTTTTATCTCACCTGCAGAGGAATATATATTCACTACAAATCTCCACCTGGCAATCAATTATGCAAGTTAAATTTTGCACATTCAATCCAATTAAACTAAAACTAAATCCAATCATTTTTTTGAGGGATATCCTTAAAGCCTGTGGATGAATCTCATCCTGAGCTTCCCTCTGCCGATGCAGGATGAGAAGGAGATGTGTGCCCCTGTTCTGTTTATTTAAGACAGTGCCTCCATGCAGAGAAACAAGTACAAAACAAATGATTTCTTAACTTAACCGGTCTGAACAGTCCTGATTTCAGCCCCATCAAACACCGTCAGGGTGACCAGCGACACAGACAATTTTCTTTCCTGCTAACATAGAAGATTTTTACCACGACAGTATGTCCATGTAGTTAAAACAAAGTTGTAGCTCAAAGTAAAATTAATCATCTAAAGAAAGGAGGAACCATCAGCCTCACACAGCCAAAAAATGTAGATATTAGTCCAGTGAATATCCCTACTTCATTTTCACGCTTCAGTTCAACAAAAAAAGTCTGCAGTCATGTTATAGCGCCATAAAAATGTTTCATTGGCTCTATAAAGCCGCCTGTGGAACTTTATCCTCCTTCCAATATATAAGAAGCAGCACAGAGCTTGCAGGACTTCTACTGAAAGTCAAGAGTGCTCATTATTGTTGGATGCATTAATAGGACTGCAGTTGGTGTTGTTCTGTTTTGCAGTGAGAACATTTCTTTTATCTTTCTTATCTGTCAAATCAAATCTTCTCTCTTAAGGTTTTTGTTCATCCTCTGTCGATAGTTCGATGGAAAAAAAGCAGATAGAATTGCGATACTGGCGACACGCATTGCTTTGTGAATGTTCATGTGGATGCTCAAACCAGGCGCAGCTACAACCAGCTTGGTGCACTTGGTAAAGGGCCAGTCTGAATTAAAGATCGATTTTGTCATAGCCGGCAGGTGCACTCTTTATTTCAAAACTGTATAAAAATAATACTAATAATAATTACTTAATTATATTCAAATTAATCAATTTAAATAAATTTTAAAAACAAAAAAATAAATAGTGATAAATAAAATAATAATTGCCAGCTGTTGCACTCTTTATTTCGAACATGTAAGATATGAATAAAAAAGAAAAAGAAAAAAGGTAGTAGTAAAATAAAATGAAATTTAATAACAAAATTGAATATAAATCAAAAGTAAATGAAAAATTAATAATAATAATAAACAAATGCCGGTTGGTACACTCGACCCCAGAAGTTCTCAAGGGTGGATTTTACCTATCCACAAAGCAAAATAATAAACTCTAGAATTTACAATATAAGCTACTATGTTTCTTGTATTTCTTCAGCAGTGTTTGAATTAACTGTTTTATATGAATACTCAGAATTATAAGTCAGATCCTATTGCAAAGTGTGTTTTTCTTTGCAATTTAAGAAGACACTCTAAAACGTTTAGATACTGAAACCTTTAGATACTGAAACCTTCCTTCCGTTAAGTTTTCTACTGAGGTGTGCATACTGGTTTTTGTTGTAGTAATGCAGATGATTACTTGAATTCTAGTGTTGATGAACTTCCTGCATCCTGAAGTGGATGAAATGAAGCTGCCTGTGTACAAACTCTTCAGTCTGGTATAGTTGGATGTGTTTGCAGAGTCAGAGGACGCTCAGTACAGAAAGTATTTCATCAAACTGGCTCAAAGTCAGAGAGAGAGTGTGATTGAAGAGGAGGTGTTTAAACAGTCAAAGGCCTCAGAGCACACATTATCTAACCACGAGATGTTGTCTCATTAAACACGGCCAGCATGGCAGCAGACCCTCATTGATTTATCCAACAAAGGTTCATTTCAGTGGAATTTAGAAACAGGTTGGTGAGCCAGAGCTCTGCATGACTGAGCAGTTACACATACTATAAATAAAAGTTTGATCCCTCAGCGCTCTAACGCTGCGTGATTACAACTATCTTCAGGTTTATTACGTTTCACACAGCGAGACAAAGGTCTAATAAAGTCATGGTGGATGTGTCGGAGCACATATCAGTTTGGAGGTGCAGATTGTTGGATAAGCTGCTGTGTTAAGATGCAAACTTGAAAATAGGATGCATGCAAAGTAACAGCATCAAGTTACTCTATCTCTCCGTGTCGATCTCATGATTTTAAGATTTGAAAGAAAGAAAAAAAAGATGATTTGATGATTTCTGTGAACGTGCTCATGGCCAGGTTGTGCACGAACATGCTGGCTCATGAGTGTATCACACATCTTTTTGTGTCGTGCTCTGATAGGCTGGATGTAGTTATGAATCACAGCCATAATGCCACCTGATACATCACTCGCACAACCTTCATGGGAGACTTGTCCTCTTAGCTTTCAACTAGAGCAGCAAAAATCTTACATTTTTACGAGCCACTATTTAATTTCTTTCTGGAAATAATTAAAGTTTTCTGCTCTATATTTAGCTGTGATTATGTGGGTTTTAATTCTGACAAAATTAGGTTTTTTAAGCACAGGAATGATAAAATGCTTACTTGAATTTTTGTAATTTTGAATCATAGACTAACAAAAAATTACCATGACATTCCCATTTGCATCTTTGTTTCTGCAGCAATTTGTACATAAAATATTGAGCTGCCAGTCTCCTGCAGACATCAGAAACAACACTCCTTTGTCTGCGCTGACCTGTCTGACTCTTGTTAGACGGCTGCCGTGAATGATGCAGATAAGTTTGGTGTTTTCCATCCGCAGCAACAGTTCAAACACAAGTGACAAGAAACGTTACATCATTTGAAAGTGAAATGAACAACCAAGCGGGTCAGTAACAGCTGGATGCTCCGTCGTCACAGAGCTTTGTGCAGCTGCAATCAGACCTACATCCGCCCTGTAATAGGATTCAATCTGCTGAGTCACATGATCACACGCTTGACCTCAAATAACTGATGAATTTCTCTGACCTGGATATCCCGCATTGTTCTACTTTAAAGATCCACCTGTGTGTGAAAGTGTGCGCCCCACATTCAGAGTTTCAAACAACACATCCACGGCGTTCTCTCAGAGAAAGAATACAAATCTGACATTTTTTATTCTAGTTCAGCTCCTCAATCCTCCTGTAATCAAAGTTATAATCCATAAGATTTAAATTTCATCTAACCTCATTTTTGCTGCAACAATATTTAGGCTGTGCTCTCTCAAAGGTACAGTTTGTATGTTAATCTCACTGATAGAAGCATACAGTTGAATTTCTCACGGCATGATGAGCCGTTGTTTTTAACGATGTGACTCTGAGCTCAAAGCTGGGTTGTGTGTCCTGTAATCAGATGTAAGAGAGATGATTATCATGTCCTGTACTTCGGTAGAGCATGGTGCTTTTAAAAGTATTTCACAGAGCTTCCAAAGACTTTCAGGGTGTGGTCGGAGTGAGTTATGACCAATTCACAGCTTCTTTTACTCGTCTGATTAAAAGGCTGATTCTCTCTGCACAGAGCAAAAAGTTCAGATTCTTTCCTCATCATTTTGGATCATTATCAACAAGTGGAGTGAGTAGTTTTTGCATCTATGAATTGCATATAGCTGCATATTGTGTTTTGGGATCAATAGCAGAAGGCAGTTGTCATATTTTTTCTGGTTTAGGGATTTTCCAGGTCTCTTTTCCAGGAAAGTTTGAGCTTTATGATTACATAAAAGCAAACCACACCAACATAAAACCAACTTTAAAGAGAGGACGACAACAAAGAGAAAAGGGGGAAAAAATAATTTGAACAACCCGTTATGATCCAGCCCAGGATCATCTGTATCAAAGAGAAAAGCTGTTCATGTGAGCTGAGCACCTCATGGTGGGAAGCCCCTCATTTATCAACAACCTTGTCTTTAGTCAACAAGGTCAGACAGGAACTGCCGGAGAAGCTGGATGTTAAACCCGAACTGTAAAGTCCAGAGTGAGATGAGAGAGGCGGGGTCCCCTCAGGTGTCTATTAAAATGAGCCTGTGTGTTCTCACTCAGAGTGGAGCCCTGCCTCCTGCTGCCTGCACGCTATAATTGGCTGAGCCCCCTGCGTCTGCACGAACTCTCTAAGTTGTGAAACTCGAGCTACAGCGAACATGTGGGAGGGAGTTTTGGCTGCTGCTCACCTTGACTCCTCCTTGCCAACAAGAAACAAACAAACACAACAAAGTGGCACCTACCTCTTGGAGAAAAGAGCTAATCGATTGACAAGGACAAAAGCGAATAATCCCACAGAAACACCAGATCCAGTTAATGCCGGCCATGACGGAGCAGAGTGACCTAGAGAGGATGAAGCACCCAGCTGCTGCTCTTAGCACTCCAGCTGTTTATGGGTTTCCGTGTGTTTGTGTGCGCATGTCTGCTTGTGCATGTGGACAAATGTTTAGTGATATTCACACCCGGTCCTGGCCTAAATCCCCCTTCAACTCAGAGAGTACATCTGTGCGCGTCCTTCCCCTCCCACTGTCTGTATCAGGATTTAGGATCCTGCTGATGCCTCTGGCTGCTCTCCAGAAAAAAGAGCCTCATGTTGCCCTCCATCACTCTGTCATTGTTATTCTGCAGTGTGCTCCTCATTGCCCCTGCAGATCGATACCAGACCAAACCAAGTCACACACACACACACTCACACAGAAACACACACACACACACACACACACACACACTCACACAGAAACACACACACACACACACACACACACACACACACACACACACACACACACACACACACACACACACACACACACACACACACACACACACACACACACACACACACACACACACACACACACAATAAAACTGCTTATTGGAAAACATTTTGTCCCCCTAGCTCAGCGTAGCAATTAATTTAAGACTAATTCATAAAACAATAGGTCTGCCTGCGGGGACCAGCCTTCACACAATTACTTCTTCATGTCGGTGGTCAAACAGCTCATCAGTCTGCTGTTTGCTTGCCGTCAGGGATAAACTGCAGCTTTGTGCTGCTGATGAGCATCAGAATGCAAATCAGCAGGATGACACTACAGCAGCACATGAAACAGACAGAGCCGCAGCAGAATTTAAAGAAGCGCTCTAATCCCTATTCATGGCTAAACACACTGCTCCAGGCCCTCAGATTAGGGCTTACATTTTGCTGTAGCGAACCTGCACTAAGTGCCAGAGCCTCAGAAGCGTCACTGCTGTAAAAGTGTGAATTCTAAAGCTGGATTGACCTTGGCTTGACTCTGAACTTCATGTAGCCATGAAGCTTTTAAGACTTAAGTAAAAGAAGAGTTTGCTGCAGGGGCAAAATGTCTCGCTCTGCGTTGATTGGGGGAATCAGTCAAGCAGATTGTTGTCTGACAGCATCACTGTCAGGCTGCTGGATGTGCAGAGATGATGGTGAGCTGCTCCGGATGAGATGAATATGAAGGGCTGCTGTGTGTGTTTCCTGGCTGGCTGTCAATGCTGTAAATGTGACACATTGACAGGAAGTACAGGCAGGATTAAGGCTCAGCTCGGCCAGCAGATGGCAATGAGTCTCCTACAGGTTGCTGAAATGAGCTTCAGAGACTGTGAAACACTCGTCATGTACAAAGTTCAAGACTGAAAATAAACTTTACAATTAGTATAATGTCTCTTCTTCCTTCTAATGATTGTATAAATAACTAAATTCACAAGGTACACAATACTCAGCTTGCTCAAGTGTTTGTCTATTTCTCTGTAATAACATTTAGAGCATCATAAAACTTGAGTCAGTTCATTGGATCTGTGCACATATCTGACCAATCTAACTGATTCTAAACTAAGCCATCAAAGAAAGCACTGCAAGAGATCAGAGCATGTTTCAAAGGTCTTATACCTCCAAAATGATACTCATACAATGCCATCATCTCACAGGGGAACTCTGGTGTTTGCAAACTTCCGCCATATTTTTACATTTTGGGGTCTCTACATGATGAGTAGGCACAAAAAGTTTAAGAATGAGGCGCTGTTGGCCGTGGTTTAAGCGTGCACCCCATATACAGAGCAAGAGACATGAAGCTGATGCAGAAATCCTAAAAACTGCAGTTCCCTGAGTGTCCACTTGAGGCTGGCTGCAGAAGCACCAGAAAGCACATACACCCCCATTCAAAAAGATGATCTTTACAGCAAAAATAAACATGTTTACAGCCTGGTTCAAAAAACGGTTTAGGTCTGAATAGCTCATTTTTCTATCGGCATACATTGTACAGGGTGATTTTTTTGACTCATTCATTTTGAAGATATTATGGTTTTGAGTTTTGTAGCTGTTAGCTAGGAGGCTAAAAGCCTGCCTCAACTCCGCCTCTTTGCCTCTTGTTTGGGTTGTCTGAAAGTTAGGTTGTTTCAGCATTTCCAACATGGCTACTGCCCAAGATAAGCTTAAAAGCTCTGCTCCAAGATCAATGTACAGTCTAAATGATTATGTGCTGTTTAACCTGTAAGATAGGAGTGTGACATTGCCAAAAAATACAATATGTTGTGCACTTGAGACTGTGCAGTGTCTTGTTTGAAGATTGTTTATAAAACGGCCTTTGGCATTTGACTGAAAGACGGCAGTCCTGAAATATACTTACTTAATCAATAAACAAAAGTAGGAGCAGAAGAAATCAATGTTTAAAGATTTGATTCATTTATTTTTGCATTTCAAAAACTATATTTTCACATGAGTGCAAGGTATCAAAAAAAATCAGAGGAGGAAGACGTTTGACATTTTGACTCTCCATTTCAACTTTAAATTCTGCGAGCTGAGCTGTACCTATCTTCTCACTGTTATTTATTCTACACCTGGCTATTGTCTGTATAAATGTGATCAGCTGATTAACCTGACACATATCATTTACAACCTGGAGCCAGACCTTTCCCATCACCTTTGAATCAATTCTTTGAAAAAAGGTCTCCATCTGCAGACTGTCAAAAACACGATCGATGTGATTCTACTTCTGATGTACCAGCTGGTGGAGTTGCGGTTACAGTCTTACAAGGACTAGTTCTAATACTACTATCAACACCACAAATCAAGCAGGAAGTATAAGCACTGTAGGTCTGATAGTGGTGCTGTGATAACAATGACTCTTACAGTACGGTGAAGTACACAGAGCCGTCTGTACGAGAGGAGCTGCACTGATGATGTGACTAAGTAGAGTCTCATGATCCTCTCGTATTTTTACAGAACATTTTTGTTCTCTGAGCGTCAGTATTTGGGGAGAGAAGGAGGAGCAAATACATGTGAGATGATATCACTGCTGACCCACCCTGCAGCAGCCCTGAGAGACTTTTAATAAAGCCTCTGAAATATTTACAATTTCCCCCACAAAACCAGAACTCTGAAGTTTGTGGTGAATGAAACACTGAGTATCTAACATATTCAGTAATGTGCTTTAGTCTCCCTGTATTTTAACAGTCATTTATTAAAAATTCAACAATAAGAGTTTGTGGCAACTTATTTTTGTCCCGTCGTTCATCACACATTTCCATAAACTGTCAGACACAGACCGACACCTCCGCAGCTGCAGATGTTATAAATCATCTGTCTGCATCTGACCAGAAATGAAGATGACAAATTGGGAGAGGGAGGGAGCTGTGATTATAACATGAGCAGTCACTGTGTCAACATGAAGGCGTTACCGAATAAGGTTGCAACTTTTTCAGTAAAAACAACATGTATCATCTCTTACAAGCAGCACGGGCATCCTCAAACAAGCTCTTCTCCTGTATGTGTGTCACTTAAACATGATGTAAGCTGGGACAAGAGCTCAGGAGTGTTCTTTACTTTTTAAGAAAAACTACAAGAAATGCATAAGATGTGTAAACTATTGACAGTAAGTATTGATCAGGTGTGGAAGTGAATAAAAAAAATCTATCTGCACTTTAGTTTCAATCTGTATAATTGTACACGCAGTAATGACAGAGCAGCTGCACAGCCGGCTGTAAACTTTACAAACAAGTATAGTGACGCTTCACGGTTCATCGTTTACAAGATTTCAACTAGGAGCCACATTATCCGAGAGGTCTCCTCATATTCCGGATGAATAAAGCGGCTAAAAACAAAGAGGAAAGCAGTGTGTTTTTTTGTCTTACTTCTTCTCATACAAAAGGTCTTATTAGAATTGTTACCGGGCACATTCACCTAAGAAGTCCAGATAAACATCTTGTTTTAAGATGTAACAAACAACAACAAGAGCTCAAGTGCTCGTCATGAGAAAACAAAATCCTGCATACGAGGCAGGAGGCTTCTTGCAATAAGAGATACGTTTCTTGAAATAAGAACAATTTCTTAATTCAAGAAACATAATAAACAAAAGTTTCTCACCCACTGGCAGATGCTTTTAGTCATTACAAGCAGTTCAGGACTTATTTTTGGTTTCTAACATCTTTAAATAAAACATCTGAATATATATTTTTTTGCATTTTGCCTTTATTGAAAGGACAACTGGAGAGAGACAGGAAATGTGGGGTGTAGAAAGCAGAGGAAGACGGGAAGCAGATGGTCGAGGACGGGAATGGAACCAGTAATCTCTTTGACAAGGACTATAGCCTCTGTATATGGGGTGCACTTAAACCGCTAGATCACTGGTACCCCTCGAAATAAAACATGCATTTGGACTTGTTGAGTGGATGTGGCTCATATTGAGTCTAACATGACATTATTTACTAGAAATGAAACAAAAACACTTCTTTAGTTTTGAGTTTTAGAACTTCATGGTTCCTTGTAAGAGCTTTGGGGACTGTGAGCTGAGCTACCAGACTTAGATTCTCTGATTCTGTTACGTTTAGTTTTAACTGAAAGTAAATTCCGTTATCCAGTTCAATAAAAAGTTAAAAATAATGTGATGCAACTTGAGACCTATAGGGATTTGAAAGCTTGTGCTCTTTGACAACAGATGGATGTGTCATACAAGTCAAATGTGACTCATGAAGGCTGAGAGTTTGTTTGACCCTGAACTTAAAGAAAAAGAAAAACTCTGTAATGAATGATAAAGTTGAATAGTGTGCTAAAGCCCTGTCGACTATCATAAATAAATGTGAAAAAGGGACATACATCATCTGTTTTGTTCAATTTTAAAATTGGCAACAATTACTCAGGAATCCCTCCCATTGAAGACCAGGTACACCAAAGGTCTCACGGTATATTTGCTTGCAGAAGGAGAGAACTTAAACACCACCGGGGACAAATGCACTCTCCCCTCTCTTAATCCGCAGAGATGAAGAGAGTCTAAAAATGGCTCAGGTTCAAATGACTTTAAATGGGATTGTGCACGGTTATGCCATAAATATGAAGTGCTGAATCTTAAACAGCTCTCCTTTTGAGACGAGAGACGCCTGAATCTTCCGAGGTTGGTGGTGCTAAACTGTTGAATGACAAAGTGCTTTATCTGGAGCTAGATAAGGGAAGGTTGCAGCCTCCTGCAGATAGCGACGCAGTCACTGAGGATGAAAGACATCCTTTGTTGCCAGCCCGGATTCAGCAAGGGAGCCTGTCAACAAAGCAGCTTTTGCTGGCTTTCTGCAGCAGGAGAAAAAAATGATTGTCATATGGCCGCCTCACTCTTCTGTGGGCTCATTGTGCCGATCTGTGACGTGCAGAAGTTGATTTCATTGGGTGTGTGACAAGTATTTACCAGGCAGTGAGTTAAGTGTAGTGATATAGCGCCTGCTCACTGCTTAGACACCAGTGCATAAGTTAATAGTGCTATTATTTGATATCATAGATGTTTATGATCCTCCTTGTTTGAGGTTATTATTCTCACGTCTTGTTTTGTATTTTCTGAGCTTTATGTTGTGGTATTCCTCGGCTCAGTTACTTCCTGGTTCCTGGTCCCGAACCAGCTGAGATAAGTTGCCTGCCTCAGTGATGCTGATAAATGAGGCTGGTCTGTTCTTCGTGTTGTTGTTACACCTGCGTTAGATCTTAATGTGGCAATGATTTATTTATCTCAAAATGATGATGACTGCATCTTTATAATCCACACTGCTTTGTCTTCATGCAATCTAAAACACATACATCATGTTTGATGTAACTAGCTGCCTAATTAGCCGCCCATTCACTCCATATTCTGCAGTCATGTCAGCATGTGTTGCAGAGCTGATTAAATATTCAGGCTCTGACATTTTTCTGTTGTATGTCTGGCACATTTCTGGAGTGCAGCGGTCCGGGGCCACCAACACACATCATCCATGTTTATGCTTGTTGCTTTGATTTAAATTAGGTTTGAATGAGGAGATGGAGTGTGCCACGGCCATCATTCAGGGGTGATTAGAAGCTTTAATATAGGCACCAGCTGCTTCGCAACATTTAATCACCGCTATCAACATGAGAGAGCCTGCAGCTCTGTTCAGCTGCCTGCCGCCTACAGGAGTCTGCCTGATGTCACTGCTCCTCATTCAAGGGTTCGTCTTTCTGAAGTCTCATTGGTTGACCACTGAAGGGGCTGATTCCAGAGGGACAGGCATCGACTGCAAGGTACGATCACCTTTAGTTTTGAGCGGGGGATGGAAAGTAAAAGAGAGCATTGATCAGACTTTTATGATTCTTCTTAGCTGACCACAAGTTTGGTGATGTGACGGTCAAAGGTCAGTTATTGGTCGAAGAGGATGACTACATTTTTAGACGGGGGTTTTTGGTTGTAAAGGGTCACTAAAGTTTCAGATTGCAGCGGTGAAGTTTTCTAGTCCTGTCAGCAGTATTTCAGTTTTATAAGATGGAGGAAATTTAAGAGATCCACTCACTGCAGTAAGACGATTATGGAGAGTAACTGCAAGGAAGAAAATGTGTTAAAGGAACAGGTCGGGTTTCTATATTTGACATTTCTTAAAGAGATTTTCAAGAGTGTGCCATAAATATTTGCTGCAACTCTATGTCAGGAGACGTGGTGCTTAAATATGAAATGCTAACATGTTTGGTTTCGGGTCCAAGTTTATTCTCCTATTTTCTACAATTGGATCATGCAAAAAGGAAAAGTGTGATGTTCTTCGTACCAGGACAGTTTTGTGCAACTTTTGCAGACATGTTTAACGAAGCATTAGAAAAAGTGGATGCAACCAGCTCAGCTTCAAAATGGTCTTCAATGTCAGAATATCAAACACAGCAGTGATTCTTTGGTCGGCAGCAAACCTCAGAGCCTGAAACCAGTGCTGAATCATGAGGCACACAGCTGGTTGTCTTCAGTATATCTGGACTGAAAGTCTGAAAAGTTATGAAAAGGTTTTTGAAAGTAAAAGCTCACGCATCTTTGCGACGTGCTCTTTCTTTGAACATTGGTTAGTTTTGATTGCTTTTAGTTGTTTTCTTTAACTCTTGGAACTTTACAATCTAGTGGAAGTACCTTTAACGTCCTTTCAAAATAAAAGCACGTTATTCGTGAATAAGACAAAATAAAAGCATAAAAAAAAACGTTTATGTAAATCTATTTTTTAAATCTTGAACATAAACTAGGTCATAATGTGTAAAACACATAGTGAACCCAGCTTCATGAATCACATCAGGTTGTGATTTCGGTTTACTGTTACATCCCCAGTCTGCACTTAAAGCCGGATTCTTGAGCAGAATGATGCATCAGTCCAACCTTCACCCTCAGACTGTAACACATCAGCCATAATGTTCCCACGTCTCTTTTCCATTTCTGGCCTCCTAAAAATGTCAAGCTCTCTCCAAGGGCTCCTCGCTCTATGGATGGGGGTGAAATGCTGGAGCGTAAGCACAATCTCACATAGCCAAGCTTTCACACACACACACACACACACACACACAGGTACGCAGACCGAACAAAAACAGCAGGCATACACACCGTGACCAAACCCTGACCCCTTCTCCTAATGGCTGTGGTGCAAACCGCATCCAGATTTATTGAAGGAAAGAACAATATTCTGTCAAAGAGAAGAGCTGGTATTTATTTAGCTCCAAAGGTCAGAAAGCATGATTTTATTTCTCCTCTCTCCTCCCACACAGAGGCCATTCATTAGAGGAAATATTTACCTTGACATTTGAGGCAGACATCAATTCTTTAGCCTGAATGAGAGAGACAAGCAGTGATGGAAAAACACAAAGAGAGACTGATTGCTGCTCTGGTATGAAGGTTTATAGAAAGTGAAATGTGTCTCTTCAGACTTTGTTTTCTGTTGTACCTTGACGAGATGACATTTCCACTTCTTGTCTCAAAGCAGAGGTCTCCTGTGTTTTCCTGGACCCTGAACCATAACCTGAGGTGTGGCTCACATGGGTCAGAACCATGTTTTATTACAGTCAGCCAGTCCACCTCTGTCTATTCTTACTGGTCCTGTGTTTAACACTCAGGAGGATCAGGGTGAACCACAGAAAGTATGCTGTTCAGAGTATTACCTGTGACAGACTCTTATTGATCTATGAGCCAGGTGAAATGAGGTCTCAAAGCAGCTCACATCACAACAACAACACCACAAGAGACGAAACGTGAAGTGAAAACCAACATGATAAAACTTTTTGCATACGACAGTCAGTTACGCTGTCCCATGGAACTGTTTGTTAATATCTATGACCCAGCTGTGTTGAGTACTTGCTTCTGATTGGTTAAAACCTCAAAACAGAGATTGATTCTAAACAGCAGCACCAGGAACAACCTGATCACACACAGCTTATCAAATCAACCCAGACTGATTTCAGCAAGCAGCCACGTCACAAACACTGGCAGAGTGTGTGAAATGCCATTTACCCTGTGACTCGGACCTAAGAGGAGGCCTCAGGTTCGCATACTGTGATTCAACTGTATGAAACAGAGAGCGCAACCAAACTGGAACTCCTAAAAAGTGCTGTTGCATTAATTGGGGATCACTGGACGTCAAAACGATCTCAGGAAAGTATAATTGTATAATTCAGCGAGAACAAAAGGCCTCGCTGAATTTTACAACTCTGTCTGAGTGTTGATGTCTTTGTGGACAGTTTGTTGAACGTACAGCGTTTGTTCTTGTGTTTGTCTATGTCTGTGGAAACGCAGAAAGGTGCTTTGGAAAATTATTTCCCCAAGAGGACAATAAAGTCTAGTCTGAAAGCTGCTAACCATAAAGATATTGGACATTTTGTACAATCATTCCTGCACATTTCTTCATGCATCCTAACCTTTAAAGAAAATATACATACAAATAAAATGGAGTACCGCCTGCAGAGTAGTTCAGGGAGGCAACAGCTGACCAAATATCTTCTCTTTTGGCGGTTTATTTAAGCTGCAAGACTCCCTGTCTCTGCCTCTGCGTAATTTCAACTCAGCATCCACCTGTAGGCTTCAATGGGGGACAGTCTTATCTCATTACTCCTCAATTTCTGCATGTAAATTCATCTGTGAGGAGTAATGAGGGTCGTAGCCAAGATGCCAAACACAAATACTTTCTGCTGCATTAATAAAGTAAAGAAAAATAACCTGAGTTGTCTGACTGTACTGTGTTTGACAGAATAAGGAATTTGAAGATGTCCCCTGCCTCTAAGTCATGGTTTCAGACCTAACTGGTGCAGCATTCATTTGATTTCACATGCATAAGTCAAGAGCTAAAAAAAAAAAAATGACATCACATTTATTGGTAAGAATAATGTTGCATTGTTAGATTTTTGGTTGAATTTGCACAATAATGGAAATTTAAAAATGTGATTAATCCAAATTGACATAACTCAATAGGCAGCTCTAGGTTTTTGCAGACAGCAGAAGTTTGGAGTCCATATTATTGCAGGTAAAATCGGGTCTTTTATATTTTGAAAAAAGTATCAGGTGAAATTTCCAGCAGCTATCAGAGTTTCAGTCTGTCATTGTAGCCCAGGGAGAGTTTGACTCCACAGGCTGTACAATTACAAAAGCTGTCACACAATCCTTTGTGTTGGCTGTAATGGAGATTAAACAATCTTAAGGCCAGCAGGGGTGCAGACTTTCAGCCTTACTTTGCCAAAAATCTGCAAGGTTAATAAACACTGCATGACTGGATACCCAACACATAAACTCATAACATAACCGTCAGGCTGATTCACAGTTATAACCCATTTCATTACCCGTCTTATGTCTCATTTCCTGGAATCACCTTCCTCCATCTCCTCTTCTGGTGCACAGTCAGGGCCCATTTCATGCCCGCACACACCTACAACACAGAACCTGCGAGCATATGGGGGAGCTCTCCGGCCGTCAGCATGATGGATGTGACATCACATTCGACACCATCATCGCGGCAGGCTTCACGACAGAGGCCCACCAGGCCAGCTCCTCATCTCCATTTGCATTTTAATACCTCAGCAATATTTAATCCATTAGGTTCCTCCAGGGCCGATTAGCAGAGGGTTAATTAAAGATGTGATTGGACCATCCCAAATTTATAATGAGATGCTATCTGTGCTCCTGTGCTAACACTCGGAGCCTCCTGCTGACCATGATGGCTGAAGGAATTCATCTATAAATATACTTAATACTACATACTGCATTATTACCTCTGCTGTCCCCTGAAGCCGGTGTGAGCGATGGAAGAAGGCTCGCTAATTTACACCGATAGCGCTAATCCTGGGATGAAGGAGAAGGGACAGTTACTGAGTAAAATTAAATTACTCTTCTATAAGGACTCATCCAGAGGAAGAGGTGAGAGCTGAGTGAGCACACGGAGGGTTAACGGCCTCTCAGTTCACTCTCGGCTCAGCCTTCATCCTCAGAGCGGGAGAATTTCTGACCTGAGCGCTCGCTAATGCTAACGCTCACAGATTAGCCGGCAGCTGTCCCAAACCAGACTGACAGAGCCAAACAAACATGGCCGGTGGCGACATCTTGAACTGTGACAGTCAGTCAGTCAGGATTAGCCGCTACAGTGGGAGGCTCACATGGAGGCGAGCGCGATGCATTGCACTCAGAGTTAATGAGTTCACCGCGGCTAAAGGCTAATACTGGGCTCATAGAGGAGGACAGCAGATCATCACATAGGCGTATTTTTAACCTCCCTCAAACGTGATAATTTATTCATTTCATGTCTTTAACCATAGCTGTCGTCTGTAGAAACAGAACCAGGTGCGTGATGAACATTTTGAGACTCTTTTCACAATTTTTGTGAGAATACACCTGTGTTTGCTAAACATCGACAACCAGACAGCCTACAAACAACTTTATCTCCATTTTCTAAATTAAAACACTGCTGAGCCGTAACACGCTATGAGCTGCCGTCTGTCATCTGTGCTCGTTTACAAGCCGTAAGTAGTGGTCATGAACTGGAGCTACAGCTCAGACACAACAAATGACCCACAATTCAGGCCTACAATAATAAAAATATGAACAACTTAAGATTTAGGGGTGTAACGATTCATCTACTACATTGATGTATTAATTTATATTCCTATGATCCGACTACATCAATCTGTGCTCGGCAAGTTGGACTTCCGGGCGACATGTATCGATCTAACATCGTTTTAAAAGGCAATAAATCAATTGTATCGACACTAGGAAATAACACATTGGATTTAAGCACTGCAGACTTTATATGGATGTGTTTTTTTTTTGCACTTTTAATGTTAAAGACGTTAAACATTACTCAATTCGGGCTGCCTGCCTGTGACATCATCACCACGCGCCAGCAGACAACGAAACATAGAATGGCGGATGGCAGAGGAGAAGACAGCGAGCGAGAAATTATCAAGCCACCATTGCAGCCCAGTGTGTGGAAACACTTTGGCTTTTGCAAAGACGGAGATGTTCTAAATACTTTGCTCGCTGTTGTAGAGATTGGGATTTGGGATTTCACACAACGCTGACCGTCCAGGCACCTCTTGCAGCATTACCGCTGCAGCAGTGCAAGGTAACATCAGCTCTGCAGAAGCATGTTTAGTCAGAGATGAGACCAAAACTCGGCTCGGGCAAAAAAAAAAAACATCACGGCAACAACAGGAATCTAGGACTGTCCAGTATCAAGGTATTTATTGCACACTGGTTGAATTTTTGGCTAAAAAGTTACTGAATCGATTTCAAGTCACTGAATTGTTTTGGATCGTATCGTTCTAAATGAAACAATATCGTCCTTTAATCGTATCGGCAACAACAAATCATGATACGAAACAAATGTGGTTAAAAATAATCATTACACCCACTAAGAACGTTTAATCATGTATTCATATATTCCCAACCTTCATTTTCACCAAATCTCAGGAAGCAAAGGTTTATTGACCTGATAAGAAATGAGGCTATCACTGCACCAGTGAGGTCACCGTCCAAAGGATAGGTTGGGTCTGTTGATGCCATAATGAGGAAGTGTGTGTATGAGAACTGAAAGTCATAGTGTGTCCTTCCTGGGGTAAATCTCTAAAACTAAGAACTTTATCAAACATGTGGTCTCATGTTACATTCAGCCATCAGGGAGGTGTTTTAAGTTTAAAGCTTGTTCAATGTGAATCAGTAAATCCAAATGTTGTAGTCCAAGCTTCAATACGACTATGCATCCACAGACATTATTTGTATGAGCCCACTCCCCACGTTGATATTCAGCATGTTTAATATTTTATACGCCTTTATGTGATTCATGACTAATTTAAATAACTTCAGCTTTCCTTTGACAAAAACACATTTGGTGTTGTTCTTGTCAAGGAAAACTGAAGTTATTTCAATTAGTAATCGATAATTGATCGATAACCTTTCCAAAGATCAATCACAGAGAATACTTCAAATTTGATTCCTTAAAAGATGTATCATGATGTGTATTGACAATCATTTTTATGTGTTGGGATTAAAGCTTTCAGATTGGATCAAATCTTGAAAAGTGGATCATTCAAAAAAAAAAAAGGAAAGGAAAGGTCGAGCCTCAATTTCCAGACAAAACCTTCAGTTTGTGTTCCTGAAAATTTTTGTGAAGGATGGGAATAACTATGATCCAAAAGTGTGGATTATCTTGATCACAGCAGAGAGTTATCGAGTACCAAAGATCTATGTACGAGGTAAAGAAACAATAAGGAATCTTATCGTCTTAGTGATTTAGTTTGGACATTAGCTTTGACTTCATCTGCCGAGTATTTACACAAACATGATCTTATTTCTAATATTTAAACTAACAACTGTTTTTCATTATAAGTTACTTATAAAGAACGGAGAGGTAGCTCCTCATGGGGAAACAAACACAGAAGTGCACACCCACTAACACACACACAGGGCCGAACACACACATGGCTCACACAAGAATAAATGAGTAATATTGGCTCTATATTCTCCTCCACCCTGGTGTGCTCAGCCACAGAGAAGGATGTGGAGTGATGTCCCTTTGGCTGCAGCGTGATGCAGTGTTCCCTAAACACACACACACACACAAACACACACACAAACACACACACACACACACACAGACACACAGACACACAGACACACATACACATACACATACACACACATACACACAGCCACCAGGGGAGAAGAGCATTCAAGGGCATCTATCAATATCTTCCTCCAGCTCAGGAAAAAGAGGAGAAAATGAGAAAAGAAAAGCTCAGAGGTCAAAAAAAGAGAGAGCAACAAGACAGAGGAGAGGACATCTTGAAGTGATTTTCACATACACAGAGATAAAACACTGATCCCACCCGGTCATAGAGTTGGATTACTCTGGTTTTATCTCTTGTAGTTCACCTCTGAACCAACTATTGTTGACATCCCTCTGGATTCAATGCACAGAATCAATACCGCCTAGATTAATTCACAAAAAACACACCGTCTGCTTCTCGTTATTTTTCATAAAGGTGCATTTAGAAAAGAGAGCAGATATCAGATTGGGGTAAAGGTGCATCCTTTGTTTTAACATGTCTGATATTACCCAACCTTCAGGCATCCTGATTCAGATCTTGCCAGATTACTTTATTACACGTCATTCCCGATCTCTCTGTCCTAACTTCCTGATATCTACTCTGTAGTCCACCAAAAAAGAACAAAAACAACACTAAGAAAATAACTTGTCGGGATTGAACCAGAGGGATTTCTTCCCTGTTGTTGTTAGGTAAAGGTAAACATACTTTATTAATCCCCATGGGGAAATTCATTTTTTTCACTCTTGTTTTATTCATTATTTGATCATACACACACAGTTCGATTTACATACAATCATGCACAAAAATGCTATGGACATGAAGTTAGGAGAGATGTCAGAGTGTGAAGGCTGCCACCAACCAGCGCCACGGTGCCTTGCTCAAGGGCACCTTGGCAGTGCCCAGGCAAATGGACTAGCACCTCTCCAGCCACCAGTCCACTTGCCAAACTTTGTCCACAGGGACTTGAACCGGTTCCCAAGCCAAGTCCCTATGGATTGAGCCACTGCCGCCCCAAAGATAATGGGTGTTAAGATGCTGTGTAAATAAATAAGACCTGTGATGCCGAATTATGCTTACTTTTGATGCTAGTTCTCTGAGCATTTTAAAGATTTATGCAATATTTCTTTAGCGTAAAAGATTCCTCGCCAGATTGTATTAACAAACCACAGAAGCTCTTAAATTAAAAGCTTAATTACCAAGCTGATTGTGAGAACCACGGCAGCACCGAGTGGCCTGTTCATTAATTAATTGTGTCCTCTGTATTTAGCTGTTCTCTCAATCACCAAGTGTTTTTTTTTTCTTTCAGGAAATGTGGCTCATCACGTGTCGTCAAATTAGTGTTTGTGGTTTCTCAAGCTGTTTGTTTTCCTTATTGTCGTGTATTTCCATAAGCTGCAGTGCACTGAGCTCTCAGAGCAACCAAGCCATTGGCTATTTTTAAAACACACACATGTAGAGCTCTGCTTGAAAGCTTGTTTGGAAAAAGCGTGAAACTGGACAGGAATAAAAGTGGACACACTGCAAATATATTCTTAAATCAGCAGGTTTAGAAAAAATAAACACCAAACCACGTGAGAGTAACCGTGCTGCTAACACGTAGCAACATAAAGAAGCACACGTAAACAGAAAATGCAAACCACACAGGGATGCTGCCTGCTTCAGAAGCTAGCACCCGTGGGAGCCCCTGCATGGTTTACTGCAACAACATAACATGTTATATTAAGAACGTGTGTGTATGCACGCTCACTGCTGCCTCCCGCAAGACATGCACTGCAATACTTGGAATTCATTCCAAAGGTGTAAATGTGATGCGTGATCACATATCCTACACACTGACTCAACTCCATCACACACACAGCACTGTGCTATATTCAGGTGATCACTGCTGCTGAACAAGAGCAGGAGTCGGAGGTCGCTGCTGACGGCACAGAGCTCCCTCAGGCAGGCTGGTGGTAAATTCTGCTGTACACTAATGCTGCTACGATCAATCAGACACTGATTGTCTCTCTATAGGTTTCATGGACGAGAGCCAGGCATCAGCTGAGCACTATAGAAGCTGGCACAGGATCAAGGATGCAGCCAGAGGAGTAGAAAACCAACACAGGCAAGCTTAAAAAATCCCTCCATTTCTTCAGAATGAGACGGAGTAAACATCTACTCCTCTCGACACTCTCCTCTGACCGAGTCAAGCTTAATTTCAATCTGACTCAACGTTTAAACATCTCTAATATATTACAGCTGACAGTTTTTGAAATGAAAGTGACTGACAGCATGTACAGAGGCTTATATTAGAAGCACAGTGTGAGGGAATGTGTGAATTCCCGGCCGTGATTACTGCCAGACAATTCAGAGAGCAGGACTCAATATGCTCGTCAGAGTGTGACCTCACACAATCACACATCCCGGGAGGAGGAAAGGATGCAAATGAACAGAGAAATGAATAAGACATCAAGGGCTCTTATCTGGAGCTCATTTCTTACAGTCTAATGTATGGGCTGTATCTTATCCTCTGCTGGTTAGCATGCTGACGTTGTGCCACTGGCTGCAAATGTTGTGTCTGAGATATGACAGTGACAATGAGTGTCTGACAATAGCTTTGTGATATGTATTGTGTCCACAGTGACAGACTGTGCAGAGGCTGTCTGTCCCTCTTAAAGATACAAAGTGTGATATTTCTTTTGTTTGTGATGAATGAGAATGAACGCTGCAGTCATGAGAAGCCCCCCACCAAGCGATCACATCCGCCTTTAAAAGGTGAGCGTGGAGCCTCTTCATTTACCAGCAGCACAACTAGCACCTCTTTTTATTTCTCGTCTCTTAATGTGAATGTTCTCATGGCACGTGGTTTATATAGTTAAAGCTGAAATGAAGCATCCCGCAGAGAGCACACTTAGATGCAGCATTCTTTTTCTTTACATCCACCTAGTCCAGTAGCCATTATCCCAGACTACAGCCCTGGCTGCAGTTTAAAGGCTGATTTATACTTCTGCGTTGAATCGACGGCGTAGCCTACGGCGGAGGTCTGCGTAGGGGCCTTTGCCCGTGGCTGACGTGCACCTCCTCCAAAATGTAACTACCTGTAAAATTGACGCGGACCGCAAGCCCTGTGATTGGTCGCTCAGCGGCATTGTGTTTCACGCATTTACATCACTTCCGGGATCCCGGGGATCGGCCGCACATCGACCGTGTCTTTCATCTCCTCCTCTCTATTCTTCATGTAATCATGTCTGTATGATAAACAGCAACATGTATCAGCTGTAGATTAACATAACACGCTCTGAATCACTGTGGAAAAGTAAACAGAGATCATAGTGGGGCTGGAAGCAAGCGACCGGCTATCAGAGAGACCACACTGCCCTCAAGCGTTTCGGCAGAGAATTGCTGCGCGACACGGACACAACGACGCACAAGTATGTGATGCTCATGTCCACGTCAGCCCCTCCTGCCTAGGGGCAATGCAGAAGTACAAATCAGTCTTAAGCCTGGTTCAAACTTCTGCACTGACTCTGTGCAATACTCTGCCTAAACACCAGTTGGCATTTCGATTTCTGTGCTAGTCATATCCCCAGTTTCTGGTTCTGCTACATTCTCTGCCTGTTTTGCAAAGGAAACTATGGTGACTGAATCTGAGAGTATTATGTTGAAGCTGGAGATGATACATGTTGAGTACCAGTTGATCATACACCAGTTATTGCAAAGACAAGGAGGAGGTGGAAACTACATTAGCTATATCAGTGTCTCTAACAATACCAGAAATGTTCTAAATGCAGGAAATAATGATGCTACCCAGCAGACCAATCACAGGGCTTGCAGTCTGCGTTTATTCAACACGTAGTTACATTATTGAGGAGGTGCAGAGCAGGCTGCATACATAGGCTCTGCGCAGGCACAGGGCTACACAAACCTCTATCATAGGCTACAGCACAGATTTGACGCAGATCTTAGATTCAACTATGAAAATACTAATTTGTTAAACCGACTAGTAATTCTGTTGCTAACTAGTGAGGGTGACAACGTTTAATCATGCACATCCCTTGTTTCAACATTTGTTTTACTTTGATCGTTTTACAGGTGTTTTGATTTACTCCAGTATTTTACAATCCAGTGGAAGTACCTTTAGGAGCCTTTCAAAATAAAAGCATGTTTATTATCAAGTTCATAAATAAAGTAGCCTCAGTGAAAGGGGGTAAAAAAAACAAGGAGAAAATCCACATTTTCAAATAGTGAAACTGATATAATGAACCCAGCATTGTGGATGAACTGTGTCATGAGTTGAGTGTATCACTCATCATATTAAACTGGCCTCCTCTGCCAAAGATACAAAGACAGCTTTCACAATACTGATTCAAATACGACCATAACCTGTTTTTAAAAGATTATTCTTAAAGCTTTTTGATGTCTTTATTCAGATAAAAGGACACCAGGAGGAGAGAGTGGGGAATGAAATGCAGTAGAGGACCAAGGGTCATAACTGAACCCAGCCAGTACAAGGGGTGTGCAGTTTCGCTACTGAGCTAAAACAGCGCCCCACTTTCAGCATGCCAAATGAATGTTTGAAGAAACTGAAAGGAAAGAGTCTCCGAAAAAGAAAGACGGAACACCAAGAACAGCAATAAAACCTTAGAGTGACCTCATTTTGTCTGAAAGTCATCTTTAACCCCTCGCTTTGTTTTCTTATCAAGCTGCTGCTGAATCTGATATGCTATCATGACTCCATGTGACCTCTGACCCTGAGTTTCTTATGCAGGACGTGGCAAAGTGACACAAGCTGAGGGTGTAATCATGTCCAGAGCAGAGAGGGACTGGGGCCACAGACACATCACACGTACAAGGCGGTAAGCAACACCACAATGTGCTGCACGCTCCAGCTTGAATAGCCTCCAACCCACCTTGACCCGTCTCCCTCTTTCATCAGGGGTCTTTTATCTCTGCTGATGCGCAGGTTGATAGGTCCTAATGCTTTTCCTCCTCCTGCCGGGTCACCTCTCATGTCCTCTGGCTCAACACTATTGAGTTCATGTCAAGGTTTACATCCACAGCCATGTCAGGACTTAAAAGCCAACAGATTTACCAGAGACCGCTTTAATCAACAGCCTTTCTTTGTCATTTCAGGAAGCGTTATCACATTGATTGGAATTTCAAAGCTTCAGAATAAGCATTGGTAATTGAACTTCAACCAGAAAAAATCAATTTAGAGGTACTCTGCATTTACTGTTTTGCCCTCTATGCATGCTAATTCTCTGTTGGGAGCTGCGTCAGTCAACAGCCAGTCAGTCTCTGACCTTGTTCCTGGAGGAGAAGAGATGCTGTAAACCATAGAGACATCTTTGACAATGTACAAGGAAGGAAACCCCAAATATGCATCCCTCTCTCTGTAAACAGACAGTATAGCTTATGACAGCAGACTGAGCAGACGCTGATGGCATTTCTAAATTCATCAGAGCTTATCGGTCTGGAAGAGATAGTTGCTAATTGGGATCAAAATTGTCAGCCGCCCTGCGAGGCCGTTTCAGGGAGAAACACATCAATGAGGCTGTCAGCCATAGTGTCCACTCTGATCCTTCTTCAGCTGCTCTCTGCAGATCAGCAGGATGAGAGGGGGGGATCATGGTTAATTTAATCATCTCTTTGTTTATGCCAGTACACAGGTATCACCACCCACCACCACCAGCCCAGACTCCTCCTATCCCTCCTTTAACAGGAGCCCGCCCCTCGTGTTACTGTTTGAATCAGATTGTTGCAGAGAGATGACTGCTTCTTTGGTGCATGTTAAATCTGCTGTTGGTTGGCTGGAGATTGAAGCTGACCTAAAGCTTCATCATTAGTTTAAAATTAAGCAGCTGTGTTAGAAGTAAATAACATCTAGCGGCTGTAAATCCAAATTTGTTACAAGATCCACGAACTGCAGAGACATTTTTAACAATCTGCTGAAACATTCAGCAGTTTGCATGTCTTTCATTTGGGATTTAGGTCTGTGTTGTACAAATGTAATAACAATAGTATATCGTATACCACAAACTTGCACACGGAACAATGCTGCTTCTTGTTGTTGTCGAGTTTTGCTGCTTGGTTGAAAAATGCTACCATAGCACATATCAATATCACAGGCTGTCAATTTGTGACATATATTTATGTTTGCACGGTTGACTGATATCCTCGATAAGAATGATGCAAAGAATTGGTGACAAGCACCCTGGATTCTGGCTCTACGTGAAACGTTTTGATGGGAGGCACCATCTGGTAAAACCCAGAGGAGCATGTAACAGAACAAATTGAAACATCAAAAAGTAGTGAGACCGCCTTATGGCCAAATTCCACCAGATCTGTGTCTGGTCCGTCTCCAATCTGTCACGGCACCGGATCTGATAGGTTTTATTCTAGTCAATGTGTTAACTTCCACTGGATCCGCTCCGTTGTGTTCCTGCTGCATCTCTGATCTGGCAGCTCGGAGCCTTCCAGATCAGGTACACAAGACTTCTATTTTTGCCGGATGCCGGAGCACGACGCATCAATCTCAACAGAGCAGATGGAGCGGGACAGGAAGTCAGGCACCAAAACAAAATGAAAACATCCGGTTTATTTTCTGAATAAAACACTCTGTGTTCTCACCAGATCGTATTTCACTACAACAACAAACCGTCATGATGAGCGGAGCCAGGCCTGGAGTCAACAGGTTTTCAGAGGACCATGAAGACAACATGGATGAGGAGAGGAGGAGGAGAATCCTTGCTTCAGTAATTACTGCAGGAAAACCTTGGTCACATGACTCCAGCTGTCCGGAAGTCCTGCTCCGTGCTGCGTTCCTGAAAACCCACCCGGGGGGTTGACAGACGAGGGAGCACAGAGCCAGACCACAGCAGATAGGAGACGGACCGGACATGGATCTGGTGGCAATGCCATGTTACACTCTCTTCTGCTCCCAAGTATTTCCTTTTTCACTCATTTGTCGATGCTGTCGATGCAGTCAGTTACATGTTGCATTGATGTTATGGCAAAAACTGGTGTCAGCATTGTCTACAGACTTTTTAAAATAAACTCTATTGCTGATAAAACATATCGGGGAATTTATGAAAAAGCATATATGCAAGGAGAAACAGAAATAAGACCTCACAAGAGGACAAATAAACAGTAAAGTCAGGACACTTTCAAAGGGCAGAGCTCCTGATTTTTTTAGATACTTTCAGGCATGTGTGAAAACAGCTTATCAGTGGCTTAATATGAAATTTAAGTCACGTTTAAAATTAAAATCTAAAGTTGTGTTAGTGACAGAAAATAAAGAAAGCTTATTAGTTTCCTTTCGATAAGAACAAAAAGGTCTAGGTTGATGAAATTCATTCACAGTATGATAGTTTTTTTAACTCTGGGTAACAAGACTTTATCTGATGTCAATGTAGAATAAATCATCTATATGATGCTTTTTTATACATGAGATGTTAATTTATCTGTGCGCTAATTCATGGTGAAACAGGAAATGGAGAATGTAAAGTAGATTTGGGTCTACCTTAATCCCACTCTGAATACATATAGAGAATTATACCTCCAGATTCATACCGTGACAAAAACAGACGAGAGGAAAATAATCATGACAGGAAAGAAGTGATGATGATTCCTCTTAAAGCATAAAGAAATATTCTGCAGGAGTCACCATGATGCACGCTCCCTGCAGCCAATGATGGAGCTTTACTGTTAATGAATCCTCCTGAGCTTCTACTAATTAAGACACATTTGTTACATTAATATTTTATCCTGACACCAAACACCAGAAATTATTTCAGCTCCAGTTGGACTGAGAACTGATAATGAAGTTTGGGTGTGACAAAAACAAAATGAAGCGAGACAAAGAGCCAGAGAGAGAGAACAAAGATTCAAAGAAGGCTCATGAGAAAATCATTCCCACTTCTGTCAAGTCATCAGAAAGACCGAGCACAGCCTGACAGTTTACCCAAGTTCAATCTTCATGGACCGTTTCTGTGACAAATTACTTCACGACAATTAAATCAAAAACACAATGAAGACATCTGGAGAGAGAACATAATCACTGATCAAAGCTCAGCTTTCTGTCGAGAGCAGCAATTTTAGAACAAATTCAAAGCAGCCAGTCGGGTCTCAGTGTTTGTTTCCATTAGAGGGAGGGAGGGAGGGAGGGAGGGAGGGAGGGAGAGAGAGAGAGAGAGAGAGAGAGAGAGAGAGAGAGAACACATAACTTCATAAACTGTAATAATGAACACATCTGACTTACATGCTTTCATCCAAAGATGTTCACAGTTATGTTTTAGCCACATCACCAACCCCTTGATGAAAACTTCTCAACAAAAACTGTCAAATAAACTGCTAATAAACATAAAATGTCTTCTTCTGCATAACACGTTGGCCACAAACATCCCAACTTTTTAAAAAATCCATAACACTCCTAAACAGGGTAGGAAACTTGAGCCGTCGTCTCCTTCGAGCAAACACTGCGGTAGAGGCTACCTAGCTAGCTGGTTACTGAGTCTTCTTCTGCTTCTGCTGCTTCTGCTGCTTCTGCATCTTCCCTCCTTTGTACGGGGGTGGAAACCAATGTAAAGAACCATTAATGTATGCTTATTTTTAGCACAGGTAGATAAAAGGAGCCTGAATGTCCCTGCTTGGTCAGGGATGTTAAGGTAGAAGAGTCATTCCTCTAAAAACTCTTGAGCCATTGTAAACATTCAACATCCAACAAGTGACATAATGTTGTTGTAGTACATTGCTTATTTTAGTTTTCATTCATCCCACAGATTAACTGATAAGGTTGGAGACATGTTGGAGGATTAAGAAGCTTGGTGTGTGTTGCTCAGTTCATCGTAAAACCTAGATGCAGAGGTTAACAGCTAGCTTCACTCGAGCAACACTGAAAAACACTTTGCATCCTGTTTGTTTAATTCATACATTAATGAAAATGCCAAAAATGAAGAATAATGAACAGCCCCCATAATAAACCTGCAGACTTGATATTGTATCTCTTTGTTTAACTCTTACAAAGAAAGATAACACGTCTAATGTTCACCAGTTAACCAGTATGGCAGCACAAGCCAGTGATCACAGCTTGGTTTAGTAGGGACAATATATTTTTAGAGAAATTATTACTTAATCGCCTATATTACTATCATTTATGTGCATTTAATGCATGTGCTATAATGATAATATAATGACACATTAATTCAATGCAGGGCAAGGCCAGGTTATTTTATAGCACCTCTCAATTACAAGGTCAGTAAAAGATTTTACGAGACTCTAGAATATATGAAATCAAGGCATTAGGAAAACATTAGAACAGGTAATAAAAACAAACAATGGGAAATGCATTGATTTATCAGACATAAAAGAACAAACTCAGCAAATAAAAGAAACATCAGGTATTCAGGAAGGATTGAAATTATAGGATGTTTCAGCTTTCTTGATTTCGATGCTTAGGACACAGAGTACCGTGTCCCTGAAGACCTGAGGGGTAAAGTAACATGCTTTGTTTTCTACAAACATTAAAGTGTTTTACATTAAAAGCCTTTAAGGGAAGTGAAGGACTTCTAAGGCTGAAATGCAGACTTTATTAGAAGGGATTCTGGATGTGTTAAATGTGTCTTAAATGACAAATGCATAATGGCCTATGTCCAACAGCATTTATTGCGTTGGCAGTGCCCACAACCTTGATTTTATCAGGCTTTTCATTGGTGCTAATTGTTGATAGGGGACAAAAATTGTCTCGTGCCACTTCCACTTTCTTTAGTGATGATCTGTAGCTAACATATGATAGCTAATGTGAACATCTGGACAGATGTAGCAATGTCTTTCTTGGCTTTAGCCATTTTACCTGAATCCTTGTAGCCCTTCCAGGCGAGGTAAAAAATGACCAGGGTGTAAGAGACCATGAGGTTTAGCTTATCTTCTTTCATTGTGGTTGACAAAGTTGATATCAGAATTCCCGCCCCTTCTTGATTCTGATTGGTTAGTGAAACAGAAGTGACATTGACAAGTGGGTGTGGGGTTTTAGAGCATAGGACACTAAGTGCCTGAGTGAAAATAGGTGCTGCAGTGCAAACAATGTTGTTAGTGGACAACACAAATACACAAACTAAAGCAGGGCAAATCGCAATTTTCAAAAAGACAGAGTTGGGAATAAAGAGCTGCCTCTAACTCAAGCCTGCTTTAAGTAAAGTCTTTGTATCTCCAGCATTTAAGGTCAATATAGGCCCAAAATGACTGATGTGTCTGCTTAAAGATCATGTATCTTCTCAAAGCAGCAACCTAAAGTGTCATAAAACTGAAGCCGCTGTGGACATGCAAAAAAACTGCATATTGCACACAAACTCCCATACATTCACACACTCTGGCTTCATCATTCAGCTTCTTCCAAAGCATGAAAGATGATTTTTCCTTCTGTGATTCTTTACATTCTTTCTTAGCAGCAAGGCCCATTTATAGCAAATGACCCGAGCTGATTCTCATGGCACTGACTCCTACAAATAGTCTGCTTCGTGTTGTTTCACCACAAAAGGCAGAGAACATGGGCTGTATCTTCTTATCCAAATAATCTGAGGAAAATGACAAACAGCCCTGCTGCCAGATTTATGTGACGTCTGTGATACCGGAGCACTCATGTCCCATTACCAAGAAAAACAAAGTCCCCCCCTAGAGGGAAAATCTAACAGAGGAGCATTCCTCAGTGACCCCCCTCTACGCCGCAACGCCACAACAGAGCTGAGGCTGCAGACTGAGAGCGAACTGTTTCACTTCTACTCATGGATAACACAACAAGAAAACATAACAAACAAAAATAAAACCACAAAAACACAAACTCATGATGCAACCTGGTGTGTCAGGCTTCTTAGATATTGAAGTGCATGATGCAGAAAGCTATCACCATGTTCTGAGGATGTCTTTGTTTGTCAGATACAAAGCGTCTGAAGCACAGCTCAGCTCAACAGCACATCCCAAAACTGAGGAAGTCAGAAAGTGGTTTTTGTGCACCACTCAGGAAGCGACAGTCACTCAGTTCAGCCACATTTTTCTCTGCAAATAAACATCACTTCTTTGTTGTTTGTTTTCCACGATCTGCAGCTTGTAATGCTGGTTTAAAGGGTTCAGAGGGTTAATTCACATCTCCAGCTCTCTCCTCTTTAATCTGCCTCTGGGTTTTTTCAAAGTGATTGAACTGGGCTTTGCATTTTCTTTGTCATCTTCATAAAAAGAATGTTTTGATCTCATATCACTGCCCACATCACAACTTTCCCAGCAGTTCAAATAAGACTCATGAGTTCTCTCTGAAATCTGTTTAAAACGGTTTGTAGGTGTAGGAGTGGAGACTCTCTTTTACAAGAGACAGAAAAACGGACACCTAAAATGGAAATAAAAGACCCAAATGTGCAGAAGAGATTGATGCAGGTCTATTTAAGGTTCTTGTAAAGTGAGCTGACTGATGAAATAAAGTCTCATAAATCAATTAACTCATTAGCAGTTAACTGCTGGGGAACTTTCCTGCAGCTCGATCATCCATTTAAAAAGGATGTTTAAAGAAAGGAAAGATTAAAAGCTGCAAATAAATGAGAGCAAATCTAAATAAAATGAAATGGATAATGTAGTGATCATGTCTAACAATGTAGCTTTGTCTTTTACAAGTTTAATAATAATCTTCTTGATCACAGATAAAATAAATAAAAGGAATCTAAACACCATCTACAGCAGCAGCATGTCTGCAGCAGCAACACAAAGGGTCCTGTTGTCTTATCACTTATTCATCAAGCACTGCCACTGCCCCTCCAAGACACCACGCTGGAGAGGATCCACAAGCATAAAGAAAACATTGATGCTTCAAATCGAGGGCGCAGCTTTACACGTCGCTCACTGCAGTGTTTGCAGGTAGACCAACGCTGAATGCCTACTTTTACTTCAACTCAAAAGAGCAACCGAGCAGGATATCCCTGTCGATACAAACATAACATCCCTGAATCCTCAGACGTATTGACTGCATCATCAGCCAGCCGCCTACCACAGCAAACAGAGGGAGGAATCGATGTGTTCTACAGGGTGGAAAATATCATTATTACAGAGTTTATGGAACAATGAGTATTATCTACAGGATGTCTTCAAATCAGATTCATGATGAGTCTGTCAGCAGGATGATTTATGTTGACAACATCTTAGTGTTTTGAAGGTTCAACAAAAAGAGACCTTCAAGGCTGTTTATTCTATCCATAAACTGACTGTCGGTTACTTACTGTGCGGCTTATTAGATACAGAGACTGAGTAAGTGATCATAAAGGAGTAGTGCACGTATTTAATACTTCATGAGTATTTGCTGTGCAATAACACTTGGTTTATGATGTGAAAGGATGGGAGTCAGTTATGTTGGAGTTTGGAAACTACCGAGTTAGCTTTGTACTAAGATACATACCTTAGACTTCTTAACCCTCAAAGACTGAGATGGCTGCCGGCGGCCCCAAATATCTCTTCTTCTTAAATGTTTAATAACTTTTGAACCTCAGATCCTATCAACAAGCTTTAAAAACTCAGGTACAGCGGACATTCTCAGCTTTCCATCGATACCACATTCGTCTCATTTGCATATTCAGCGGCTGCGTGGTGACCGTGATGACGCCATCAAATTTAGCAGCATTGATTCGTCAGGGAAACCAGACCTTTTTTACACACATCTACAAGGTCAGTAAATGAAACATAAGAATACACCTGCTTTTTCCACTAAAAACGCCTTAGAAAATACTATAATAAATGGCTGTAACTTGCTCAGTAAAGGTTTGATAGTGACAAAAATTTATTTGGAAGTCTAAAACACCTAAGTACAACTTTCTAACAAAACAAAACAAAACTTCCTAATGTTTTGTCTGAGTTCACAGTAAAAATGACCTAAATTTCCATACAATTTTTAAAAAACTTCAGTATTTTCATCCATTATCAGACAAAACTAAAGTAAAACTGGTACTTTAAATGCAGCACAGTGAAAGATAAGGTTCTCCTGAATAAAATGATGTATGGCACTTGATGCTGAGTGCTTCAATATATTAGAAAAACAAGATAAATACGGGAGAGTCTGGTACCCCCAAAAATGGTCTAGGTCTTTAAGGGTTAAAAGAACTGAACAATGACCTGTCCATTCCCCCAAACCTCTAACCCAAGCACTCCATATCCAGTTACCTGATATCAAAGGGACATCAAAACTAAATGCATGAGCACAGCATCTAGTAATGACATAATATACTGCATCAACTTGTGGCGTTTGGCGACTAACCAAGCCGCTGTGATCAATACACTGGAAATGAGAATGGTCTGACACTGTAATTCTGCACAACCCTCCTCTCATCATATTGACTCTTGAGACCAAACCGCTGATCTCCTACCTTACTGTGCTACAGGTGAAATAGGTGAACTACAGGTGTGATTAATGAAGATAGAATCCATAATGCTGATTAGCAACAAAACAAGCTCTTTGGCATTCATAGTGAAACCTCCCTCTCCTTGTGCAGCAGATGCACTTCATGGAGTAAAATGGTTCCCTGACTTGAATCACACTCCTGCAGTGTTTTTAAATACTAAACTCATTTTAATATGCCATACACCTGGCACATTCACACACCAGTATTCATCTTCTTAATTTGAATTTCACACTGAGACTGGGGCAGGAAAGAGGAGCTGCTTTTAGGAATTGTGCGCACGTTCCTGCATCACTCCTTACTTTGTAGAGCAGTCTGAGAAACATAGGATATCATAACACCGGATCACTGCACCTGCCTAAAATCTCAACTACCACTCTGTAGTTTATCTGCTGTCTTTGGACAAAACACTAAATACAAAAGCTGTCTGACCTCACGTTTAAACAGAGCATTTCCAATAAAACAGAGCACTGTAAGCATGAATAATTGGTATTTCACAGTAGTGGGATGGCTGTGAAGCAGGTCTGCAGCCCTGACTAAACCCACACACACAGACAGGATCTGATTGGTGGAGCTGGTGGTGTCTCATTTGGCAGAGGAGCTGTGTGATGGCGAGTGACCCTGAGGGATGTCTCTAAGATGAGAGGGAGAACCACCACGCTCCAGACATGAATATATTACACACCATATGCACTGAGTTACAGCAGGATTCACACCCTCACCCCATCCCCCAAAAATCAACTGCAATGCAGTCCTGACAACATCTGGCCAGCAAGACCTTGATGAATAATTTTAGTGAGAAATACAGCCAACATAGAACAGTGTGTTTCAGACATGAAGCTGCAGGAAACTGGGCCAGTGACGCCACCAGTTCCTGAAAACTCTCGTGTTTGGTTCCTACCTCATCAAAGCCGCTGTCCTCCTTCTTGAAAGCTGCAAAGAGAAGAAAGAAAGAGAGAATCAGACGCTGTAAGTATTGACATCTTTTAAAGAAAGAGCTAAATAGGAAAGTGGAATGGTAGAGGTGCAGCACAGGGTCTCGTCTCTGTGCTCACATTTGTCAAGAATTCATCCTGTGCTCATTAAACAGTGCAGGGCTGTGTTTGGATTGAACCGAGTTCACGGGCTCTGGTGATAAATGACTATTTTCTTATAAAGTTCTACTGAAAGATGGCAGACAGAAATATAGGCAAGGATGGAAATCAGTTCAATGAAAAAACAAATGAAGATATCAAAGCGGAGTTAACCACGCCCTCCTATTGCAGACCTTAGGGGATTCATATTGTGGATATAAAAGATGTGAATTTCGTAAACTAGATGTCAACGACACTTGTTGATAAGTTGCAGATGTTGGTCAAAATGTAGGCATGTGATGTCATCAGACAAAAATGCAATAGTCTCTTCTTTCACCCACTTTAAAATGTGCATATGTCACCTGTTTATTTTAAAACACTTACAAACCTCTGTTTCAACAAAACGTCAGCTATGTGTAATCTCTAGCTACAGGCTGCACATAAGTAACCCATGTATGGTCAATATATAGTTTTGTACAACATGACTGGGATGACTTAATATGTTCTGTGCACATGCAAGAAGGGTTTAAAAATAAACCTAAGGGTTTAGAGTTAGCAGGTTTTCAAAATGTGGATCGACCTCAGTGACGTCACAGCTAGCTACAGTCTTTGTTACTAACACAGGACTTCCAGATCCATGTCCGGTCCGAGTCTGGTCCGTCTCCGATCCGCTGCGGTCCGTCTCTGTAATCTCTCGTCCGTCAACACCCACCGGTTGCGTTTTCAGAATGCAGCACGGAGCAGGACTACCGGACAGCTGGAGTCACGTGACCGAGGTTTTGCCACAGCAATCACTGAATCAAGGATTCTCCTCCTCCTCTCCTCATCTACGTTGTCTTTATCAGCCTCTGAAAAACTCTGACCTAATGACTTCCTGTCCCGCTACATCTGCTCTGTTGAGATTGATGTGTTGTGCTCCGGCATCCGGCAAAAATAGAAGTCTTGCGTATCTGATCTTTTGCGTTCCGACCTGCTGCATCAGAGATGCAGCCGGGACGCAACAGAGTGGATCCAGTGGAAGTTAACAGATTGACTAGAAAAGAAACCTATCAGATCTGGGCCGTGACGGATCGGAGAAAGACCGGAGACGGACCGGAGACGGATCTTGTGGAATTTGGCCATAAGCCACATAAACAAAGCTATAAGTGTAACGGTATCAGAGTTACATCTCATCATAGGGTTAGCATTGCTTGTTGGCTTATTAACGGGTGGCTAGTTTAAATCATACATTGAAGTTTATGCACAGCCTGCTAATAAACACATAAAGCTAACATGGCTTACTTCTGTCAGTTTGGTGGAGTTCAAGCTCAACACAAACATCAGCATGGATACTTTGAAATGAACACTATCATCACATGAATCTGTGAAAGTCCAGACATTTTCCTTATTTCCCCAAGCACATACAGTATATCCAGGAGAATCACATCTCTAAATGTTGCATGATCGTGAAACTCTCTGACTCTCTGAGAATTTCTCTGACATACAGTCATAAGCTCAAAATGTTGAGAGGTTGGACTCAAGCCTGGCTGACTCCTAAGGATGTTGCAGCGATGTTCAGTATAATGCACAGACAGTAGCAAACTTTAACTAAGATTCTGATCATACTCATAATTTCAATGCTGCAGTTTAAGTAAACATATGTCAGATACACGGTTTAATATATTTGAATTGCACCAGCCTCCATGGAAACAATGATGTATGTCCCTGTGTAGCTAAGGCTGAGGCCATCTCGCACTGTTGTTCTGACTGTGATGGTATTTTGTGAAACATCCCATCAATGCAAGCAAATCTTCCAAAATGTACTAATACATCAAACCCTAGTTTTAGCTTTACCAAGAATCTGTTACCCAGGATATGCATTAGAGCTGGAAGTCAGGGTTAAGGTTTACATCCAGCATTAAATACAGACACAATCTCTCTGAAATAGTCAGGGAACCACTCTCAGATTTGATCAAAATGTTGGGTGTTGTTTTATTTCAGACACAAAGAACTTAAAAATCAGCGCTGGAAAAAAAGTCTGTCACAAAGTGAAATGATAGCAGAACCTCTTCATCATTTGTTCCACTCTGTGTTCCTCACAGTTGGTGGAGGGACGGGCAGATTTGCATTTGACGTCAGACTCCTTCATTCTTTCAGGGAGGAGGAAATTAACTGTTTGTTTCTACAGCTTTGATTTCTGAATGACTCTCGTAGCTCTGGAGGATCATTATTAACAGTCTTATGATGATTTTTCAGTTAATAACTTCACATGATAATTATGTTGTCTGCTGAGGAAGGCAGTGCCAATGGCTAACAGGCAGACAGACATACAGACAGACGGAGTGCTCAGGGGGCCGCTCTGTGCTGAAATTACCTTTTTATGTCAGAGTGTTTGGAAGCATTGTCAGTGCAGCCACTGAGCCGTTAAACTGCTGCCTCCCTCCCTCTCCTCAGAGGGTCCGTACACACACACACACACACATTCCCCAGAGACTTCCCAGACACTCCAGACAGCATCATCACAGCCGCAAATCCACACTCAATACAATGGATTAGACTGCAGGTAGACAATACAGCTCCTGCGCTGCACGGCTGACATACAAGATTTAGTGCTCAGTGTGCAAGAGGGGCGTTTAACACTGTCGGGTTCAATCAGTGTTATTAAAATGATCCCTTCAAATATTCATTAAAACATATTTCCAAGGATCTTTCGGAATTGATTTGTTTTTGTTCCACATTAAGATTTACTCTACGTAAAGCTGGAGCAGGAACATTATGAGAAAACAATCAACAATGTTGTGTTAGCAGTCTTTTCCTTAAGTTTCTCTCATAAATCACTACATCCCAATCTTAGCACATTGCATTTATTGATAACATCTACAAGTAGAACCATAAAAAGTCCCATTCCTTTAATGTGTATTAATATGAACAGCACACCTCTGTCTCCTCCCATTATCAGATGTGAAGCCAAGATAGCGCCTTTATTAGCAGTGAGTACAGACTGTATAAAACATGGACATATGCTGTGTGATGTCACCCACTGGTCCTGAAGACAGGTTTTGAAACCGCCATATTGAAGATGCTTACTCAACCTAACTTTCAGCGAACCAAAACAAAGAGGTGGAGGTGAGGCACGCCCTCGGCCTCCTGGAACACAGCTTATGTGCACCCGTCTGTAAGTCAACTAAGCTGTGCCCCAATTATGCGAATCAATAAATAACTCTTAGTCTAAATATCTTCAAAATGGACATGTTTATAAATCATAATAATAAAGAAATTAGCAATGTAGACCAAAACCTGTTTCACTTTCTGTAAAAATGACGCTTTTAATGGGTGTTAATGGAGATTTCTGAGCTTTTGCATCTGGCCCAAAGTGGACACTTCAGGAACTGCAGTTTAAGTTTATTCTGCCTTTAGGTGTGGATTTGGCCTCATGGTTAAGTTGCGCGCCCATGAACCGGTTGGCGCAGGTTCGTGTCCAGCCTGTGGCCTCTTTCCAGCATGTCATTCCCCATACTCTCTACTTGTTTCCTATACTATCCACTGTCCTCTCCTCTATAATAAAGGTTTAAAAGCCCAGAAAAAAAAAAAAAAAAAGGTATTCTGCCTTTAATTTTTCAAAACAGAGGGTTTCAATGCTGTGTTTAAATATTGCACTGGTGTTGAGTTCTGAGACTTGTATATTTGTATTGTAAATGTGCAGGTGACTGTATTTATGGACCTATACAGGTATATAATTATGCACATGTATGCACCTTGTTTCTCCTGTTAGGAGTGTCGTTTTTCCAGTCTCATTATTATAGGTTTTTCTTTTCTACATTTAAATGAAAATTATAAAATGTAAACTTTTACGCAAATTAAAATGTCATTGAATTTCGCTCAATATACAGAACTGGCAAAAAATATATATATATTGTGCTAGCGGAGCCAAGACATGCGTAAAGTGAAGCAAAGTGAAGTGGCTAACGGCAGCACTGACGGCACACATCCTCTGCCAACCAAAAACACACATTTACTGAGCAATAAAACATCACAGATCTCTTAGGTGGAACCGGTCCACAGCAGAACAGCAGCCTGATGCACCAACTGGTTGTAGGTTCAAACGTAGCCTAGTTTGAACGTAGTTTCTCATTTAGGATGGAGTTTACACTCTACTAACTTTTTGGGCGTTGCACCACCTGAGATGGTTCAAACGTAAGCCTAAGTTACAACGTAATTCTTACACTTTGCTCTTAGAAGGTGTAAAGTCCTCCGGAGAGTAGGCTATACCGGCTGCCATGGCGCGTCGTTTTGAAAGGTGGGATGATTTGGAGGATGAGGAGATACAGAGGGTTCTCCCAGCTATATTACGTCGGCAACGTGTTATCTGCAAGAGATTACATCCTTTGGAAAAATATGATGACCAAGATTTGCACTCCTGAGTATTAACATATGTTATAGTTGATAATTTTACCACTGCTTGTCACTGTTATTATACACACTGTAAATTAAGGCTTAAGGCTATAGTTATCACCTTACTTTAGTTTGTTTCTGCTGTTGGTCAGTTCAGAGAAGGTTAGCCATGAAAGACAACAATGTTACAACCCCTGCATCAAAATTGGTGCTTTCCTCTGATTGGCTGCTGGAAGTGTAAATGTCATATGTGCGACAATCTTTTGATTAGTTTGGACGTTGCAGTCTACTAGTTAAGATGAACCTTACGTCTCTGTGGTGAAACCAAAAAAAGGACACAACTTAAGTTACAAACTAACTAGTTTCAACATATGATTAAGTGTGGACTTCAGACCCTAACTTAGGACACAACTTACGCACAGCTGGAGCAAAATGCTGCAGATTCCTGAAGCAGACACTGAAGGTAGGAAGTTTGATGGCTTCTGTGTTAGTGTTTGTAACATTTTCTCTTTCCATGCCTCCTCTGCTTCGCGCTGCAGCAGCCTGCATTTGTCAGGACATCAAATCTCGTCTTACATTAAATAACTAGTTAAAATGTAACTTTGCATAGAAAAGAACACTTGCATAAATTTTGGCATGATGAGAGCTAATGACAACACAAAGCATGTTTGAGAGAGAACTATTTGTGCTATATGTTCTTTTCCAGATCACCCTATGCCCCATCTGTTTTCATGGAGGAGGCAAACTCAAACCTTTTCAGCAGCAAGTCAGCAGAGGGAGCTCTAAAGGCTTTGGATTCACTTCAGGGGAGCTGCTGTGCTGTCCAGGATTTTGTACAGTCGATGATATCTTTTATTTTAGCAGTAGGCAGCTTTGCATTATATTGAAGACCACTAAACCCTGAACCCTGGAGGTGCAGTTTCTGAAATGCATGAAATGAATGTGCTGAAAAGCTAAACAGCAGATCTCCACACCTCTGTGCACCGCTTTTATATTATCTATGACAAAAAATCTACAACTCATCTCAGTTATGTATCCACTGTGTGATATAACTGCAGAAAGACAAAGCCACTCTATGTCTCAGGTTATTCTTCAATATGTCAAACTGACTTCTCGTCTGCTTTAAAAAAAACGGTGTTTGACAGATAATAAAAATGGCAGACACCGGCGTGCAGAGGGAATATAAATCAGACAGCAGAGAACTTCTCCTCTCCTGTTTGTTCACAAAGTTTGCTGCAGCTTATTAAATCTGCTGCCCACAGCTCTAATCATATCGCGCAAAAATCTATATCTGCCAACTTTAACATCCACCTTGCAGAGCGTGTTATGACCCTTTAAGTGTATAAATTACACTTACTTTAACAGTTTAACATTTTGAAGTTATGCTGTTTTGCTTTCTTGCAGAAAGTGAGAGAGGAGGATCGATACTGAAGTAATTTCCATCCCGAGTATAAAGGATGAGGAAAAAAAGCTTAGCTGAGCAGAAAGATTTAAAGCAAACAAGCGGAAAAAAACTCACAGCTTCACTTCTAAAAGTCGAGATCAAATGTTTGATGTCCATTTAATAATTCAAGTATTGAGTTTGCCCCACGCTGCTTTGAATACGATGCACTATACCTGATGTTTGACATGTGATAGAAATAGAATTACATTTGAAACCTTCTGAGAAACATTGAGACAAAGCTTTTTCTTGTTTGTGCAGAGGGAGAGTTTGAGAAAGGATCTGTTTCTGTCAAAACATGGAGATCTCAGTGCTCCTGACACGCTGTCTGAGCACTCTCTGCTCACTGCAAATATTCTTCATCCTATATTTATATCCAGAGCGCACACAGGAAATAATAGAATCCCCTTTTGAAATTATAAAAAAGAGACATAAAATATTACAGCGAGAAAGAGAGCGAGAGAAGACGCTTTGTCCAAACTCACTCCTGAAGAAGAGAGTAAGCCTGCTTCTCCTGCCTTAAACCCATAACACCTCATTACTGCTTCTACAGCTCCTCATGCTGCGTCTCTCTCATGGAGGAATTCGCCTTTTGATCAAAGTTGTGTTGAAAACATTAAGAAGGCAAAGCTGTCTCTCAGACAGAGGAGGTGTTTTCAGAGAATGATCATCAGGGGTGTGCTGTTAAATCCACACAAAGTACCTTAACCCACATTTTTATCTGCAGAACACAGACGATCTGGATTAGGTGTATTTATAGCTGACTTCATATTAAAACTTTATTAGCCTCACCGGGGAGATTCATTTACATTTGCACATTAAAGAGAACATTGGAGGAGCTTTTTGTTTTTAGGACTGAGACTTGATGAGTGATAGAAACGTCTAAGTGAAGGTTTGTCTGCAGACTGTGGATGAAGATGACTCAGTCTGTTCTGTCCACCTCTCTGGACCAGAATCAGGGCTCGGACCAGAAGCAGGGCTCGGACCAGCTCAGAGTTTTGTCAGTTGGATCAGATTTGATTGTTGAATACTGAGGCTGTTGTAGCTCCTGAAACAGAGGCTGTTCTCGAAACCGCCTACTATACTAGTACTATGGATTGGCCAGAATTCCGTTTGTAGTATGTGAGCAAGAGGAAAATCTGCAGTATGCCAAAACTACATCCGGGAGAGGCTCAAAGTAGAGCCGCTGCTCCTCCGCATCGAGAGGAGCCAGAGGAGGTGGTTCAGGCATCCTGGTCAGGATGCCTCCCGGACGTCTCCCTGGGGAGGTGTTCGTGCATGTCCGTCTGGGAGGAGGCCCCGGGGAAGACCCAGGACAGGCTGGTTAGGGATGGGCAATGATTTTCGAATATTTACATATTTATTCACTTCGTAAAAATCAAAGAGCTACTTCGAATATTTTCTTATTTTAAAAGTACAATTTTTCATTGTTTTTACCGGTGCCTGGTTGTAATACAGTATTCCCGCCAGACAGTGGCTATAGAGCGTCTTAAATTTGTTTGCTAACTGTAATAGCAAACAGAAGAAGAAGAATGCTAACTACATTAAATAAAAAAAGAAGAAGGAAACATTTGCGACAGTCATGACGATTTTCCCCGTTTCTGAATCTCACGCTACTACACACGTATTTCTAGAAGCTGAGCATGGCTGTAAAACGTAAATATCATGGTAAACATACAAGCCACGCCGCCATGTCACAGAAACACAGACGTAAAGATCGAGACAGATGCTGTCAGTGCCCGCTACTATCAGCACCTCATCTCGGTGCTGGTTAACATGACTGCCACACAAACGGGCTGTTAATGGGACAGGTGTGTGTGGGGGGGGGGATTATTTGAATAATCGTCGAATAGATGCCAATGATTATCGCATAGTATTTTGGCTTGAAATGCCCATCCCTAACGCTGGCGAGATTATATCTCTCAGATGGCCTGGGAATGCCTCGGTATCCTCCCAGAAGAGCTGGTATAAGTGGCCGGGGAGAGGTGTGTCTGGGCTTTCCTGCTGAGACTGCTGCCCCGCGACCTGGACCCGGATAAGCAGAGGAAGATGGATGGATGGATGGATGGATACCCACAATGCACAGCGCTAACGTTGCAGTTCTTTTTTCCATATATGACAATTATTAAATTCCATATAAACCACTTCTTAATTTTTTAAATCATAAGTGTTGCTAAAGACGCAGTTTATCTATCAGCTTGGCCGTTGTTTAGTTCCTCATTCCGAAACCGAAAAATCCAACGACACCTGTCACAGCATCCTGCAGACCAGATCCAACAGAACAGTCAGACAACAGACTACCTTCAAACGCAGTATGCACTATGCAGTACGTACTGATACTACATTCATAGGTAGTATGTTGCAGCTGGTCTCGAAAACAGCCAGAGACTTCAGGAAGCTCTTTCAGCCCCAGATTCTGTTGAAAACCTCTAAAGGTTGTTTTTTCTATGCATGCAGAAACAGAGACCTTTGCTGCAGTGACTCAGATATCTACCTCCTCTTTTTTTTCACATGATAGAAACAGTCATGTGACATATCCAGGCGTACTTTTAAGGATGTAAATTAGCTTTAAAATGAAGACACAGGAGCACGGACGTAGCTTTGATCACACATTCACACCTTGAAGCTGCAGTCACACCTGACCTAAAGGCCGCCACACTCTGCAGCTCCTCAGGAGCAGATGAGGGTTCATTAACTCACTCAAGTGCACCTCAGTGGCAGAAACATTCAGTTAATCTGCTTCATGCCAGGACTTATCCTGCAGAGATCTCTCAGCCACAACCAAACCAAAACAACATGTTAGAGTAGGACAGATAAATATGAAGCGTCGGATGATTTTAATGTCTGATGTTTGAGTAAAAACAGCAATACAAAAAATGTGAAAAATCCTCAATCAAGCTTTTAATTATCAGTGTTTTTAATTAAGGTGGACGGCCGACCAGATGTGTTGGATATTTGATGTCCATACAATCTGTCTGATAGCCATCTGCAGTCGCGTACTCAGCAGACAACAACACATCTATCTGAGGTTTCCTCCTGACAACCTCACATTAACAATCTGACGCTCTCCAATAACTCAACCCTCAAAGAGCTGGCCTGAGCTCACAGTTCAGAGCAGGATGAGAAACCCTGCATGAGTCTATTAACCCGCTTCCAAGCTATTAAAAATAAAACATCCACAATGCATTATGTTTCACGCGGCCGTAAATTGACACGTGATACCACTGAGCCCGCTGGGAGCTGTTGGATCAACACTGTTTGAAGGACATAAACAATACGCTGCCTCTTGAATGTGCTTTGTTAAAGCGTCCATAGAGCAGGGCGAGGGGCCGATCAATGCTCAGATGTGTTGATCTAGATGGGAGGAAAGATGGCCAATAGGAGATCAGAGTCAGCACAGTGGAAAAGTCAATGCCAATCTTTCTTCTCCCGCAACATCGACCCAAACTCACTCTGCACGCACGCTGCTTCAAAGGCCACTGAGCCCTGTGAACATGCCAAGACTCTCTGCGTGTGTGTGTAAGAGTGTGTGTGAGTGGGTGTGTGTCTGCGGCAGGATGTGCGTGTGTCAGGACGAGAGATAAAACGAGAAACAGAGGCAGATGAGATGAGATTTGATGGGTGCACCTTGACAAACGGTGATGTGGGTGATGATTCGTGTTCGGAGGTTTCTGAAGCAGCGTCGTTCATCACTGAAGAATAAGTTCAGGTGAAACAGAAACCCAAAGGATGACAATGATGATGAAGATGATGCAGGGATTTTCCTGCATTCTGCACATATCCTGCACAAACTGTTCCTTGCCATCTTCTGACTTCCTCATCAGATATTTCGGATTCATGAATCTCTGACAAGTTCTCGACTTAGGACTTAAAGGCCCTGGGAAACAAAATCAACAAAAACATTCTACCTATGATATTTGAGACCATATGTAAATACTAAAAACTATGTAAAAATATTAGAACTCAACTTTATTCCAATTTCAAATATGTTCAATCACGTTTTTTTAACACGTTTTCACGCTGGGTTTTAAGGGGTTTAAATATTCCATTTACGTTTACAGAGGCTTTAAAAAATTGCAGACTTAAAAACTGAGGCATTGGCTTAATGATGGATGAGACAGAATTTTGCATTTGGTATCAGAAATAAGACTTTAGGGGAATCCGGTTTGGCCTGGTGGTGGAGTTGTGCACCCCATCTACGGATGTTTAAAAAATTAAATTCCAATCTGCGGTTCCTTCCCCACATGTGACTCTCCACTCTTTCCCCATTTCCTACTCTATCCATTGTCCTTTCTTCTCTGAATAAAGGCATGAAAAAGCTAAAAAAATTAAATACAAATACACTTATGGAAGAATATTCATCTACAGAAGCCCTCATTTGCATCCATAAGTTGACTGTATTCTGTTCTTCTGAGCTAACGAGTCATTCCTGGTTGTTTCCTCGAGATCTCAGATAAAAACTCTGGTATTCACATCATAACAAACTGATTTATCTCGTACTCTTGAGAAAACAAAGTTTGTTTCCTGTAAGAACAAGTACATTTTAGTTGTTTTCTTGAGCTCTCCACTTATTCCCGCTTTATCTGAGAAGGACAAAGCCGCTTTCCCCATCAGAGCAGACTGATATACGTCATTAACTTCAGATAACAAAGCTTGTTTTCCTCGGGACGATGGGACAATTTTCTGGTGGTGGACTAAACAAAACAGGAGACTGGTTTCTGTGACGGGCCGGACAACGACATGCCATGTCTATCTCTGTTTGTTTTGAGCTTTTGCACCTCTGAGATACAAGCTATGATCATCTGATGTCAGGTCAAGCTCTTAAGGAAACAGCTGGAATGAACTGGATATTAAAAAGGTACAAGTGAGTGAACAAAATGTGCTGTGGCTAATTCTGATGCGTCTGATCAATCAGCTGAGTATTACGTGCAAACATTTCTGCTCTTACTGCAGTACCTGTGCAAATATCCTAGAAATACGCAGGTGAATCCTAAATCAGGAAGCCACAGCAATTTCTCAACCATGTGTGGTTGAAGGTTGTTTGAGCTTATTACTCCCCATGAATCTGAAATGACTTCAAGATCCCTACAGTAGCTTTTCAGTGGGTAGAACTGCCACCACAACATGTAGAGACACATGTCCACTTCAGGCTCCCGTCCCGCTTTCAAATACAGCTCTGATCAGTTTCAGTGTTGTCTCCAGTCTGCTCTGAAGCTCTCTCTGTGCTGCAGACAGTGCTGAGAGGACTGTGACCTGCACCCGGAGCTCTCTGCTGGACAAACTACGAGATGACACCATCTCTAAACCACCCCACACATCACTTGCTGGATTATACCTTCTGCAGAAAATAATACTTACACATAAAAAGCTTTCATATGGACGTTAAAGATGAGGCTCTGGGACGATGCCTGGGAAGATAAGCTGATACCACAGATGAGCATCAGTGTGCACAGCATGTCAGCGAGAAGTGGCGGTGAAGAACATTATAAAGCGGTGCCACTCTGATTCAGAAGCAATGAAACCAACATTAAGGGACGATTTAACAACTGTTGTTTGTACCATGAGGTCAATGATAAATAATCCTCTTTCCAGTGAAGACACTCCTCTGTTTTTAGGTGCTGGGCTGTGACAGATTTGACATTTGATCACAGTTTTCTATTTTAAGTTTAAGTAAAATTTATTTCTGGGACATTTACTCAGACAAAAAGAAACTGAGGGACATCGTGGTGAGTTAACATAATTTGAGTCATAATGGTTTGTCAATTAAAGCATCAACAGGAGGATCAAAAAGTGATTTGATGACATTATCACTCAGACTTTACTGTAAGTGGCATTCAAATGATTAGTAGGGTTTTGATCATCCATTTAAAAGGGAGTTACATTTATATGATTCACATTCTTTCACATAATGTGCCATTTTTTCCAGGAATATGTCTAATGCATCATGTAGATGCATAGATGAATTAGTGTATAGAATAGTCGTAGGCTATATAATGGCAAAGATGAGTCTGTGAGGTTTTTCGTGAAACGCTGTGCCATCTAGGAATCAGAATTGAGCAATCATCCTGAAAGTCCACAGCACATTTCCAGGAACACATTCCAGGTTTGCTCTCTCTGTGATCACAAACTTCACAGCAGATTTTAAATGTCTCTCTTCAAAGTGTTTCAGCCTCCTACCAAGAGTCAGCTACATTTTGCTCAGAGAAATGTGGTCAGGCCAAGTTACTGTGGGTTTCTCTGTGACCAGACATCAGCTCTGTAGGAAACAGCAGCCTGTGGGTTTCTGCTGCTGGAGACATTTTTCTGCTCACATTTTGCACAAAGAGTGGAAACTGGTGTGGAAAATGAAAAACCCGTCCCGTTACTCACCAATGCTCCTGAAACTCTCTGACAAAGTTCTCCTCAACTTTTTCATTTTGCCGATTTTCTCCACGGGCTGGGAGGCTGGCAGCAGGTCACACATTTCTTTTCTTCCTCGCCGAGTTTGGCAGCGGACTGGCAGCGGTTTGAGACGGAGAAGGAGGTCCGGTGTTCAGGCAGCCCTGCGGGGCTTCTTCAGCCCAGCTGCACAACACTGGCAAACAGGAAACGGAGCCTCAGCGCCTCTCACTTCTTTCATCAACTAGTAAAAACAAATGCCTTCTTCAGATTTACGCAAGAATGCAACTACATTTCCAAAAAGCAGGAAAAGTCCGCGCAGAAGCAGAAGCATCCAAACTGGAGACGGTGCGTAATTGTCTGCGTCTTACTGCTGCGTCTTTGGGTTTAGATCCTGATATCTGCGCTCTAGCTTTGACTTCTTTCTTTCTTCTCTCAGCGTCCCGGTCGCTCCCTGCTCCACCGCAATCGAGATGTCATTTTTGGGATTCTCGCTCTGGTTTCGACCCTTAGTCCCCGCCCTGGACACGAGGATTGGAGGAGTCCCGGGGTGCACCGCGTTCCTATATGTCCCTGACAGTGTCTGTCAGAGAGATAACTCCGCCCTGTAATGTGTTGCAGGAGGAGGAATATTTTCATGGACCAGTTTGTAGTCAGCGCTCCTGCATGAGACTGCTGCCCTCTGCAAGACCCGGTCATTGTGTGCAGGTCGAGGGTCTCCCCGAACACCAGCTTCATCAGCAGAATCTCTGATTTCACCTGGAGATGAGATGTGGATGTGTGGTCTAGTCTTCATACAAACCACCTGGTCAAACCCGGCTCATGTGGTGTATTCTGCATGATATAAAGGCGATTAATTGCTGAATTGAATCGATACAAATCTCGGCGGTGTCCATTAACACATTGACTCAACGTGTTTATCATTCATTTGGCGAAAGCAGTTTGTATTGCAAGATCTAAAATGATTCCTGACATTCTCAGAAACACTTGATTTTATGAATATGCACAAAAAGTTCCTCTTCTCTGAGCGCATGAAAGAATCCCATAACATAATCATCTGATGATAACATCCAGCAGCCTATTTCTGCCTCCATAATATCTCACTCTGTCAGTCAACTTTCTTTGGTATAAAGTTGGGATTAAAGCTAGCTCTGGGATTAAAGCTATCACAGCTATGAAACAGCAGCATCAATAATCTAAATCCTGCAGCAGTGAGCTCATGAGCTCTGTTCTGCTTCTGTCATGTGTCTTTATGTGCCGGCTGGCATCTCTGATCTGATCATGCCTGTGCTGCAGTCACCACAGCAGCTGCATGAGTAATTCAGTGGCATGAAGAGAAACATGGTATAGCAGAGAGTGTATACCTTAACACGTCTCAGTGAGGGATCTCAGTGGATCAGAGAGCGAGCAGCCTGGTCTGGAAACATCTCTGGAATGCAGAGGGCAGAGTGTTTTCATACTGCTGCCTAATTACTCTGACTGGAGCGCTCATAATGGAGACGAATGCACAGCTTGATCAGTTTGAATTGCTCCTTCATTGCAGAGTGCGTCTCAATGATGCATGCAGACAATTTACCTACATTTAACAAGACATCTCAATGGTGTGTAAAAAGGTAAAGCTATATGAAGAAACATATTACAGTGTTTGGTGCGTTAAAGGGAACTTTAGGTCTTCATTTGGAAACCATGAAGAGATGAGGAGCTTCAGCTGTGACATTGTTGGGGTCAAAGGCTACCGAGGATCCAATGAGTGATGCATGCAAAGGCCTTTGGATGACCCTTTAATGAGACAAAGTGCAAGTGACTCTTTTAATGACTACAATATGTATGCACCTAAACATAATCTCGAAGCCCATGTCAGCATCTGAACACAGAATCTTTAAACAAGAGAATGTTGATGTCCCATCATCCAATCACGTTTTGACAGTCATTCGGTAGATAGAGGTAGAATCTATCAGCCATCATGTGATCATTGTTTAGCTTTTTCTTAAACTTTAAATCCAGATATCTAGGGGTGGCGTTGGCCAAGCGGCTTAGGCACGTGTCTCATACACTGAGGCTATAGTTCTTTTTGCAGCAGTCGCAGGTTCAGCTCCCGGCCTTGACCATCTTGCTGGATGTCTTCCCCCTCTCTCTGCCCCCTGCACTTCCTGTCTCTCTTCAGCTGTCCTGTCCATTAAAGGCACCACTACCCCAAAAATATAACTTAAAAAACAACACATCAGTGCAGGTAACCAACAGATCAGAGAGACATTCTAGACCTTGAGTCATTACTCTAGTGTTGCACATTTACACCTCCACCTCTCTGCAAAATCGTAGACCTTTAGATTTCTATTTCAAATGTTCTGCAGTATGTTTCAATCAGGATTAGATTTAGATTTACTTGCATATGTTAACATTTCAAGTTAAAAAAAAATGTTTTAGATTTACTAGATTTGATTGTGCCTTTTTTTTTCTTTAAGGATTGTGTTTCTTTAGGATGTACTTGCAGTGTATTTATATATCCAGCACTGTGTTTGCTCTGATAAGCTGCTGTGACACCACTATCCGTCGGTTTGGGGATTCATAATGCACATCTATCAATCCATCTGACGGTCTGTCAGTATTTCATCGTGGTGGATCCCTCTCACTCAAGCCCTGTAAACTCACTCCAACATGCCTTGTCATGGACTTCATCTCACCACTTCAACTCAGTTCTTCCATCTCTCTAAACAACAAGCGATGGAAATCCATATTGTAAAACCTGTGAGTGCACTGGAAGTCTTCCAAAGTCTGTTATCCACCCCTGAGGTTACATCTTTGTTAGGTTAATATCAACACGTTAAACATATTATATTTATTGTCATTATTTAAACAGATTTCAACATGTTACACCCCACTAGCGTCTGTTGTAGCAGTCAGATGTGCAGAACACACTCTCGGCTCCTGTGAAGCAAACTGACAGGGTGAGTCAAAATGCTTCTCTAAAACTCTGATAGAAGAAAGAGGAGCTGAGAGGTGAATTTAATACCAAGAAAGGTGCACACTGTGAAGGCGCACCAGGCAGGTGTGACAAGCGGAGTGGGAGAGGTGAAGAACTCGGTGCACTAAAGCTTCACCCAGGCTGTCCTTTAAGAAAGGTAGAAGGCTGTGGCTCTGAAGCAAAATGTGTCACTGTGTGTTCCATGGAAAGATACTGAACCCCGCAATGCTCCTGAAGGAATGACGAAGGTGTGTGTGAATGGCGTTAGATTAGTTCTTGACGGGCAGGCTGGCACTTTGCAGGGAAGCGTCTGCCCTAAGTGTGTGAACGGGTAGATGTTGACGTGGTGTAAAAGAGCTTTGAGTGGTTGGAAGTGTAAAAACAGGCTTTATAATCTGCATGTTCATTAAATTAATATAGCCTCATATGGCCGTATTACTGGAGGAGGAAGTGGCTACATTTTGGAAATGTCTGCCCCCTTGTCAATAATTCCTAATGCGTGGCCTGCTGGTGGCTCCAGTTGGCGTTGAGGTGAATGCACCAGGTAGATTTGAAGCCCAACTCACCTTTAGTAGGTAATGTGAGCAGAGAAAGCTCCTCCCCCTGGAGACAGTCAGGACTTGTTGGGTTTTCAAGACCATGTGCTCCTAATTGACAATTAGTGGATCCACCTGGACAGGGGACAGGGACAAACAGAACAGGCTGCATGTGCATGTTGGAGTACAAGAAGACTAACCAGACGAGGGACACATACAGAAAAAAGAACTTCCACAGATGAACTGTTTGCTGCTTTCCCTTAATAGCTGTGAGAGCAAACAGTCAACACAGGACTTTTGGAATTAGGAACTTTTTAATGCCTGTAATTACCTTAATTGCTTCGCTAACAAAGAGTAATGGTTTAGGGAAAGATAAAAACGAGGCTGCAGGTGGCTGTGAAACTTAAAATCTAAGTGTTGCATACATTCTGGCCTCAGCTCGTTACACACATCTGCAAATGACTTTGTTTAGATGCTGCAAAGCCACAAACATGCTGGGTCATCTCTGAGATCGATTCTCAGCCATCAGTGTGTTATGAGAGTGAAGGCAGGAGCTGATGAAGTGTTCAGGCCACCGCTGGAGGACATCATAGCGTGCATTCAGAGCTTTATCCTCCCATAAAACTTCCAAATTGAAAAGCTACAAAACATTTTTATCCCCCTTCAGACGTCCCGACAGTCAGCCTGCAGAATAAAACATGTACATGATAAATGCACAGAATGACCGTGTTAAAAGAGAAGAGTTTATTCATGTGTCAGAACACATCTACAGTGCAATCATTTGTATTCAATGTCAATACTGTATGTGCAAAGAGCAAAGACTGATATGAAACTATGATATTTAAAAAGAGCCTAACAGACGGAGAGATTACAGGAGACAAAAGCACTTTGGAGGAAGTTTCAAAAAAGATTCAACATTCAACACACTACACGGAATCCTCATCGAGAATCAGAAGGCAAAAATAGATCTGATTTGTTCTATCATGTTAATGTTTGAAAAGTGTGAAACAGTGATTTATTTTGTGTCAGAACAGGATTAATGTGATCGACAGCACTCTGCAGGATCTCTCTCATTGTGTGAGAAACAAGCAGCACTCCAAGCTAAAACTAAAGAGCAGCCCAACACGCAGCCCGGTGGGGATCCCCTCCACTGCAGCTGCTTTACTCGTTCTCAAACTTGCTGTATGGGTGGTCCGAGTCCCCGACCAGACCTGCACAGAGGAGAGGGGAGAGACCGAGGAGACGGAAAGAAAATACAGAAGCTGTTAGTGAGGAAGAGGAGGGAGCGTGATGTGCTGCTGCTTACATTTACTAAGTTTCCATGAATCTTTAAAGGAGGAGTTCTCATGTGTGACATACATTTCATGAAACAAAATACAAAACCAACATCAATATTTCAACAGTGATGAAGATCTAATGACTGAAGTGCTTATTCTAAACAGGCTTTTATGTAACCTACCTTCACCACAAGTTTGCTTTTACTCTTCAAACTACATTTCCTAGAGTGCTTTTCACAATCCCCAACGATCAAAGACATAAAAACACGGTAAAGAAATAAAACTAAAATAATAACAAAAAGCATAATGCACAAAAAAGATCAAAAACATAAAAGCACAGTAGAAATTAAAAATAGAAGAAGAAGAAGAAGAAGAAGAAGAAGAAGAAGAAGAAGAAGAAGAAGAAGAAGAAGAAGAAGAAGAAGAAGAAGAAGAAGAAGAAGAAGAAGAAGAAGAAGAAGAAGAAGAAGAAGAAGAAGAAGAAGAAGAAGAAGAAGAAGAAGAAGAAGAAGAAGAAGAAGAAGAAGAAGAAGAAGAAGAAGAAGAAGAAGAAGAAGACTTTAGAAAATAAAATAAAAGGCAAACTGAAAAATTAAATTTTAAGGCTTCTTTTGTTAAGTATACAAACGTCTTTTTTTGCCTCACAGTGAAGACAGAGAGGTTAATCAAGTGTCTTGTTAATGTCTTTAAGTGCAGGATGTGAGCAACAAATCCCTGAGACAAACATCTCATCATGTCAGAACACAGATGTGTGTATATCCACTCTACATCTTCAAGAACTGTGTTTTCAGCTCATGTCAGTATGGATGCATGATTAATAAAGAGTTAACTGTAACCCGGGGAGAGAAGGAATCCTGCTGACAAAACAACAGCTGGGCCAAAGGAGAACCAGAGGCAGCTGAGGGAGTTTGAGGATTTCTAAACTCTAAAATTGTTCATTAGATTCAGACGTCCTGCAACGAGCAGAGGAGGTGAACATGTGACCAAAAGATTTTGGCACAAAGAGTTTAAAGTGATGAAGACAAACTGCTGATGTCAGAGTGGTTGCTGTGGGCTTCATGTTTGGGAAAGTCGTCTAAAGAACGATGCGACGAAACCGTCATCTAGAAAGTTTGTGCACACACTTTATTTTGTACCATAGTTTAACACTGATAAAATGAGTGCCGCTGATTGCAACAAATGGTCCTGCAAGATTTGAAGAAAATCTGCAGTGTCAGACTTTTTTTTTTTTTTTACAAATATTGCAATAAAGGTAAGATGAGTAATAATTTTAAAAAGTACTGATGCATGCACATCAGCTCACATACAACAGTGTTCTGTCTTTCTGTTGCTGGGCTTGTGTTGCATGTTTTATGTTCACACATCTGAATTCAAAATAACATCAACGTGCTGTTCTATCCCAACAAACTCTTCGTCAACATCTTCTTTTTCTGCCATCGTGCACGCTAACTTTGCCACCAAACTGCTAAACGCGTGGATGCATCACTGCCTCAAATCTGCAAATGCTGAGTTTGATTGGAAGCACAGTTAAAAACATCTGATCCATGCATGTCAGGCAGTCATCTGTAAAATGTTGATGTTTTAATGGTGATGAAAATATGATTCATTTTGCAGCAGATGTGTAGATCTTCACACCTTTAGGGGAGCAGATTGCTGTAACTGACAGTAAAGACAAACCCTCAGACAGAGTCGTTCATTTCCTTCTGTTGATGCAGAAGAAACTCAATTGTGTGGGAGGGTTTACTTTCCATTGATTGACTTTTGATGCTGCGTGTGTGTGTGTTTGTGTGTGGCAGCATCAGTGTAGCAGTCTGTCAGGTGACGTGGTTTTGCGTATGGACAACATGACAGGGTGATGGATGGCGGTGCGTTCCTCCGGCCTCCTGCTCTCATTTGTTTACCTCCGTGGGGATTTCAGACTGGAGGCTGCGCTCCTCTAATGCTCATTCTGCGTCATCTGTAAAAACACAATCCAGGGAGCTGCTGCACATCCTCTGTGGGCCTACACACCGAGACGTGTTACTTCCTTAAAGAACTGGTTCTCATATGAGGATGCAGATCAGTGAAGGGGGCTGAGGATTCCTTAAGGGATGGCCGGGAGGTTCTCCAGCTGAATCAGAAAGGCTTCATTCCTCTGTCAGTCGAAATGAGCCCAGCAAGGGAATGTGAATTATAATTACAGGTGTGACTCCAGGCTCTGTTATTCCCTGCACACTGTAAGCCAGATATAGGCAGCTCTACAGTCAGGAGCGAATAAAGCTCGATCCCTCAGACTGAAGGCGCTATCATACTGCAGTGAATTTATTCCATGGGTGCTCTTTGTTCAAAGACAAACCTTTGCCTGCAGCGTCAGTGACCTGTAAGCTCGTGCACGCAGCCAGGAGGGGACGCACACTCGACACTGCTGCATGATAAATTATGCTTAAATTGATTTAAGTGTACAGGATGTAGTGTCACGTATACATGACCTGATTTACTCTGCTTCAGGAAACGGTACACACTGTTGAATAATGTATAGCTGGCACAGAGTCTGGAAATAACAGTCAATGACATTGTCCTGGAGAATCTGAAACCGATTCAGCATGTACCTGAGACACAGCTGACATGAGCTGAACACAGAGCAGGGGGGAGTCGACATGCAGCAGTGTGTTAGACGTGCACATGAACTTGTGTACTGCAGGTGTATTCATCACAGGAAGAGACGAGGACAGAGTGTGTTGGACTATCATCACGCAGGTTTAATGAACGGGGGTTTAATGAGACTCATACGTACCATACTTCTTGCGGATCTCATCGTGCCTGGCTCTTCTCTCCGTCTTCCTGCAAGACAAAAACACACAAGAGGAGGATGAGGGTGAAGATTTTATACCTGGGATTCACTCAAGACTCCTTCAGGACAATGTCTTGAAAACACTTCCATCACAGTGATTGAGACCATCAGCTTACGGACTTATAGTTCATGCATGACGACAAGATGCTGCCAGAGATCCTGCAGTTATAACGACAGCCTTCACCAGACTTCATGACCTTAACCAAGGCTGGGAAACAAAAATGCTATTTGGTGTCTTACTCGGCCAGATCAACCTCTGCATCAAAGTAGCACCACAGCAACAGAGGTAGAATTGCTCTGGCGGACTAGTTCTGCCTGCAGCTGCAAAATGGGCTGCAATGGTTCAAATATAATCATGTGCTGATTAAAGTAGGTTTATGTTAGTGTCTGACTTTGGTGATTTAAATTTATATTTTAGATGGAATGTGGTTTTTGCATAACACAGAGTAACACAAACAAAAGAAACAGTGTTTCTCCTGTGTTCTACAAGGATTAAAAATGACTGTCAGAGGAGTCTGGTGGCTTTAAAGAGAGATATGAAATCTGAGATTGGTTAAACATATTTCAGTTATGTTTTAAGAAGGCTGGTAACACACGAGACAACTTCTAAATCTTGACCAATTTTAAAACAGGGGGAGCTCACACACAACGACAGTTCAGACCAATTTTTAACATCACAATCCTCTGAGCACACACACTTGGCGATTCCTTAACACCGCTTGACCACACACTTAACGTTCGGGGCAACGGTTACACAGACATGAGATCTCACAGGAACTAACGTGGCTTCAGAAGACAAACAAACATGGAGGACATGTCATGTTGTCAGCTGGCTGTCCTGATGTTTTCTGTTTTGCAGCAAAAAAAAACAAAAAAACATGAGGAAAATAAAATCGGTGAGTTACTCATTTTCAATTTTCTTCTCGGCTCAGGGCATAGCAGTGTTCACGTTCACCATCGTGTCTGTGAGCTTTAAGAGTATCCATTATCAGGTAGGCCATTTCCAGTCTGCTCTTCTCGTTTGTTTTTGGGGGTATGCTAGGAATCGTAAAATAGTCGTGATGACATCACACACTGGAGTATTATTTGGACAAATAATCACTTAAGAGAAGTCCAGGATCAGGTCACATCCTTGATCATTACGGGGGCAAATCAGGCCCTAAGCTGGGACTAAAACTGTCCAGTGTTTGGCCAGTCCACAGCTAGCAGTGGCAAACACAAGCACTTACAGGAAACACTTTGACCAACCTGTTTCATGGCTGCAGGCTGCAGAAATCCACTGAAGCAATGCCAAAACGTTTTGTTCTTCAAGTCCTTCTGACACCACAATATGTAAAAAGAGTGAAGGGTAACAAAAATACCGGAATCGCCCTTTAATATTAGACATCACAAGATGGATTTCAATCTCATTCCTCTGATGGGCGCACGGAAAGCCAGAGCTTAGAGTGAAACTTTCACCGTCAGCACATCACAGAACTCAAAGAGGCTTGGTTTCCTCAGCTGACTGGAGATCAGATTCTAATGAAACTTTGAGGAAATGGAATATAAATGTCAGATTACAGAGACAGCTGCAGGAAGGAGGAGAGGACTGCAGGTGGAAATGACGACTTTAATAACCTGCCCCACACACACACACACACACACACACACACACACACACACACACACACACACACACACACACACACACACACACACACACACACACACACACACACACACACACACACACACACACACACACACACACACACACACACACACACACTTTTAAGATCACCGTGTTTCACTTTAGGGGAACTTCAATCAGCAGGTTGTCCTCTGACTCAGCACCTTGTGATGTTAGGAAATCATTCCTCTCACTATTAAAAGACAACTTTTTATATTTTGACTGAACATTTAAATTAATTGTCACAGTTGCCTGATAAGACATGAAAACAACATTATTACAAAACCTCTCCGATGATAAATGGTCTCATATTTTTCCATTAATGTCATATTGACAAACTTTATCATCCAGCTGTACACAGCCCATTTATCTGCTCAGGACATCGATACAAGGCACAACACAGAGGGCAGAAAAAGGAATAAGCTCCCTTTGGGAGAATGTTTGTTTCTGTATCAATAACAGACACACAGATCTGCATCGGACTGTTAAATCATGTTTCTGCTTCCATGGGACGTTCTCTCTGAAAGTCAAACGGAGCAACAGGCCTGCTGTCAGCTCCGCCTTCAGCCTCTCTGAAGGCCAACAAAAGCCTGGGAGGAGGTTTAGTGCTCAGGACCTCCAGGGGCGTCCCTTCACTTCATGTCTGCACAAAGAGCTGCTGTAAATGCCTCACTGTTTTATTGCCAGGTAGTGATCTGTGAGTGAATCGGGGTAGCTGAGCGCTGCCTGCCATCTGCCTCCCGCCCGGCTGTCAGCTTGTATGCAACTAATTGATTGACATGTTCACACGCCCTTCACATAAATAAGGCTGCTTTCAACAAGTATGGCTCCAAGAATCAACAGGCAGCAACGCTTATTAAACAGAAACTTGCACTTCCGTCTTTGAGTATTCAGTGAGACGTCTTCCTTGGTATTTTTTCTGACCCTAATGCCGCCTGTGCAGAACTCTCTTCTTAGTTTATAAACAGCAGAACTCCATTTTAGCAGTCTGAATCCAACAGGTGGTTTATTATCATCAGCTCTTTGTGAAGTGTTACTGCCAGGAGTCTTAGCTGAAGGCATTGTAAGGTCATGCTTATGATCAATGAATCTGAATAAAGAGATCAACAAACTCTCGCTCTCTGCTGTGACGCCGACATTATGTAGGTTAGCAGAAAAGTGACACATCAAGTAAAAGTGGGACAGATTTTTTCACAAACAGGTCGTGCTCATTAAACCACCTCGATATAAACTGCAGGAGGAAGCTCGCTTTTTAGTTTGACGTCAAAATGAAAAGAAGAAATCAATGATTGGATAAATTTAACGTCAACGAGATGCTAACTGTCCCAACCCTAGAGAACCTTCAAGAAGTGTGTGATGGTGAGTGTATCTTCAGAGATCCTGCCGTCTCCCTGCATCTTCAACGTTTCTTATTTTGGACACTTCATCACATCCATCATTGTGTCGAGAAGCGAAGCTCCCAATCAGCAGTCCACGGGCTGACACTGACAGAAAACATGAGGATGAGGTGACACCGCTGTCTGCAGCAGACATACATGTGACTTGTGCCAAATGTGCATGCAGCCTGTTAGAGTCGCTCCTCTTCGTTCATTCTTCTTTCTGATTTTTCTTCTCTTTCTTCATCGAACTTCATCTGATTTTTCTCTGGCAGTTTGTTGAAGTTGTGACCTCTTTTGGCCTTCCGTTGGTGAGAGTTGTGGACTGTTTTTCACGATGGAATCACCAACTTTAACTTTTACTCGCATTACTGTTGCCCGCCAACCCTGCTTTGTTTTGTTTTTACTGATGCTCAGCTGGTTGAGCTGAAGCCGGCCGGCTCGTCGGCTCGTCGGCTCGTCGGCTCGGGCGATGTTCCTGCATCAGGATATTCCTGACCACAACGTCTCCATTGACGACTTCCAGACTGTCCGGACGGACCAGGATAGCACCGAGAGCGCTGTGGGCATCAGACCATTATCTGCACAGGGAGTTCTCTCATGTCATACTGGTAGCTGTTTACATCCTCCCTCTATCAACCCGACTACGGCGTCTAACGTTCTCAACGCTGCCATAGCCAGACTCCAGACAGACCACCAGAGTGCCCTCTTCCTGATCTCCGGGGACTTCAACCATGTATTTATTTTCTACATAGTTTATTATTGTATTTATATAACTTATTGTGTATAGAGCAACTGTAATGACTTAATATCCACCCCGGAGATAAATTAAGTATTTCTGATTCTGATTCTGATTTATGAGACTTTTAACAACATCTCCTGACAGAGTTATGTCTTAAAAGGTGACATATCACGCTTTTTTCATCAATATATATTGATCTAAGAGGTCCCCAAAACATGTCTTTAAAGTTTATGCTCAAAAAACACTTTGAAATCAGATTTTGGCATGCCTGAAAACCCCTCTTCTTCAGCCCCGCTCAGAACAGTCTGTTTTCTCTCTGACCACGCCCCCTCAGGAAGTGGATGTGGCCTCGGCTGTCCAGCACGTTGATCTAATGTTTATATGTTGGCTGAATATACACGGCTGCTCACAGACCCGCGTTACTTCAACCCTCTGAATCTGATCCAGAATCTGATCCTGACGGAGAGGCGCCTGCAGCAGGACCTTTCTGAACGATTGGCCGAAGATTCTGTGATTCTTGTTGTTTTATTTGTCAGTATGTCGACGTGTGTCTTGGTACACAGCTACAAACATGTAGCTATGTGGCTATGCTAACTAGCGCTAGCATTTTTCAATGAAAAATAAAAATCATCCACTAGATCTTCAAATCTGCAGACGTGGGGAGTAAAACCAACCTTTGTGTTTATTAAGACAGCCTACAACTAGCATGCCTCCCTCCTAAGCTCCTTGTTACCACACGTGTGCAGGGAATGAAAAACAGAGGAGGAGTTGAGTTGTATTTTATACAGTCTATGGGCTGAGAGAGAACATTCAGTATTATTATAAATCAACGTTGACTCTGTTTTTGTCTCCATTACTGTCCACTTTGTTTGACCTCACTCTTTATGTTTGTGTAATTTCTCTGCTTTTGGCAATCCTGCTGTTCACATGCACGTGTACGATTCTCCATAGAAACATCTCATGCTTCTTTAAAGCTGGCGACAGTCTTTACTGTCATTTTGCAACGCAGCAGCTGTACGGAGCAAACCTCAGAATCAGTGCGTACACTAATTTATTTAACATACAATACACTGTGAGGCTCTCAGTCTTAATACGTTTACATGGACCACAAATAATCACAATAATAGCATGATCAGAATCAAAATGCATCCAGTCAACCCTTCCATTAGAGCGGAGTGATCTTCTGGAAGAAATCTCTGCATGTGACGAGTTTCTGCTTTTCTTGTAACAAGGATGAGAGAAACATTGTGGTAGCTGACAAAGTTTGCTTGCAGCTGACACAACTCTTTTTAAATAAGACTTAAAATGAGCTTCTGAATTTAAACCAAAGATAAAATCAATGAAACACAAACAGGGGCGTGTCAAGACTTATTTTAACAAGACTTAGGCTCCCACTTCTGAAAGGGTGGCCACTCACAAATACTGTATCTATCTACCGTTTCCATTAGGGATGCACCAAAAATTTGGCCTTTTATCACCGAACCAACACGGCCGAAATAGATTGTTGTGATGACGCAAGCAAAAACCGCGGCCTGTGCGCACTTGTCTGGATATGAGCCAACATGTCTGCATCCGTTATTCCTTTAACTGCAGCATTAAAGCGTCTTCTAAGCAAAGAGGTTGAGATGGACCACGGAGTGAAAACAATGAAAAGTACACTCTTAGAGTCTGTCAGCACACGTTTCACTGAGATCTATTCGGATCCTCTGCACTTCATCGCGACTGTACTTGATCTGCGTTATAAAGATCATTACTTGGATGTGTGAATAAAGCAGCGCGCGTGAGAAATTATCCAGGCCGCGATTGATGCGTAGAACCCGGTTGCCTTGATTCTACTGAGGTTAGTACACACAGTCATAGCCATAAAAGCAATGGTACTCATAATTGGCATAATAATTTATTTCGGTTTTCGGTTTTCGGCCTTGGTTTCCTCATTTTCACTTTTCGGTTCGGCCAAGAATTTTCATTTCGGTGCATCCCTAGTTTCTATCTTCACTAATCATCTGTATTTGAGTGCTTCTTTCTTCAAACACTGCTAAAAAAGATGTCATAATGTTCAGTAAACTCCAGCACACCGTCTGTCAACAATACGTTTATTGTAAACGTTTCGTTTGATGGACTGATTTGTACCAACAAACAAACTTTTCAACGTCTAAATGCAAAGTAAACTGCTCGCCGTTTGTTGCAACACAATCCAAAGAGTTGTTTATAACATAGGTCCGCCTCTGACAAGGCAAGCAGCCGGTCATAGTTCAAGATTTGGGGATAGCTCATGAGATGGGCAATCCAATTTTAATGGCCCCACTTTTGAAATGCCCTGCATACAGACATCTAAAGTCACAGATGCTAAAGAGTAGGAAATCAATTCTCTGCTGCACAGCCACAAGGTGAAAGGAGGAGCAATAACCTGAAGTGCAATATGTGCAATGACGCAGCGACTGCAGTGTTTGTTTGTTGACATTAGAAAGAAACAGAGGAACCAGCCTCTTCTTCTTCTTCTTCTTCTTTTGCTATTTTCAGCACATTAGACGGGCGGACCAACTCTGCATCATCTGCACATATCAAAATGTTTTTTATTCTGATTATACTTCAAACTTCTCCTTATTTAGTGTCCCTGTCAGCAGTGACAGACATTTAAAATAACTATATATAGAATAAAGTTTCTTCTTGTTCCTGGATCCCTCTGTGTTTGTAGGTCACATAGAAGCATCAGCGTTAGGTTGACATAAGAGGTAAAAAAAACTCCTCAGAGAGCAACTAAAGAAGTGTTTTCATGGCTTCAGTATCAGCGTTTTTTCTATCTTTATGAAATAGAATCTGTATCGAGGTTTTTTTTAAAGGCAATCTTAAAAAGCTGCAAAATCACTCGACATCCAAAAAGCAGAGTGGGTCAGTCCCTGGTGGGCTCTTAATGATTCCCCAGACTGCTCTCCAGGCTCAGATGACGATGCAGGCTCAGCACTGTGAGCCAGCTCTCCGGGGGCCTGGCTGCAGTGTCTAGAGTCTTTTCCATGATGGGTCCTATCTCTTCTGAATGTCCTGTTCACAACATGAACTTCCTCTATGTAGGTCACTGCACTAACTCTGACTTCGGAGATGTGATCATGCTCTCTGCAGGAAACCTCGACTGGATTCTGTGGCACTTGAGAGAAAAGCTCCTAGAGGTTGGATAAATCAGCTTACACAGAGACAGAGAGATGGAGCCAGGGCTGTGATGTTCCCAGCTCTGCAAGTGATGATGATAAACCACAGTTACTGATTATCTTTCTGCACGACTGCCCCGCGTACCAACACATCACCCGGCCGTCCTCTGAGCATGAATGCACTGGGAGCAGAGGCACTAAAGAGGAAGACGAGGCTGAAGCATTAATGGAGTGCAGGAAGAGGAAGACTTCCACTCACTGCTGTATGACTCAATGACTAACACAATGTTTCTTTGACAGAGGATGGCGCTCCACAGGATGTAGCTCGCTCTATTTATGACCGTATTACCAAAGAGCAGCTGCTCAGCCTTGACAATCCAATTGGTGTTTTGGGATGCAAGCAGAGAAACCCTGAGCTCCTCCTCTGGGACGTGGACTTGTTGGGGCTGCACACACACCAGTTGCTTGAATCCCAAACACACAACGGGCCCTTTTGTTGGGGACTAGGAGCTATAACATTGTGGGGAATCACATGATCTCCTGCTGGGACATCCACAGAAAAACTCCCCCATGGTGTTAAAAGACAGAGATCAGATCTTTAAGTTCAACCCTCCATCGTTCTTCTGATATTATCAAAGAGATGGTTGGATTGCATCTAATCATAGCTGTAACATGGAGCATACAAATTCAGGCAGTGTGAAATGATGGGTTCTTATTTAGACTACTTTAAATGTGTCCAATCTTAGTAATACATTTACAAACCTCTGATTTTGCTAAATTTCAGCACCGCAGAATTCCAGATAAATCCAGAAGAATGCCTGATTTAAACTTCTAAACTCTGCAACAACTCTGGACCACCTCGTCTCCATAAGGGTTCCTGCTTATAGGGATTTTAGGTTCCGGAAAATTAGTTGTATAAGATCCACTTTCAATATCTGTTGTTGCTCTTTAAAGTTAGCCACGTCCTGTAAACCAGAGTGATTTAAATGCCTGCAGAGAAGCATTTTACTGAACCCAGAAGATGGCGCCCTAACAAGCAGCGCCACTTTGCTCTACACATCGTTTAAATCTCTTCTTAAACTCATTTTTACAGACTTGCTTTAATGTGACTCCATCCATCTAACTGCTTTTACTTCTATCTTATTGTCATTTTTAGTTTTTATCCAACTAATTAATTGTTTAGAACTTTATTTGATTCTTTTATTTGATTATTTATTGTTTTAATGTTCCTAATGTATCCTTTTCTTATTCTGAAAACCTCTTTTATAGTCACTTTAATGCTTTTATTTACTTATCCATTTTTATTTATTTATTTTTTCATCTTTGAAAGACCTCATAAACAATGATTTATTGTCCCATTGTCACAACACTTCATTCTGTTTAATTTACGTGTATTCTTTTTAACCTCATGTTGTATTATGTTGTGCATTTCTGAAATTCCTCCTCCCTGTCTGTCAAAAGGTTTACTTTGTTATTCCAACCATGCTTTGTTTGTCAAAGCAATTTGTAAACATTTGTTTTTAAAGGTGCTACATAAATATAGTTGTTATTAGTATTATTATATTATTCTGGGATACATAGCATTGAGAAGCAAGCTTGCACAGCCATTTTTGAGCAGCCTTTCTCCCTCCATTAGGTCATAACTGCATTTAAATGCATAATCTAATACATCTTGTGAAGTCCTGGTTTGATCGGAAAAACTGCCAATTGGTCATCGACAGTGGGTTTATACTTCACAACTAACAAAGTTTAAACACCTGCTGAGCTTATTTTGTGCTGATAGCTAGCAGGATTTCAAACTCCACATGATACAAACGGATGATGCTGGAAAGAGCCACACAGCTGCACAGAAAGCACATATTGTGGACAATAACACTCACAAAAACAGGCGGCTCATATGTCTTATATATGTGATGGATACTTCCCTGTTGTTTGACAAGTGGCTGAGGCTCATTTGATATCCTGAGAGGAACTTAATGAAAAATATGTGAGTGCATGGATGTAGTAATGAGCCAGAATAAGATAGGAATCTCTGATACCTCTGATCATATCTTTAAAATGTCCTGCGTTGAAAAAGATAATATTATATCCATCCATTATCTTGACCGCTTATCCTGTTTCGGGGTCACAGGAGGCTGGAGCCCATCCCAGCTGACTTCGGACAGAAGGCAGGGTACACCCTGGACAGGTCGCCAACCTATCACAGGGCAAACACGGAAAGACAGACAACCATTCACACACACACTCACACCTACGGGCAATTTAGAGTGATCAATTAACCTGGTGAGCATGTTTTAGGACTGTGGGAGGAAGCCAGAGTACCCGGAGAGATAAGGGGAGAACATGCAAACTCCACACAGACAGGCAGCTGCCCGACCGTGAACTCGAACTAGGAACTTTCTCGCTGTGAGGCAACAGCGCTACCCACCGCACCACCGTGCAGCCTGATAATATTTTAGTTATAGTATATTTATCAGCCACCTCATCTTGTAGTTCTCACTTTAGTCAGAGGGGGGCAACATGGTGTCAGTACTGAAATGCACCACATCACCAAATCCTGCACCCTGCACCTCATCAAGGGCTCATAAATGCAAATCTGTTTTTAAAATAAACACAGTCGTGAGTCACAGTTTGTCACACACAGCTTTGTCTCTTTCCTTCTTAAGCCTGGGGTGAATTTCTTACCTTTCCTCAGCGCGCTGTTTGATCTCGTCTCTCCTCCTGGCAAATCTCTCATCATCTCTGTCGGGCCTTCAGACATAAGGAGGCAGGAACAAAGCGTCAGAGTTACGGTACAGCAGAAACACCCAAAAACATTCACACTGGAAAATTACATTCATGCTGACTTCAGCTGGAGGGAGATTCATCTTTAACAAAGCATTAAAACAAACAGAGTTTGAGTGATCTACATTCATCAGAGCAGGATTTATGTTTGATGCATGAATTATCTCACCAGAGGAAGTGATGTGAGGTGAAGTGAAAGTGTGCATCACCTTTGATTAAGGAAGCTGAGCAATCAGGAGGTGAGGAAATAAAATAGCCTGTAGGTAAATGTAACTACAGAGTCTGTTTCATAAGCACTTGGAGTGTGTGTGTGTGTGTGTGTGTGTGTGTGTGTGTGTGTGTGTGTGTGTGTGTGTGTGTGTGTGTGTGTGTGTGTGTGTGTGTGTGTGTGTGTGTGTGTGTGCTGTGCATGCTCTTTTTTTGTCAGATGATAGACGTGGAGGAGACTCCTGCACCCACAGGCCTGTCAGTGTGTGACAGGCCGGCCTGCAGATGATTGACTGACAGAACATTTTCATTTTACTGCAGTTCAATGAGAGCACCACACACACACACAGAAGTATCTCAATGATGAAGCAGGAGAGCAGCCGTAGCTCAAGGGTGCTCAACTTAACTTCTGAGGCTCACTGCAGCGAGCAGTTGTTCTCTTCTTATTTGCATTTCACAAGGTCGAAACTTTGGTGCACAGACATGGCTGACACAATAAACTCAGGTTCTGCATTATCGCTCATGCTTTCATTTGCTTTTGACTTATTTTGATTGCTTAGGTTGCTGCAGGAATCACATAGTTTTTGTTTTTAGTATTTGGATTTGCTCCAGTAGATTGCTCAACCAGCAGCTGCAGGACTGGTCGAAGAGGCTGGGGTGCAATCATACGCTGAAAGAGCACAGGATCGAAGAACGTCCAATAAAATCGCTTCTTTTCACTGATTGGGAGCCAAAGAGAAATATTATGAAATTCTAAGATAAGATTTTGTTGAGTTAGGATGACCCCCAGACTCTATTGACAAAAACACACAGGTATTTTCACGAGAAGGACACAGGAGTCCCTGCTCTCCTGCTGCCTCGTCAGGTGAGCTAGTTTCAGTCCGCACAAATTTCTAGAAATCAATTTAATGGGAGACAGTTTTAAAACCTTGTAAAGACCCAAACAAAGAAAACTCTATACAATATTTTCACAGAAGGAACTAAAAGGTGATAAAAGTGTGGCACACTTTCTATCCTAAGATTAAATGCTTTACATATCTTTGGCTGTGCTCTTCTCCCTCTTCCTTCAAGACAACCCCCAAAAAAATGAAATGTAAAAAAAAAAAACTAAAAGGACAAAAAAAACAGGATTTGATGGTTTCCAAATCATTTGAAGTCTATAATTTTTTTAAAATGTGCAAAGACAACAAATGAAATATTTAAAGTGAAAAATGTTTGTTGCTTTATCGAAAATATAAGCTAATCTTAAATTTGATGTCAGCAGCTCGACTGAAACAGTCGGGCCAGGGACATGTATACTAGGGATGAAAGGATACACTCAACCCACGATTCCATTCAAATCCAGATTTTTGGTTCACGATACGATTTACTCACGATTCTCTAATGTTTTCCAATAAAACTGGATTGAACTCAAAATTTAAATAACTTATTTTATTTCAATTCTCAGATTGGACAGTTTTTCACTTATATTTCTTTGTAAACAAAGTAATCTTTTTTCATTTTTAAGATGTGTTGTAACTCAAATAAAACCACTACAAAATTTTTTTTAGCATCTTACAAAAAAAGCTAAAAATGACCGTACAAAAATACCTTGTTGAAAAAATTTCAGAACAATTGTAAAGAAAAGGAAAGTGAACAATTCCGAAATGAAATTATTAAATATTTTAAAAAATAAAGTAAATCTCTTTAAATAAACTAAAGTGCAGCTTATGCTCTGGGCTGGGAATTGACATGTTTCTCTTCAGGAACATCAGGGAAAGCCAAAATGCTGCCGTATCTCAGACTTGAAACACAAAGGTGCATCCTTAACTGCTCGGTCTTCACCTGCTGCCACCATGTCTGTGATGCTCGACTCAGCGAGTGACAAGAGAGCAGCGCAAGAGACTTAATGATAATGAACAAGCGGAGTGAAATGCAGATAGCGCCTTCTACTGTTTAGAAATAATATTGCAATACAAATTTTGTTGAAATCGATTTTAATCCACTCTTATTTGTATCGATTTTTTACCGTCTTGTCATATATCCATACATCTCAAATGTTTACGTTGTGCTCATCAGCTCTTCTTTGAACAACACTGTAAACGTTGGTAAGACCAGGAGACCAGTTTCTAGAGGATTTCAGCTGCTCAACAGTTCAGGGTCTCCTTTGTCGTATTTTTGGTTTCATGATGCTCCAAATGTTTTCAGCGGGGACAAGTCAGGACTGCAGGCAGGCCAGTTCAGCACCTGGACTCCTCTACTACAGAGCCATGCTGCTGTAATACATGCAGGATGAGGTTTGGCGTCGTCTGAAATATGTAAGGTCTTCCTGAAGACGTCATTGCAGCATATGTTGCTGTATACAAACTTGAGACGGTGCTAGATGTGCAACTCTTGTGTGCTCAGAGATAAAATGACTGTTTGCATCAACAGGGTCTGGTGGCTTAGAGCAGGGGTTCCCAAACTTTTAAGCCTATGACCCCCAAAATAACGGTGCCAGAGACTCGGGACCCACGCTGTTACTTAAGTTGGTTAAACATTGCTTACAGCCTTGGGCAAGCACTAATAAGCCAATCAAAAAACAGACATTAGAAGCTGAAAGCCAAAATACCGTTATCTTATTTAATAGTTATTTAAAAAAGGTTGAAAGCAGAATGCAAGAAAACTTCATGCATAGTCTGTAGCAGTGATGGGAATATAGATTTGGATCTGCATTAATTTTAACCAATATCTGTATTTTATGTTTTTTATAATAATGGATAAAATACACACTTTAGATATAGTCTTAGATCATCTTTTGAAAGAACCCCCCATCAGTGCCTGGCGACCCCCCAAGGGGCCCCGACCCCCACTTTGGGAACCAGTGGCTCAGAGGAGCGCACTTATCAAATGTTCCTCATTTAAAAAAACAACTTAAGTAAACAAAAAGTCTGATGCTGAGAGGATTCTTCCTGCAGACACTTAAAAAACAGCCTGAGCCTGTCGGTAACATAAACAAGCTTCTGTGGACTCACTGTGATTGGTCACCCTAAAGGAAAACATGGACTGACTAACCTTGATTCACGCTTCTTGCAGCAACAGCAGCAGCAGCAGCACACAGCAATGCTGATAAGGATGGTTCCACCCAGGACGGCCATGGCGATGATGAGGGCTTCAAAGTTCACTAAAAAACAAAGATTCAGATTGTTGTAAATGTTCATGAAACTCAAAACTCTGGATACTTTTTCCCCTCCATGACATCTCGTCTTGTTAGGCAATGGCACCACCTGCTGATTCCTCTGCAGAAATACAAGTCCCAGGAACGAGGAAGCTACAGTGTTATTTCCTGAGAAACACAACTTAAGGACCATCAGATGGAGATTTGGGTCAAGGCCAGAAGCTACTCCACCGACAGTGTTCTTGTTTATCAGGTTTGGTGGTTCAGACTTCAGCAGCAACCACAAGTCAGTCATAAGACATTTGAAGTGTCAGGAGTAACCAAGCTTATCTTTTTGTGAAATACACCTACTTCCCCATGAACCACTAAATTAGGACACTTGTTTTGTCTTACAACAAACCAAGTGTGGATGAGGAGGAAGAAAAAGGGATGAGAAGAATAGATGAAGTGATGCAGGGGAAAGGTTTTAAGGTGAGGGACTGAAAATGTGACGTGTCTTTAACTTTCACAACTTGCCTTCTCTTCAAGCATTCGTGCATGACAAATGAGATCCCATGATGCATGGTAGTGAATCCTGTTTACACATTTTGCAGGACATCCTCATCTTTGCATAGCTTCGGGTACATGGTTCCTGTTGTTTTGGAGCTTCAGAACAAGATGCTGTTGCATCGACTGAAACTATTTCACTATGTTTTGTTTACCAGGTGCTGATTTGCATGCTCCGCTCTCAGCAGTGAGATGTCTCACTCCTCACCAACTAAGCTCCAGAAACACAAGTTACGTCTACTTACAGCATGAAGCAGACTAACTATTGACCGTCTTATTTGTCTGCAACTAAACTCTACTCGACGCCCTGCAACCCATCGCACTGTCACAGAGTAATATGAATGATTCATGTGAATGAGAACGCTGTTTTTAAGAGCCTAAACTTATCTGCTGAGAAAATGGCTTAAGCTAATTTTGAACAAGACCAACATGTTCTGGACGTAGACATCTGAAAATTAGCTTAATTTTTTATAGGTTTGTATGTTTTTGTGTGTGAAATGTAGGCTTCTATATACAATGTTAAAATCTGAATGTTAACCTAAGGCTCTGATACCATGCATGATTTATTTTTGTCTCACTGATTTGCTTTATTCTGAGAAAACTTAAATGTGATTATTATGAATATAATAATAAATAATAATAATAATAATAATAATAATAATAATAATAATAATAATAATATTTTTTATAATAATACAAATAATAAAATAATAATAATAATAATACATTATAACTTAAAATAATTTATACCCTTACAGTGTTGGTATAAGGTTAGAAATATGAATTGACAAACTGTATAAAATGTTTGCTTAGTTTGAATAACAGACCAAATATGCCATTCAATTAACATGAAAGTGTCCTTTTTGAAAGGCATACACTGTAATAATTAACCTATAATAATTTACACAGACAGTAATATTGAGACAGGAAGTTTTGGAGCATATTTCAAATTAACATGTGATCTTTGTTTATTGTTTGTGCCTCTCTCACTCAAACAATGTGTCTAAAAAGAGGAGGGAAACAGCATAAAGACGGATGAACTGTTCATATACTGAAATACATGTTCCCTTTATATTCCAAACATCTGGCTCATGTTTCATGTTAGAGAAGAGTAACTCAAAAAGTTTGTGTCTATTAATCTGGTAGAAAATGACCCCGTCTCATTTCTTCTTCAGTCTAGCTGCTCAGAAACTTGCTGAAGTCACTGCCTTTTTTTTTGTTTCGCTTTTTGCAGAGACAAGAGAAGATTCACCTCAAAACAGCCATTGTTGACTGCTGTCATCAGCACGAGATAAATCACACTAAAGGAAGAAGGAGGAAGTGGGTAGATTGCTTCAACAATATGATGCGAGATCGTAACCCCCCACCCACCACCTCTGAGACAGCGTTACATCAGGTGAGAGGAAGAAGAAGTACTCCTGTAACAAAATACTTATTGCTCAGCTTTGTTGACATACTATGTTCGACTGAGAGAACAATGCTGCACATATCCTGCAGATATTTACATCACTAACTCCAGAGTTTAAAGAGCTGGATTATTTAAGGTTTCTCTGGTGTGTCCGATTTGTCCTGAAAATGTTTGAACTGTAAAGAATTGAGTCCAACCTTTAAGAAAAAAGTAGTAGAAGCATCCAGAATAAATCAAAGGGTCAGAAATAAAGATAAAACATCTGGGGAAAGGTTGAGCCGCTTCAAAATAATTAACCATTAAGAGTAAAGGAAAATAATCTTAACTAAAGTCGAACATGTGGTTAAAAATAAAGTACATTTTGGGGATAAAGTTGAACTTCTTGGAGTTAAATCAGACCAGACTGAAGCCAAGTGTCTAGAAAGTTGATGTTCAGGTATAAGGACCAGTTTTAAGAGGAAATAAAGAAGATTGTTTTGTTTCATTATTCTGAGAATAAGGTCAACTTCATTCTTAACATTTAACCTTATTTTTGGATGTTTAAGTACCAAATAAAAAAAAACTAATAAAGTTCACTGAACAGTTTGCTTTTCCTTAAATCCACTAAAATCTGTTTATGAATACTTTGCGACAGAAAACACTTTGCACACAATGAAAGAGTTAGCACATTTAGTCACTAATGTTCACTTCATAATCACAATAAAACTGCAGAACTCACTCCAGCACACTCCCCATCGGGCCTGGGACAGCTGACATAACGAGGCCGGAGGCAGCAGCCAGCTCACCGGGTATTCAGTGCAGTTGTTGGAGGTGAAGCACCACAGACACTGTGCAGGAAGAACACAAAGTTTAACACTCAGCATGCATCAGTTCTAATATCATCTGAGACAGGTATTTAAGACACAAATAAAGAGCTGCATTGACCCCTTCCTTTCAATCAATCAGTTAATCAATCTGCAACTACGCTGCTGAACTTATGTGTCCCAAAAATATGTCAAACTCAAAGTTTTTCATCACTGATTCAAAGGAAATGCTGTTTAACTGATAGTGCACAAACAGTTTGGATGCTTAACTGTTTGTCCAGCAAGGCGGGGATGAATAATCAGAAAATAACTCATAAGATGAGTCAGCTTTAATGAAATAATCTTTACTCACAGCTCTATTAGATCAATAACTTACTATAGGCAAGGAAGGCAACTCTACTTCTATAGTAGATTTAAAAAAAACAGAGGCAACTAAAAGTGCTTGATATAGGCGGAGGAAAATTGCAGAGAAAAACAGTAAGTATTTAGGGAAGATGGGAAATAATAAAAGCCATAGCTAGAAAATAAATCAATGAATGCTCAAAATCCCAGAATAAAATCTACCTGGGTGTAGAATAAAGTTGATTTAAATGTTGATTTAAATAAGAAAAAAATAAATAGGATGTGTAAATAAAGCATAAGTACAGTAAAAGGAGGAGAACTAGAGTTTTCATTTAACTTAGACTCGAAAGTCTTTTGGTTTATGAACCCTGACTGTGTGGGATACAGAGGTTTTTTTAGGAATAGTGTCTCCGATAAAGTATCTTATTCACTTTTCATTTTCATGCAGCCAAAACAAACTACATAAAATACACAAACTATTAGAGATATGTCATACTGTCATATGAACCCATAACTACAGATGGATTTATTTTGATAGCTGAAATTATCTTATGGTTAGCCTACGTCCAATGAAGAGCCAAATACACTGAAAGCTGAATACTCTAACACATTGCTGAGCATACGTGTTTTCGGATATGCAAAAAACAAACATAGGCAATACAAAAAGGGTCTCATTATATCATTAAGCATGCAAAGAGCTCTGTTTGATGAAGCCCTGAACTATTCAAAGTAGAATAATACTTCCTGCAGGTGCATGAGGAAGGAACAAGTGCATCAAAAACTGCATGCAACTTGTTTAACTTGCAAAATAACATTCATCAGCTCGTACCATAATGTTGGCATTAAATGTATTAACACTAGTTAGACAGTACGCAGGGATTGTGCAACACTGAATGCTGAAATTATCAAGCTGAACACCAACTATGAGCTGTTTTTTCTGAACAGGCGAATCTCAAGACCACTTGCCATTCTTAAAACATATAAGGAAATTATTAATGATAAATAGAGGAAGATGCATCAATATCTGAGCTAAAACATCCTCCATAAGTTGAGAGAAAATCAGAAATGACAGAACTTTGTGCTGGTGAGGCTCTTTTAAGTGACTTTAATGGAAGATTTGGTGGCAGACTTTAAAACTGCACTATTTCCTTGAAGTGATTGGCCCTCGGGGGTCGCTGCTTTGCTCAGATTTAGAGCCTGGTGATGAAAGTAGGGCAGGTCTTTGCTCAACTTGTGGGAGGTGAAGTAGGCCGCCGAGATTACAGGATAAGCATTGCACTACATATTAATACACTTTATGACAGCTGTTTGATCAAAGGTCTGGTATTATCAATCAGCCACTAGAGCCCTCATCCCTCCTGGTAAACCCACCTTTGCATGTGGGACGCAGGTGTCGCAGCTGCTGTAGGTAGAGCAGGCTGGAAACAGAGAAAACAGTCAGGTGACTCCTTCAAAGTAACACAAAGCAATGGCACCAGTGGCGTATTTAAACACAACACACTATTTAACATATTATGGTGACATAAAGTGTCTCAGAACTGGTAAGAAACACCATAGATAACTGTGAAACAGACTTTTCAGACTCGATGTGACTTACGTGTCTGTGTCGGTGTCGGTGTCGGTGAAGTTGTTTGGCATGCCCCTCGGCTAACAAAGCTAACACACAGCACAGCGGCACACAAACACATCCAAGTGCTCACTGTTCGTCTCTCCATTGTAAAAGCAGACTTCTTCAACATACAAAAACAGCTAGGAAGCTTCACAGAGTCTAAACTAAGGGATATCTACTCATGGAGAGTGTCCCCTTGCCTTACTCTCAGTAAACACTGTGGAGTCTGTTTTGCTTCTGAGCTGCTGCGTGACACTTCCTGGTTGTCTGGGGGGTTCGCTCGTTTGGTGGCACCCTGGCAGCCCGGGCGGGCGGGGTCAAGGTTGTACGTGAAGATGCCAAACACTGGCTGCAAATGTAGAGGTTTAAATTTAACATTTAGGCTTACAATGCAGTTTTATTGTTGTTTTATTTATTTATCATTCATTAAGTCCCACTTTTGGAAATCTCAGTTTTATTGGAAAGATATGGAAATCAATTTTCATCGACCCAATGAAAACACATCCTGTTTTTGTTTGTTTATTTATTTATTTTTATGAAAAGGCAAAGCAAGACGACTTTATTTGTATAGCGCATTTAATACACTAGGGTAACTTAATGTGCACAAGAGCATACAAGAGCACAATGAAAATGACAAATATAATGAAACATAGAAAAGAAAAGGAAAATTAGAAATATATTAAAAATGAAATTTAAATTTGCATTTCGAGTGAGTTAAAATAACCTACAATTGGAAGGCAGTGGTAAATAAAAAAGTCTCAATCTTTTATTTAAAAGAGGTCAGAGCCATTAATAAAAGACCAAGTCACATGAAGATTTTCAAGATGAAGACGTAAATATTGATCTTTTTTTGAGTTTCCTGTTTTATTTTGAGATCATTTGGCAGCAAACTATTATAAGATATTGATTAGGCCAAGGGTTCCCAAAGTGGGGTCTTGGCCCTCTGGGGGGACAGGACACTAATGGGGGGGTCGCAAGGTGTCTTCCAGAATGATTTATTTAAAGTAAAACTGAAACTGAAATTCCATATTTTACCCATTGTTTAAAAATATTGACAAAAATAGAAGATATATTTGAAATAAAACCTTGCAAATACTACTGACCTACTGACCAGCTGCAGTAGAAGTCAATCTTTCTTTCCCACTTTTTTAGTATTTTGAAAGTATTAAAGTCAGGGAAATGTATAGAATGGTATGCCACACTATACAGGCGGCTGTGGCTCAGTGGGTAGAGTCGGTTGTCTATCAATCGGAAGGTTGGCGGTTCGATCCACATCACATGCCAAGTGTCCTTGAGCAAGACACTGAAACCCAAAATTGCTCCCTCTGTTGTTCAGAGGTGTGTGAATGTGAACGAATGAGATTAGCTAACACTGCTGGTCCCTTACTATAGCAGCCTCTACCAAAAGTGAGTGAATGAGTATGAATGGGTGAATGTGACGAGTAGTGTAAAAGCGCTTTGAGTGGTCAGAAAGACTATAAAAGCGCAATATAAGTCCATTTACTTTAGATAGATAGATAGATAGATAGATAGATAGATAGATAGATAGATAGATAGATAGATAGATAGATAGATAGATAGATAGATAGATAGATAGATAGATAGATAGATAGATAGATAGATAGATAGATAGATAGATGGATGCATCTCGACGAGGAAGTGGGTAAACTCTGATATGATCATGTGACTCTTTTGTTGTCCCTGAACACTCTTTGTGTCATGAGTTTGGCCTTTGTTGTTGTCTTCCTGTCTGTCACTGTTTACCAGGTTTTACCTGCTCCAGCATCACTGTGGGGAATTTAAATGAAGACTGTGCTGAAAAGGTGCAGTCCTGCAGTGTGATCAGTAGGTGGCAGTGTACAGTCAGTAAGGAGAACCCAGAATAAAGAATCCATACAATGATGGCATCTTTCTGTCTTTGGATGAGCTGTTTGATGAGTTTCACCTCCTCCTGCTTTGTCACATGGTCTAATCTGATGCAAACTGGGATGATTTCAGAAACTTTACATGCAAGAGGAATGGGAACTCTAATTCCTGACACCTAACACTCAGTAAAGTCCCATATTTTATGCAAAATAGTGGATCTTAAAAAAATCCCTTTGAGCCTGATTCCAGTTGAGCTGAGGCAGAGGCTGCTCATGCTTCATTTCAGCTACATCAGGTGATGGAGGATGATGTCAAAAATAGGGCGTGCTGTGTGTGTCTGTGTATGAAGGGGGATGTTATTTAGTGTCACATGGAAAAGAAGGAGAAAAAGTGAAGGAAAGAAGAGGACAGAAACGGGACAGCTGTTTGCTTATATCATCACAAAGTTTGAGTCCCAAACTGTGGTACAGTAATCTCACCATAACGCTTCCCCTGTAGGCCATATCCAAGTCCTACAGTAAATAGTCTTATAATAGAGTACTTAATACACTACGAGTGTTTACATCGTCCAGAGACTGTAAACTCTCACTCTAGGTCCAACAGTGAGTTCTCGGTTGTGAAATAAACAGTTAACAAAGTGGCGTTGCCTTGCTGGGACAGTTTTAGTGTTGGGCTTCATTGGCACTGTGAGGCTGCTGTTACCACTCGACTGCTCCACATGTATTTGGACTCATTTGTTAATGCCTCTCTCTCTCAGTTAGACTCCCCAAAAACAACTATTGCACTTAAATTGAAAACATTAAACTGTTCACAGAATCAATTTCAGGAAAAATAAGGAGGCAAGGAAGTTTATAGCCACATTTACGGCAGAGGCAGTGTTAGTCCTTCAGTTCACTGCCTTCATCCAGACTGAAATATCACCATCACAATAATGGGGTTGATGTGTTTCTTCTTTGTTTTTCTTTGCTGTTCTTCACAGCTGTGTTGATTCAGCATACATCCATATTTTTATAGATAAAGTGGGACACCATTTGATGCATGTTTTTATGCATATTTATGGTTCCCTGATTATTTAGTTATGCTTCCCTTAATTCTTTTCTAGGTCTTTCATCCAAGCAGTAGTGTTATACTTTAGTTTATGACCAAATACCTGCAAAAATGAGTGAGTAAGCCCACACCTGCCCTCTGCTTTTCAGCTGGCACAACTCCAGCAAAGAAGAGTCCAACCCCTCTCGAGAAGGTTGGTTCCAGAACCCGAGCTGTGCGTAGAGGTGAGCCGGATTATATCTAGCCGCTATCTCTCAACCTCCTGCACCAACTCAGGTTCCTTCCCCACCGGAGAGGTGACGTTCCATGTCCCAAAAGACAGTTTCCGTAACCGGGGACCGGACCGCCTTTGCCCCCCCCCCCGCCTTTGGCCCCCCGCCTTTGGCCCCCCGCCTTTGGCCCCCGCCATTGGCCCCTGCCTTTGGCCTCCGCCTTTGGGTGTCTCGGGCCGCACTTTGTCTGTCCCCTCACCTAGGATCTGTTTGCCTTGGAAGACCCTACCAGGGGCAACACAGCTCCTTGGATCATTGGGCACTCAAACCCCTCCACCACATTAAGGTGGTGACCCATGGAGGGGTTTCATGGGAATTAGTTTGATGTTAATGTGATACCCTTAATGTCTTCGTCAAATTTGACTGCAGTAAAAACACTTTAAATGACATTGTTTTAGTCTAAAGTTTGATGACATTTCCTCAAGTTACCACCCCAAAAAATAGAAAATACTCAGCTCCTTCAGTGAGTGCACAGATTAGTTTGTAATAAGTATTTTCTTATTTCTTGTGTGCTTGGTGTTTGAGTGTTGTTTAATAGTTAACAGCTTTAGATAGTTGCCATAAGGAGAGTGTTTGACAGTTGAAATGGTCATGCATTTAAGGGATAAAGTATAAGTAGCTGGCCTTTATGCAGAATATAATCCCAACAGGGTGACAACACCGTGACTTGAATGTGTCCTGCTGGATCTTGGTTTGTGGTTGCTTGGTGTCTGCCTCCTTAGTTTGGTCAATGTCTCTTTCACTTCAGCTGTTTTTCTCCTCTCCTCTCCTCTCCTCTCCTCTCCTCTCCTCTCCTCTCCTCTCCTCTCCTCTCCTCTCCTCTCCTCTCCTCTCCTCTCCTCTCCTTCTCTCTGCTGGTGTTTGGTCAGCCATTAAACACCAATCTAAAGTTTTGTGCTCTCCAAATAAACTGAGAAAATTATCCTCTGTTGTTTAACGATGATATCAGAAAGTAACCTTTTTATCTCACTGTCATCAGGAAGAAGTGAAATCATAAACAGTACACTAGATTTGATATGTATGTCCCTGGCGTTGCTCTTGTTGTTTAGAATGAATAACTGCTGTCAAGGGGGTTTGACCAATCAGAATCAAGTATTGAACACAGCCAGCTGGTTAGTAAGACAGCCTGGTTTGCTTGCCTCACTTGCAGAGATCTTTACTCATCACTTCAAGCAACCAAGATCTTATTTTTGGCTTGAAATATCTTAAAATAAGACAGATATCTGAACGTGTCAGGTGGTTGTGACTCCAGAAACTGTACTAATACACTCGCTGAGATTTAAGTCTTTGAGGTGTGGAGACATCACAGTTCAGTACTTTCAAACTTTTTCTATATTTTTAAATATTACATCATCAGACATTTCTTCACTAACACTGCACTGACCTAAATCAGTCTCTGAATGGCGAGGACTATTCAGGGACTCTGCTTTTAAAGTTTGGGTTGAAGGGGACGACAGGTTTCACTCACAGACACTCTTCTCTGAAAACCTGCGTATAGCAGCCACTACAGCCAGTCTTTGAACACATGACTCTTTTAGTCCTTGTTTAGTTTGTCTAGAAGATGAAACTTGATTAAGGAAGATCCTCATGGAAAATGATTCCTTCCTTGGTAATATGAAATATGCTTTGTAAGTTTGATAAAGATATCTGATACATTCAGATCCTAACACTACCAGAAATGCTACAGGAAATGTTGTAGTCCTTAAGTCAAGACCTAAGTTGACTTGGACTTGAACACTGATGGCTCTGACTTGTACACTGACTTGTGCAATGCCTGCACAAGGACTTTAAGGATTGATATGAGGACTCAGACTTATTTGATAAAGAAGCAGGTACTGAAATATGTGCTCACATGCATGCGTCTTCACTTGCTTGGTCAGCAACATTTCCTTCCAGGATCAAAATCATGCGGAAAGAGCAAATGCAAGAAAGAGCAGAGCAACATGTCTGATATGTAAAAGAACCACCGAGGGGACAACAGGGACAAGCTCAAACTTTAAGAGAAGTCTGTCCAGGATGTACATAGAAAGGTTAGTGAGACACTGTTGGCCAAAATGTTTGGTTAGTTCAATTATGATGATGATGATGATGATGATGATGATGATGATGAGCGTGTCTCCCTGTCCCAATTAAGAGAAGTATGATGTGCTTTTAATGCACGACACACAGAGCTCTAACTTAATTGATATTTAAATCTCTAGACACGCCGACAGGATCAGTAGGAATCTAATGTGAGGAAATGAAATGTGTCGACTAAACGTAAACAAAAGGTCCCACACAGTCCATCAGTCCAGGTTCAGGCTGGTATTAACAATGAGGACTTGGGTGCAGGTTATTGGGACTTGACTTGGACTTGAGGTTTGGGGCTCGTCTAAAACAAAGGTTACAGGTCATCAAAAACATGAAGAATCAGAAGAACCTTCTCATCAAACAGAGAAGCTATCACAATGAAATGAAAAAAGGCTAATCTGTCCTGTCTGTCTCAAATAATGAAGCCCATTCACTGACTTTTATTTTTGGTGGGGGCTCATCACAACACTCTGTAAATACAAGGTGTGTAAACATCTTTCCCCTTTAATTCCCTGAAGTGTCTTCTGAATATTCAGTTCTTTGGAGGCCTTTCACTCGTCTGCCTTCTGGATTTGTAAAGGTGTACTAAAACAGTATCAGTCAGCTTTAATAGGTGAGGAAAGATCAACTTCCACAAATTCAGTGTGACATCTTGAGGTTTTTCCAACAGCTGAGTCATGTTTTAATGTTCCTAATCGCCTTTCTTGTCATCCACTCTTTTTTTCATTCTCTCCGCTGCTCATTGGACAGGCTGACCGGTGGGAGATAAAGGGGCCTAATGGTCTGTCTGAATGACGGAGTGAAAGGGGGAACATTAAACATGGAGCTGTCTGTCTAGATGGTATCAGCTTCCCACAGAGATGAAAACGCTGTCACCGTAAGGATCCCTGCAATTTTCTACCACAGATTATCTAAAACTGTTATTTAGACAAAGAGAAGAAAATAAAATCACGTAGATAACAGAGAGTTTGCTGTGCGTACAAAGGAATGTGACTCTCCCTGTTAAGTCTGAAGACAGATTTATATAATCACACATTAATACAGACATCATGCGACAAGCTGAGACTGTCCACGTATGATGTACGGTCATCTTTACAGCAGCTTGGTACAACCTTTGTTTGAGTTAAAATTTTCATACATGGGGAGGAATCATCATGAGAGTGAAAGCATGAAGAGTGATGGCGGACGAATCCCAACCACACACTGACTCAACAAGGCGTGTCTAGCTCTCAACTTTTCCTATGCATGAGTGCTCTGATGTGAACTCTTTATTGCCCGATCTCACAGTATCAGTGAGTCAACATATCTGCAGACTTTCCTGTGGCACACGTTGCAAATCTAGAGACTCATAAGCAGGATTGTCCAGCCCCTGAAATGACTTCCCAGTTTTAGCTAACTACAAAGACTTCCCTCTTTGTATTTAGCTAACATACTTCAACCTTTTAGTAAAAGTAAAACAATAACGTAATGTAGGTGTAGATAGGTAGGTGTCAATCCCCTGATAACAGAAGCCTTTATGCGTGGACTACGATGTGTGTGGGTTCTCTTCGAATACTCCTGCTTCCACCAACATGTCTGCAATACGATTTTGACTGAGTTTAAATACAGGCGGCCGACGACCGATCTCTTCTTACCTTTCATCAAGAGAAAAACAAAACAGAATAATGCAACTGGATGAATGATGTCCATCCATCTGTAGTGAATGCAACAGTACCGGACCGTACAGACTCAGTTTCATGTTCCTCTGAAGTGCTGTCTCGAAATGCTTCCCTTTTAAATGGTCCTCTTGTGTCCCTCACAAGTGCCGGCCAGAGAGCTTTCTGTTTTTATGACCCTAAACTCTGAACTCTCTACATCTGGACATTAAAACAGAAAGCTCTCTGGGTGTTTTTAAAAGTAAACTAAAGACTTTTTAATCTGGCTTTTAATTTGGAATAATTTCCTTACTAATATAATATTAATTTGCCCTAGACTGCATTATTACCAATGTGACCATTGTTTTAGCATCATTTTTATTTATTTTTAAATTTATTCTCTCTTATTATATTATATATTATTTATATTTTATTTTACAGATTTTATTGTATTTATTTATTTTTTCTGACTTTTATCTGATTGTATTTTATTGATTTTATTGTAATTATTTTATTTTACCAATATTTACTGTAATTATTTTATTGTAGTTATTTTGTTCTAATAATTAGGATGATATTTCCCTAATTTTATTTTATTGATTTTAATGTAATTGTACTTGTATCTAATGTATTGATTTAACTGCAATTATTATAATGTATTTTTCTGATATATTCTCTGATTTTATTTGATTTATATTATTGTAATTTTTTTTTTTATATATATATACATTTTATATATTGCTGTTGTTTTCTGTCTCTCTGTTCTTTTGTGAAGCACTTAGATGTATGCTTGGATGTATGAAAGGTGCTATATGTATAAAATGAGTTGAGTTGAGATGGGATTAAATATTTCAGCTCCAAAGTTTGAAGCAGCTCTTGGCAACACTGTGAGGTCTCATGTCTTCAAAGATGAAAAATGAAATGTTGGATCACTGTTCAATCAATGGATGGATTGTTTAGATTTATTGACAAGACAGCTAATGACATACAAACATTAGAGGGGGAGAGTGAGGCATGCAGCTACAAGTGGAAACCACAAAACGTCCTGAATTAAAGTCCTGCTTCAAGAAAAAGTGATGCCTTAAAATCTGCCTGCCAGCTTCAACTAACCCACCTTAAATCAGAGGAAAAGTGCCTTTAGTCCAACCAGCAGGAAACCCTGACGTTATCTAAAAACTCCAAACAGCTGTGGGGGAAACATTTAGGAAAATAAATGATGTATCAAACAGTTTTATATCAGCTGGGTGAAACATGCCTGTGGGTGTTTATAATACAACCGTTCTGACCTCAGTGATGCTCTGTCTACATGCATGTCCCTCCAGGTGCCCTTAAATAACACACAGGTTTGTGTTGTAGGGCCGCTCAGAGCACAAACAGACAGCAGCTGACAGTGAGGTTATATCCACTAAGTGAGATCAGGATGATGATATGACAGCAGATGCATCTTCAGCTGCTGAGAAAAGACACAAATTCATACTCTTTACATACAGGTGCAGCTCAAAATAAGTTAGAATTTAATTTATTTTCAAACTTTAATTGAACAAGTTTAATACTGTCATATGTTCTATACTTATGAATGTAAACTGAAATATTTCAAGCCTTCATTTTTGTGTACATATTGATGATTATCTAGTAAATCTAGTACCTCAAATTGTTAGAATATTTCCTAAGATTAACCAAAAAAGGATTTCAAACACAGAAATGTCCAACTTCTGTCCAACCATGAACTACAGCATCAGTGTGGCACGGTATGGAGGTAACCCGCCTGTAGCACTGCTGTGTTGGGTGTTGTTGAAACCCCTGATTGCTTTTCAAACAGCCTTCTGCTTGTTCATACTTTTGTGTCAGGTGTTTCATATCTTCCTCTTGCCAAATACTGCACAGATTAGTAAGGTGCAGGTCAGGCTTGTATCAGAGTCAACAAACTATGTGGTGGTAGTTCTGGCGCTGTGGGCAGGTGCCAAGTCCTGCTGGAAAAGGAAATCAGCCTTAGGAAAAAAAGCTTGTCAGCAGATGGAAGCATCAAGACGGCAATAAAAGACAAAGTCCAAAATTGTTCGACTGCTATCTTATCTAAGGGCGGTACGGGGGCGCAGTGGTTGTCGCCTCACAGCAAGATTCATGGTCAAAACTCGACACATGCTGGTCAGGTTAATTTGTGACTCTAACTCCCCCATGGGTATGAGTGTGCGTGAATAGTTGTTTGTCTATATATCAGCTCTGTGATGGACTAGCAACCTGTCCAGCTTGTAACCCGCGTCTCACTCCATGACGGCTGGGATAGGCTGCACCCCCCTATGACTTGGAACTGAACGCGCAGGAAAGATGGGTATCATATCTATGAGCATTTTCCCTGCAGATAAAACTGGTTATAGAATAATAATAAAAAAATAAAAATGTATTGTCTTCTTCAGTGTGCATCCACATTTCATAGCTCAGACAGTCATCTTTTAGAAGCTCTTGAAATAAGTTACTATTTTTATGAAAAAAAAAAAAACCAAAAAAAAAACCATCCATCTTTTTCTGTTTACCTCTTTTCAGATTTGTGACTCATTCTCTCTTTCAAGGTGTCTGGAAATTAATCTTGTCCTTTTGCATTTTTCACAACACAAGAGAAAAACTCAAAGTGTTGTTGTGTAAAAAGATAAATAGTGGAGGGAAATATGCATGTAAACAAACAACAACAACAACAACAACAACAACATGTTTATGTTTCAGTTCATTATTGAAGATTTAGTTTTATCAGAGTTTGAGTTTGACTGAGTGATTGATTAATCCACAGATGTTTGGATTTAACTTGACACTTTAAGGTGTTTTCTGATTTGCATTCAACAGATGCCCCATTTACATTCTGAGCAAGAGCTGCAGTCCTCTGAGGCACTGGCTGTAGGGTCAGATAAACTCTACTGAAGAGATGAAAAGCTCCTTTCAAAACAAATCGATCTGATTGTTATGAAGATATTTGGTTACATCACAGGATTCAACCACTATACATGCCCCTATCCCCATGTAGAGGCAGCTGCATTTAGTACATGTCATCATAGCGTCTGTTCAAACTGCAGTACCTTCATGCTCCACAGGGTGGTGGTAGAGATCTGCAGGAAGCATCCCGTCCTCAGCAGTGACCATATAGAGACATGATTACGTGGGAGGAGAGGAGGAAAGGGAAGGTGTGCAGATCAATTGAAGCATCTGTTATTGGCAAACCTGAGTGCATTCTCTTCTGCTGCTGGATTACTCTAATGCTTTGACTTTTATTTTGTTAGTTCAAGGACCAAAATTATACTCGCCTCTCTTTTTAAATCCCCCTGATCTCTCTGCAAAGAGGATTCTCAGGCTGGGCGTGTTGAACACAGAGTTCATTACCTTTGAATGATGTCATTTTTTTTGCTGTGCCTAAATTACTGTGCCACTTTTTTGTAATATGCAAAATTAAATTATTGTGTTTGAGTCATGCAGTCATTGTTTGCTTCTTTTTATGTGCAGATTATGAGACAGAGCCTCCAGCACAGAGAGGGAAAGACCTCCAACTCTTCTTTACTGGCAGGAAATCTCTGCACCTCATTTAAATGTAGAAATGTGTGTCATTTTGTTGTTCTTTTTTGTGTCTTTTCATTTAATTTAATTTGTGCATATTGCCTTAGATATTTTTTTCTCTTTGAAGTCCTTTGTAGCTTATTTTACGTCTTGGTAGACCAGTTTGTGCATTTGTTGTCTTGTGTTGCCTTGCAGTCATGGGTGTGTTATTGTGGTTGCCTTTTTGTTGTTATCTCCAATCTTTTGTAGTCATTTCACTGTTTGTGGCATTTTTGCTGATTGAAACGGTCCTCCTGCATCTCCTCGTATTTGTTTGTGTCTTTGCCGTTGTTTCTCTTATACCTCGAGCCCCTGAGCCTGTGCATCACACGCATGTTCAGTAATGTAGTAATGGCTCATCTGCACCAATTACTCAAGTATCAGACGTCAGCTAGCATGGATGATTCTGAATCATGCAGCTGTTGTTTCTCATGTTTCCAATCTGAGGTCAAACTGTTTTCATTTATATACCAGCTCCCATCTGGATTCCTCTTCACCACATCCTCCTCCCTCTCTCCCATGTCTATTTAATTATTCCTCCCTGTTATTCCCCTCAGTAGGGTGTCTATTTTCTTTAGAAACTTTCTGTTTAACCAATTTCAATAGTGGATTTAAGCAGGCTGTGGTTAAAATCCGTAGCACTCAGGAACAGCAGGCACTCAGCACAGCGGGGGAAAATACACAGCAGAGACACCACTTTCAGATGCAAAACAAACATCTTCAGAGTTTGTCTGGTGAAATAAAAGGACTTAGATGAAAGAAACACTGAAGATTATTCTGGATCCAGAGCTCTCGTTCAGGTAAAAGTACACAGAAACCCTGACTCACTACTCTGTCAGTCACAAGATTGTGATCCAACAACAGGAGCACACAATCCAACGGTCTGCAGAAGTCAGCCTCCTCTCAGCATCTCATGGAAACTATCACCTACAGGAGGGCTTAGGAGGGCTCTGAGACTGCACCAGGACAGGGAGTTATCATCCATCCCTCACCAAACTGTGCTCTCTCCCTGACCTACAGCACCCCACTATATATGCAAAACCCCACGTTTGAGACACCAGTGTTTAAGGAAGCCGTGGAAAGAGGGACGGGTGACAGAAGCTGTTAAATGTAAGAGAAAGTAAGAACCTTCCTAATCCTCTGTCAAAACTGTGAGATTCAAGAGACCACTGATGTTTCATTTCCAATATTCAGAATCCTGCAGTAAGCTCCACAGAAACATCTGGAGGTTTTAGAGATCTTTACATGAGCAGAAGTAAACTAAACCCTCTATAAACCCTCTTACCTTTAACCAGTGTTACTCTGTTACTTTAGGACCTTAATGGATCTACAGTTTCGTGTTTCTGTAAAGTTTTTGTAAATGTCTGGAGAGTTTTAGAATCATGCACTCCTCAGATGTCAGCAGGTAAACTCGTCTTTATATAACAGGACATGCAAACATGTCCAGGCTGCTGTGCATCATACTCAATCATTTATAACGCCACACATAGTAGGAGTAAAACTATCCGTCTGTTAATCTAGTCCAGTAGAAGTTTGAAAAGCACTTCAAGTACTGGGTTCTTACTTTGACAAATGACAGTGAGGGTGAAGGAAGTAAGACATGCCCCCCAAATTATGTAAGAGCATATTTCCCAAGCTAATTATTGTAATATAACCAACAGCATTAATGTACAAAGTGATTTCGATTCTGTAACTATCCAGCGTGAAGTTATTGAATGCATTTGCAGCATCTTAATTTGTCAGTACTGCAAATTGTAGATGGTCCCTGCACCCTCAAGAATAAGGACTTCATTAATTGTAACGAGCAGAAAGTAATGGCTGCCAATGTGCCAATGCAGTGAGCAAAATGTTGTTGATAGGTTTCTTGAGAAAATATGTAAAACTTATTTGAAGGAATTTATCAAGAAGAGTTTGGCTTGTGATACATTGAAACAAGATTTATATTTGGGCTTGTGAAGTTTATATTGTGTGATTTGATGTTTTGACAAAGTAATGAGACAAACTTGGTAAGATTTGAGTTTTTTGCAGCATATGCATCATCCAAACCACTGGCTGCTAGCAGCTGATGAAGAGCTTGTATCACTCAGTAACTGATGATATGTAAAATCTAGTGAAGTACGATACTTTCCACACAAAACACTTAAGTATACGAAAAAGTTACTCAATAACTGTAACATGAATGTAATATGATTTCTTTCCACCCCTGCATGATTTTATGAAAGCATACTGAGGCCTGGTTTATTCTTCTACGTTGACTTTACGTTGTAATAACTTAGTGCAGTTTGACTTAATTATGTTTGCTATTTTGTCTGGTTGAAACACTCTGCCTTCAATACTATATGATCATTCTGTTGTACTCATTATTTCTAGGTCTTAATTCCTCCACAGAGAGACGTGCTCACTGAGTAGCACAAAAGCTGTTTTGTCACGCTGTTATTAGCATGGCTGCTTAGTTATGATGTTACATTCTGCAGACGGGGTCTGGATAAGTACAGCAGCTAACAAAGCACAATAAACCAAAAGTGAGACTCACACTCAAATATGATGATGTGTGCATTCAGAGAGGACTGGTCACTCATATTTCCTTTTCACAGTCACCTCATAAAGCAGGCCAAATAGATCCTCAGGCCACCAGTGCCACTGACCTAAGTCTTCACTTGCGTGTTTAATTTTGCTGTAAAAATGTGAATTTTAACATGGGACCTAACAGGGACTTCTTGGCTTTTGGGGACAGCCTCAAGTGGACACTAGAGGTGACCGTTAATGTTTTTCTTGATTTGGTTGTAAAGAGTGAGCTGAGATGGTATTCCATGATAGGTTGTAATGCTAAACTATGCCTAATGATAAAATTATCTTTAAAATTGTGTGTGCAAAAAAGTTTTTTTCCATAACTCTTGTAAATAACGTTCTCTGCACCTTGTTACAACTATTTATGATAACACATTAAAGGCTTGATAATCAGTTACTACTGCTCACCTCCTGGAGTAACAAATGAAGCCTTGTTAAAAAAAGTTCAGCTGATGTAAATGTTCTGTTTTATTGTATTGCTCTGTTGTCCCGAGAATCCTGAGCAGAACTATTTCGAAGAGCTGAGCTGATTTGGAAAAACAGTTTATAGGAGAGCTGTGAGACTGAACCATTTCAGTTCAGCTACAAATAAAGAAAAAAGAGAGTTGAACTTTTGATAAAGCTCTGTTAGGCCGAGGGGAGCTGTAGATTCAACTGATTATTCATTTGACACACTGTTATTAACTGCCTTGGCCTTAAGGGGACAAATCTAAGGTTGGTTTTGTCTCTTTTTTTGTGCAGAGTTTTAAAAACAGCAGGCATGTGGAGTTAACCTACAGAATAGTAATGACAGTATGATGCATTTTCTCTCTGTTTCATGCTTTTGGGGGATTTTTTTTTATCTGGATTAAGGACGCTGTATTCATAAAGATCGAGGCACACTTTGGATTAGACTCCTTGAGGCTTGCTTTTGTCAAACATCAGCTGGATTTTGCATGAACTTCCTCAAACTTTAACCCTCTCAGCCCTGAGATTAACTATCTCACAACTTATTATTTGATCAGCCCAGAGTTTATATGATAAAAAGTAAAGGGTGTGTGTGTGTGGAGGGTGTGTGCGTGTGCGGAGGATGTGTGTGTATGTGTATGTGTATGTGTATGTGTATGTGTATGTGTATGTGTGTGTGTTCTGCCAGCTTGCTGAGGTCAGTGAAGGGGTGTAATAGAGGAACAGAAGCTTGATAATAGCTCAGCCTGAGACCTCCAGAGTCTGCAGCAGATTCCAAAATCCACAGTCATCAGCATGCACACCACGTGACACCTCCCTCTCTCTCAATCTTTCTCCCCCTCCTGCTCTTTCTCCTCCCTCCTCTCCCGCTGTGTGTCTCCCTCTCTCCACTTCTCCTCTGGCTCAGTGGTGTGTTTCCAAGAGATAAGACCCTTGCTCATTTCACACATGAGCAGAGTGGAGTTGGGTAAGGCTGTATGAACGACTGTGTGTGTTCACTGTGTGTGTTCACTGTGTGTGTGTGTGTGTGTATGTGTGTGTGTGTATGTGTGTGTGTGTGTACCTGTGTTTGTGTCTACATGTGTGTGTTGGTGTGCGTTTGAGTTTGCACGTTTATGTATGCATTGAAGGTTAGAGAAAAAGAGAGAAAGTACAGACTCTGACTCCAAGTTTTCTTCACTTGCTGCTTCTTTACTTCAGCTTTCTGAGGCAGTGACTCGTCCTTCCTCTCAAACTGTCTGATGGAGGGGAAAGCAACATACATTTCACTGTTAGACTCTTAAAGTTAACTTCAGTTTGTTCACATCTCAGACAAAATCACAGAACACCTTCTGCAACAACATAAAAACAAAACTGAGCAGCTATGTTATGAGAAAAATGCTGTGTGGCGCAGTCATTAGGCCAGCCTGGCGTCAGAAGCAGGAGGGCATGCCCAGAAAAAGTCAACTTCAGCAATCTTTGAATGGGCCCAAGGTGAGCAGCACAAACTGCCTTTCAGAATCAGAAACATGTTTAAAACTGCATCTGTGCCAAAGAGAACTCAGCTCTTTGGTGTTTACCTGTGAATCTTTGTTCTCTGAGGTTATGCAGGATTTAAGCACATGTTTAAGGTGATTAAGCCAGTACAATGTGTTTCCATGCATCACTCTGTTGGATTTGCCTCATTTGAAAAAACACAAGCTGCAGTTGAACATAAGTTATCACAAGGTTAGAGTCACAGATGGAGTCTCTATTTACAGATTCTGTAAGTTCCTAGGTGCAGGACCAGATTTGAGTGTTGGAAGTGATCCTCCATTTGTAGTATGAGTAATGTTGTGCACTACTATGAGGGGCCGTCAGGGACATTATTCAGAATTGCCTCTCACACACACTACTGAAACGCTCTTATATACACTATTGAAATACTCTCACACACACTACTGAAATGCTCTCACACACACTAGTGAAATGCTCTCACACACACTACTGAAACGCTCTTATATACACTATTGAAATACTCTCACACACACTACTGAAATGCTCTCACACACACTAGTGAAATGCTCTCACACACACTACTGAAATGCTCTCACACACACTAGTGAAATGCTCTCACACACACTAGTGAAATACTCTCACACACACTAGTGAAATGCTCTCACACACACTACTGAAATACTCTCACACACACTAGTGAAATACTCTCACACACACTAGTGAAATACTCTCACACACACTACTGAAATGCTCTTTTATACACTACTGAAATACTCTCACACACACTACTGAAATACTCTCACACACACTAGTGAAATACTCTCACATACACTACTGAAACGCTCTCACACACACTAGTGAAATACTCTCACATACACTACTGAAATGCTCTCACACACACTAGTAAAATGCTCTTATACACTACTGCAATACTCTGATATAGAATTGTCAACTTTAACAGTCCAATACTGAATACAGTACTGTTTACTGGTCAACAGGAAGGCCTTCCTGTCATCTGACAGAAACAGGAAGACTCCACACAGGGAATTGCATGTATTTTTGCTGAGTTTGAAGTACTTCAGCCTAGGCTTCAACCACAATGTATGTTCATCTGATATTCTTCGTTTTTCAAGTCCAAGCTTTATTTTTTGAAGTGAGAGGCAATGAGGAGGATGTTGTCGTTTTTTTTACTAGTGCTCTGCAATGCATTGAGAGGCTGCAAAGAGAGGAGGCTGACAATTTCCAACAGGAGAGGCTTTATAGAGAGCTTAATGAGCATACTCAAACTCTATCCGCATTTCTAGCTGTGTGTGATGATATGGATGTCAGTAACCTTCTAGGATCATTGTATAGATGCTTTCGCAACTTGCTGCATGAACATGAGGCCAGACAGAGATCCACTGAAGTGACCACAAATTTGACACCTCCAACAATCTTGACTGGCAATCCAGGACGGCCCAGATACAGCATAGCCACTGAACAAATTTCTCACTGTGTGTCCATCGGTATGTCATGGCAGAGAATTGCATCATGCTTTGGAATTAGTCGAAGAACACTGTACAGACACAGACAAAGACTGGGAGTTGAGCCATTAATGTATTGTGTATTGTCAACTCAAGACCTGGACAGAGTTGTAACTAATATACTACAGAACACTCCAAATGCAGGCGAAGCATACATTCTTGGAAGCCTCAGATCACGTGGCTTGAGGATTCAGCGCTGGCGGGTTAGACAGAGCCTGCATCAAGTGGACCCTATTGGGCGATCATTTAGACGTCGTCTTGCTATACGTCGAAGAGTCTATAGTGTTCAAGCCCCTAACCAATTATGGTAAGTATATGTTTTGTATAAGGAAAACAAGTACATCTATACATATGTATGTGTGTGTGTGTGTGCATCACACATATATATGTATATATATATCTATATAGATATAGATATATATATTTATTTTTCTTTAAGTATATATTTTCTTCCCAACAGGCATTTTGATGGCAACCACAAGCTGGTCAGGTGGCGTATGGTCTTTCATGGCTGTGTGGATGGCTTCAGCCGGACTATTATATACTTACGGTGCTTGTCCAACAACAGAGCCTCAACTGTCTTGTCATTATTTCTCGGAGGAGTACAGGACTTTGGCTTGCCCTTAAGGGTCAGATGTGATCATGGTATGGAAAATATAAATGTTGCCCGTTTTATGTTGGAAAGAAGAGGATTGAACAGTGTTATTACAGGTGTATCAGTACACAACCAAAGGATTGAGAGACTATGGGCAGAACTCAATAGAGTTGTATCTAGACACTTTATAAACATATTTAACTTCATGGAAGAACAGGGTGTACTGGATTCATTGAATGAACTACATTTATTTTGTCTGCATTATGTTTATTTACCAAGGATTGATAGAGCAGTAACAGAATTCATCAATCAATGGAACAACCATGGCCTCTCCACACAAGGGGGGCAGACACCTCTTCAGCTGTGGCATTCAGGTGTAATTAATAATGCAGGAATCCATCCAGCTATAAACAGCATTTTTGATGCCAACAACTACTATGGCATTGATGAAGAAGGGCCATTACCTGAACTTCAAACTAATAATAATGTTGTGATCCCAGACATAGATGTAACCATTAATGAGACCACAATGAACATTATTCAACAAGTGAACCCACTTGAAAATGATGGGAACCATGGAATAGATGTTTTTGCTTCACTTCTGCACTTTCTTCAATAAACATGAGAGTTATGTTAAGGTTTGCTAAAATGTTTTCTTCACTTGTGCAGTGTATTCTGTGAATTAAAGTTTGGTTAAAACATTGTAAAACATTTTATGAAAAATAAATGAACATGATAAACATTTGTTCAAAGGAACGAACATTCAAATACAGTTCAAGAGAGACAAACAGAGACCTAATCAGGCAGAGGTAGTCTCGAGTTTTCAGAGCATGACATGTTCATGCCCTGCCAAACCCATATGTGTTTCCTAATGCAAAGTCAAACTTTTCCTTGAACAGTTGGTAAGACACATGTAGTGGCAACTTGATGCAGTTAACACATGTGTTGGCAAGAGGGAACATTGATGTAGAGAAGCCATCATCTCCTTTGTGAATGAACTGGACAGAAGGAGTTGGGGAAAAGCCGATAGGTGGTACCACAGATGCTCCAGTTGTGAAGGCCAATATCTTCTCTAGTTTGGATGGCCCTTCTTCTTCTGTAAAAACAAAAATATTATCAGTGGTAGTTGGGCCAATGAATGTGTATGTGAATCATCTCTAAAGCAATTAACATCAGCTGATACTGAACTAAATTGTTCAGTAAGAGTATTTCACTTCTCAAAATCAAAACATCTAAAATCTGAATGCCTCTAATAGCAATGAATTTATAACAGGTCTTTCATCTTCCAACATTCACAGGTTACTTTGTGATAATGTTACGACTACCAAGAGAATACATTTAATCTGTAATGTTTGTTGTACAGGAATGTTTTGCAAAAATAAAATAAAAAGAATGATACGAAAAAAATAGATGCATTAGTTTATTTGACCATTAAACCATTAATTACCTTCTGCATCTTGGAGATAGTCCCTCCAGAAAGCAACAACCATCTCCTCAGCAGCTCTCTTGTTGCTCCCTTCTGGAGAGAGACGAATGCTGAAAAGATCATCCACCTGGTCAGCAGTCAGTGTGTTCGGCTCATAGCAGAACAGGGGTCGAAAGCTGTCTGGATGTCGTCGTATTTGGTCCAGAACCCCAAGAGTTTTCAGTCCTTCACAGAACCTGTACAAACAACAAGGAATAATAGTACAATCCATAATTAATTTGTACACTGTGAAATTGTCCCGTGGTTTTATACTAACATAACAGATTTTGTGAATCTAGTCTTACACCTTGTTGGTCAATGGTTAAAATTATTACTCCTTTTGAGATTGATCTGACTGTATAACAACTAACACTGAATACCTTTGAAATGGACCTTGAACCCTGTGGATGACCTGAAACATGACAATGTCCTGTACCAGTAGATCCATGTCATGACTTAAAACCTCAAATGCTGATGAAGGATTTATTTAATCTCAGCAGTAATATGCAGTGAAGATCATCACTGGTAAATGTATTACTGCTTCAGTGTGGGGCAGAAAACAACAGGATTTACAGACTGTAACAGTCTGTAACAACAGTCAGTAACGTTAGTTTAAGACATGGCACCGTTCAAGTGAGCAACTAATATGGCCAAATAACAACATTAGATTGTGCTTGGTGCAACAACAGTGCAGAAATGACTTAACATAATGGAAGTGATGAAGAAACATTTAGTAAATGGAAGTTATTGGAGAGAGATATACAGTACAGTAGACATGTGAATTGACTTTCTTTAGGGTGAGCCTTTCAGTGGATAAAACATGTTTAGCTGCAGCTGCCCTCTTACACAGCAGTTATGTTACATTTATAACTTAGCTTCCTGCTGCTTCTCCAAACTGACTCACATCTACTGTAAGCTGTAACTGCACTGTAGAACGACTATCAAACCAACAACAGTAAAGTTGCCACGAGGCTGCGCAGGGGAAATCTCTCCAAAGTAATGCTGGTTTGTGTATATTTATTGCAGCTAAAAACACAAGCAGTGAAATGTTCCTACAGTCCTAAAAACATCGACTCAATGCATTTTATCGATATCAAGCCGCATTCACACACCAAGTGAAGAACAGCTGATTTTACTACCTGCCGACGTCCTATCACGTGACTCACATTCCTGTATGTTAACATAGCAACAATGCTACAACACTACAAACAATACTAGCTGACACCTACATGCATATACATATACACTAGACGCCTCAGCGACTGGGTGGATCATCCGTCAGGGCGTTGCGTTATGTTACGTTGGATTAAACAATACTTTGAAGAAAAAAAAACTATTTATAGCTACCTTTTCTTCCTTGTGCCTGATGTCCAAGAGCTGAAGCGTTGCGCTTGATAACGCGGCGCACACTCTCTCCGGACTGGAGCTGCAGTGGGCAATGTCATGCTGCTGTGCTGTCCGGAGGGGAACAGCGACGTAATCTGACTGACCAGCGTGTCGCGGCGTGGAGTCGGCTGCTGCCCGACTGTTGTCGCATTTGACAAGGTTCTGATGGTCTCCGCTGACGCCAGTACAGTGTGAAGTAACGCTGCTGCCTCGGTTAGGCTACTTCCAGGCTGTTGGGCAGAAATTACTGTTGCGAACAGTGGCTGACGCGATCAACACGTGAACCGCTGTTGTTTGTTGTTTTAACGGAAGCCCTTCCGGTTTTACTGAAACACCTTCCGTTTTGACTGAAAAACTCTCACACACCATACTGAAATGCTCTCACACACCATACTGAAATGCTCTCACACACCATACTGAAATGCTCTCACACACCATACTGAAATGCTCTCATATGACCAAGTGAAATCCTCTCAGACATTATAGTGAAATATTTTCACATAACATACTGAAATTTCTGTGAGATAATAGAGCACATAAAGACATATATATATGTATATATATATATATATATATATATATATATATACATATATATATATATAAATTTATATATATATATAAATATATATATATATGACAGACATAGGGCAGATCGAGCCGGACAGGAAGTTGTGCACGGAAACCACATCAACATCTTATGACTTTCAAAATAAAACAAACTGTGTCAAAACCAGATCGTATTTAGCTTAACTACAACAACAATCTGACAAAATTAGTGCAGCCGGGCCAGGAGTCAACAGGTTTGAGGTTTTACAGTGATGTGTCTCACAGAGAGATACCGCAGGTCCTTTCTTCCTGCAGTGGTCAGACTCTATAACCAACACCAATAACACCAACACAGACTCAAGTGTGGTCCTGTACATGAGTTTCTTAAGACATGCTCGTTCACTTGGCGTTTCTATTTTTGTAGGATCTTGTTTATTTTGCCTTTTGCTTTGTACCTTTTTGCACTATTTTGGGTTGTTTTTTTGTATATTGCTCTTGTTCGCTTTGTTCTTGTTTGCACTGTCTTCTTGCTGCTGTGGCACCTGAATTTCCCCGTCGTGGGACGATTAAAGGATTATCTTATCTTATCTTATCTTATCTTATGTGATTGTTAAAAACATGTGTACAGATGTGAAGCCCAGACAGTCTGAGTATCTGACAGATTAATAATATGATATAGCCTTTCTCCTATTTCCTCTGTGTTTGACTGTTAATCATGTATTGATTTGGTTTAGAGGGACAGGTCTGCTCAGCTCATTTATACACAGCAGCAAACTGATAAGATGCTGATTTACATGAGAATTCATGTCACACTGACGTGTAACCACGAATAGAAATCACATGTGGAACACTTTGATGTCATTATTTAATCAAGTGGAGAGACTGTGTACAAACTGATGTATGAGTCTGAGAACATATTAATAAATCTGAATAAGTTCTAATGAGATGTGAATGTTTCTATGACTTCCTATAAGGCTGGTCCACACTCCAACATAGCTGGTGGCGATAGTACACATTAAACTACCCACAATTAAACAAAAACACGAAGAAGAAGAAGACTGAAGGCTGCTGGAAATTGTCTGACTTGACCACAGCTTTTTGTCTCTGCCCCCTGCTGCTGCCAGCTGATCTCATCTGCTTTCCAGACTGCTTTTCCGACAGCATTTCATTTGTTCATATGAGAGCATTTCAGTAGTGTGTGTGAAAGTGTTTCAGTAGTGTGTATGAGAGCGTTTCAGTAGTATGTGTGAGAGCATTTCAGTAGTATGTGTGAGAGCATTTCAGTAGTGTGTGTGAGAGCATTTCAGTAGTGTGTGTGAGAGCATTTCAGTAGTGTGTGTGAGAGCATTTCAGTAGTGTGTGTGAAAGTGTTTCAGTAGTGTGTGTGAGAGCGTTTCAGTAGTATGTGTGAGAGCATTTCAGTAGTGTGTGTGAGAGCGTTTCAGTAGTATGTGTGAGAGCATTTCAGTAGTGTGTGTGAGAGCATTTCAGTAGTGTGTGTGAGAGCGTTTCAGTAGTATGTGTGAGAGCATTTCAGTAGTGTGTGTGAGAGCGTTTCAGTAGTATGTGTGAGAGCATTTCAGTAGTGTGTGTGAGAGTATTTCAGTAGTGTGTGTGAGAGCATTTCAGTAGTGTGTGTGAGAGCGTTTCAGTAGTTTGTATGAGAGTATTTCAGTAGTGTGTATAAGAGCATTTCAGTAGTGTGTGTGAGAGCGTTTCAGTAGTGTGTGTGAGAGCATTTCAGTAGTGTGTATAGGAGAATTTCACTCGTTTGTAAGTGTGAGAGCGTTTCAGTAGTGTGTGTAAGAGCGTTTCACTTGTATGTGTGAGAGCATTTCAGTAGTGTGTGTGAGTGAATAATTTTTCAGTTGTTTATGTGAGAGTGTTTCAGTAATGTATGTAAGAGCATTTCACATGTGTTTGTGAGAAGCAATTCTGAATAATGTCCCTGACGGCCCCTCATACACTACGGCTTCAGCTGTATAAAAGAAAAAAGCTGGTAAGGACGGTTAAATAAAGGAACGCAATCCTCAAAGCAGGGCCAGACTGGGAAAATAATTCAGGCTAGGAAATATAGCGTGAAATATAGGTTGCGTTAGGCCACTTTTTAAGTGCGGGTCTCGGGGCCCCCACAGTGCTTAGAAAAATGCACTGTTATAAACCTCAAATAAAACCAAAGGCACATATCACTACGGATGGAGACAGCACAAGGACTATTGTTTAACCAATATCTATTAAATAATAACTAATGTTTTTACAAAATAAAACATGAGATTCCAGTTCATCAGGGGTGGGTGCAGTTGAATGACCCCTGAAAAAGGGGAGAGATGGATACAGGACAACCATTTGATTCTCCATGAACTGTATTTTTGAATTTCACAGAATATTATATTTACATTGACAGGTTTACATTTTTACAGTTTTGTGTGAGTTACAAATCAAAACAAAAAAACAAAACAAATGAACATTACAACTTAGCTGGAGTCAGGAGGGATGGACAGCTGCTGGGTGAAGGTGTAACATTAGCACTGACTTACCAGATGGTCCCAAGCTGAACATATGGTCAATCCTGCCACATTTCGCAGCATCTCCTGTGAGGGCATTTCTCTGTTTTTCTCTATCCCTCTCTGCCCCACCCTTCCTCTTCTTTCCACGACCATCCATCTCCAATCACTCGTTGTTAAAGTAGAGGTGAAATTCTGTCCGTCCAATTTTGCGCTTTGTTTCGAATTCACAACAGTACCTTAATGCTGCGTTCAAGTTCTCCTTGGACTGTCCCATTTTCCAGAGTTAACAAGTCGTTCTCCCGACGTCTGTGTGTTTTGCTCATGTGCTATAAACGTCGGAGAGAGGAGAACCCCTCTACACTACCTGCGACATCACAACTCGGCATGTACCAATTTTTTCACAGAGTTGCCGAGTTGTTCTTCCGACAAGGTGTTCACGGGAAGTCATTTTTCCGATGATTTCGACATTGCATGGTCGCACCATAAGAGTAGCTTAAAGCATGACATGGATTTCAAGTGATGTCAGTTTAATTCATGGAAGACAAGTGGAATGGATTTTTGAGGTGTGGGCTGACTGGGCTTTAAAATACAGAGGACTGGAGCTGCAGGAAAGAAAGAGACGACATTTTTGTAATAATAAATCTGCGGCCATAGCAGACCAGGCCACTGGGAAAACTACCGGTGCTCCCTATGGCCAGTCCGGCCCTGCCTCAAAGCAACCTCTAGTCATCTGACTGCATTTATCTAAAGTCTGTAAACAAAATCCACGATTGAAAAAGGAAGTACTTCATGGCTACGTTCATGTCTTCACTTTTTCTTGCATCCCACCAGAGATGCATGGAGACACAATGAAGGAAGGGAGAGAAGGAAGTAGAGATTACAGAGACATGAGATGTCCCTTTCACTGAAGCAGCACATGACTGCATCAGCTGATCACAGCTGGACCAGCTGTTTGTGTCTACACATGTGCACTGCAGTGTAGCATCAGAGTTTCTCTCTGTGTGTTACCTGCCCAACAATCACTGATGAAGAACAACCTGCAGTCTGATTATTCTGTGTTCTGCTTAGAAGCATGCAGGACATTTCAAACACAATGCACCCATACTATTATTATCTTTAACTTTTTGCATTCATATTTAAAGCATACCCAATTATAAACTCAGCATCTTCTCAATACACACACTTTAGTGATGTCTCAGGAACTCTCCCAGCTTTATATTAGTTGGTAGATGTAAAGTGTTAACGCAAACACACTGATACTCTCTAATACTTAATTCTCTTCATAAAAAAACTCAACAGGAGAAAAAACTGAACACGATGAGAAATATTTCTATTATTCTCTTGGTATTAGATTAAAGTTATGCTCTATATTTAATAAATAATCATGTGAAATACTTTTTGTAATGGTAGATCATCACTTAATGATTGTTTAGAAACTGACGTCTGTTATGAAACTTTGGTGACGTTGCTCTCGTGGATCCTCTCATTGCACCTCAGATTTCCCTCCTCTCTCTGTGATCCTCTCATCTCAAGTCAACAGTAAGAGCCTTGGAACTCTCCTTGAGGTTGAGATTGAGGAGCGGATCTGATCTCACAGCCTTGTGCAAATCTAAGAACATCCATAGAGGGCGGGAGCTGTCCACACAGGATGACCTGTCCCTCCTGGCTGACCTTGGAGCCCAGGATGTTGCTGCTCTGGAGAGGCCTTGACACCTAGCACACCGTCCAGAACTTCTTCCTGTCTGCCAGAGCCTCGGGGTCACATGAAGTCATGACAGCCGTAATTTGGTGATCTGATGAAGACGGTCTCATCGGTACAACGCGGTCAATCAAGCCACTGATCGTCTTGTGTCAGGGAAATAGACCTCTTTGGTTCACACAGCTATTTACTTTGGCAATAAGGACGCAACGTTACAACAATTGCTATGTTTCTTTAATTTGTTTTATTGTGAAAGGTTTGTACTGAGATAAAGACCTTTACATTCTGGTCTAGCAGAAGTTTCTTTCCCATTAACCTATCTGTGCTTTAAGTCATTTTTCACAAGCATTCCTTTCTTGTATTTACCTGTCCCATTACTTTCTGGGTAATTCAGAGCAATAGTGAAAAATGACTTACCTCAGTGGTCTCACCGGGGACTGTGAGAAGACACAGACAAACAACACCTGAAGAAAATTAACCGTGCAAATACAAGCTAACGAGGAGTTAGCTCCGGTGTCAGAGGAGCCTCTCTGTCTCTCCTACTCAGGCTTCTCTGAGAGGAGTTTGGCGGTAGGACAGTGCTCACAGCTCGTTCATTTGCCCAGACAGTGGACTCCCCGGGGAGCAGAGAGGAGGCGTCGCTGCTGAGGAGCTTTCAGACAGATTTGAGAGGTCTGCTTGGCCTGTGTTACAGTTAGCTGTCTCCTTCTTGGCTTGCCTGTGTTGGGCCGCATCGACCCGTCCTGTCAAAGCTGGCAGAGGTGTTTGGAAAATGCCTGTCTGATGCACTTCTGTGTGGTGGCTCCATTTATTTCAATGCATTTGGGTCAGATATGTGTACTATATAATACAGTATGTTTTGCATCTTCCCTTTACTGCATTTTTGTTTACCATGCATCGTGTAAAACTTCCCTGCAGCCTCTGAAACTCCTTAAAGCTCCTGAGAGGAACTTTTGATTTGTGTTTATTTGGTGGAGAAGCCCATACGTCTCATCTGTTGCTCTTTTTACTGCATTTCTGCATTTATGTAGAGCCCTTTAACAATAAATCTCATCCTACTTTCTTCTAACAATCAAATCTATCATTCATCAAGAACCTTTGCAGCAGAAAACACAAACAAAGCAGTTCTACCAGCCTGCTGTTAATCATTTTATCTCCCCCTCGCAGAGGTTTAGACACTGAAACACTTTATAGAAATAATCAATCTTTATACTGATGGTCTGATGTTTTATTTGTAGCTCATAAAGAGGCATCAATACAGTCCTTTTATAACCAGCTGAAATCTTAAATGAGTCAGAGCCGTAAGTTGGCTTCTTATCTAATCGATCCAAACGTCTGCAGCAGTGCATCCCAAACTTTAGACCTTAAGACTCATCTCTGTTTATCTACTTGTGAATATCTCCTGTACTACAGCAGAACAATGCAAGGGAGGTCTGGAGAGTCCTGAAAAACATCTCAGGCCACAGCAAAGACCATGGCAGGAGCTCTGAAGCTGGAGACCGGGAGAGGGCCAATGAACTGAATCTGTTTTTTAATAGGTTTGATTCCGGCCCTACTCCCTCTCCCACCCATCTGAGCACCCACCAACCAGCGCTCCAGTCACGTGAGGCTCCAGGACTGTGTGTCTGACACGATGGTCTGCAGCACAGGAGCACCACAGGGGACAGTGCTCTCCCCCTTCCTCTTCACTCTGTAAACCTCGGACTTCAGCTACAACTCTGGGAGCTGTCACCTCCAGAAGTTCTCCGATGACACAGCCATCGTCGGGTGTGTGTCTGAGGGGGACGAACTGGAGTACAGGGAGGTCATCATAGACTTTGTCGACTGGTGTGAGCTAAACCACCTTCAGCTCAATACCAGCAAGACCAAGGAGATGGTGATCGACTTCCGCAGGAAAACACCCCAGACTGCACCGGTAAACATCCAGGGGTTGGACATCGAGAGGGTGGAGACCTACAAATACCTGGGTGTTCACCTCAACAATAAACTGGACTGGTCACGCAACACCGACGGGCCAAAGTCGTCTGCACCTGCTGAAAAGACTGAGGTCCTTCGGAGTGTGTAGGACTCTGTTACGGACATTTTATAACACTGTGGTAGCGTCTGCATTCTTCTATGCAGGGGTCTGCTGGGGAGCAGGGAGCACAGACAGGGACAGGAAAAGACTTAACAGACTGGTCAGGAGGGCCAGCTCTGTCCTGGGCTGTCCTCTGGACTCCATAGAGGAGGTGGGTGAGAGGAGGATGTTAGCCAAGCTGACATCCATCATGGACAATCCCTCTCACTCCCACCCTGCAGGATGGAGCGCTACCGCAGGTCCTTCATCCCATCTGCAATCAGACTGTTTAACACCAGCACTGCTGTGTCCCATTAATCATCTGTTCTCATCTTTCATTCCACTACATGGAAGTTACTATGTGACTTGACACATTCACAAATAACTACTGTATCCATCTGAATCGCACTGTTCTTCATACTGTGTATGTCTGTTTTTAAATAACCTGGTGCAATTTTTATAGTGCAATAACTTACCTTATCTATTTATCAGATAGAAGTGTACATAGTGTGTATATATCTGTAATAGTTGCCATATTTTATTTTATTTTAATTTAATTTAATTTAATTTAATTTAATTTAATTTAATTTAATTTAATTTAATTTAATTTAATTTTACCCTTGTCATTGCTATTATTACTGTTATCATATTTTTTAACTATGTTAGTACATTGTTGTATTCCCCTGTCCCGTGTTGTAAGCTGCTGTAACAAAAGAAATTTCCCCCGACGGGGGACAAATAAAGTATATCTTATCTTATCTTATCTTATCTTATCTGTTGTGATTAGTTCAGCCAAAGAGTGACTTTCCTTTCTTAATATGAATCATAATAGAGGCAAAGATTACATAGTGCCAACATTGAAGCTTACTTTATATCGCACTACTTTTTTTGTTGTCTAGTGCCGTCATGCAACAACAGGCCAAGCTGTTGGGATGAAGTTAGTTTAACTTCTTCTGTCACAGTCAGTCTTCATTTTGGCTGCTGTTTGGATTTATCATCAGGCATGTCCTAAAGTATCATCTATAAGTTTGGGTCTGTGAGGCAGACACCTTTTCTACTTTTAAGTTTAGGATTAACCTTTCTGTTTTGATAAATATTATAGTTAGAGCTGACCATGGCTCACCTTGTATCAGGCCCTTGTTTGGCTGCTACAGGCTTTGACTGCAGGGAGACTTTATACACCAAACTGGTAGATTCATTTGGGTCTTGTCGTATCTTGACTGCACGTGATGTATAGATGTAGAAGGAATCTTCGGGACACTGGCTTGCTATCGTAGTAATATGTGTATTACAAAATCAAAACCAGTATCGAACAAGCACCCGGAATTCTTGGGAGAACAGCTCTGCAAATCTGCTGACTCCCAGAAGGCTGTTGCCAAAGACCCTTTATAGGTCTAAGAGCCAGTGACATAGCCTACTACAGAGCACAAACTTATCTTAACATCTGGTCTTTTACTGTACTGTCCTTCAGCTCTGCTGACTTAGGGGTCACAAAAACTTGTCCCTGCAAGTCACACAACGGGAAAGGGGTCTCTATCCAAATTATGTTATGTTCGTTTCTTAGGGACAGCAGTAATGTTCGTGGGTCAACTTGACCTGGGGGATGTTTAATTATTCAGAAGTGTCAGAACTCAAAAAAATCCAAATAAATATTCTTTAATCTAATTATTAACTCAATTACTGACCATTTAAATCAATATTTAGTGCAATGGTGTTCTTTAATTCTCACAGATCATGGTTCAATGAGGATAACTCACTTGTTTTTTATGAAAATTCATGTTAAAGCTTTTTTTAATGTACATTTGAAAGACCTAAATATAAATACAGTAGTTTTACATGACATAGATTTTTGTTTATTTCATCTTGATGTTGATAAATTCACAGGAGACACCTCTTCTGTCACATGCTGCCCAGATTTTGATGCTGTATTTAGCTGGTTTGGAAGGTATGCTTTGCCTAAAATGAAAGGAACCTCTGAATGCCACTAGCCTTTCATCCACTGTGACATTAGGGCCTGGGTTATAGAGGAGTGGAAGTTGCTCTACCCACTTGTCCCTCACTGTTCTAATGCCTGACAGCTTGTCTCTATTTGATCTCAGCTCCTGCAGTCAAATGCCGAAGTGTCCTTGGACAAGACACTGAACCCCAAACTGCTCCCTCAGTTGTTCAGCGGTGTATGAATGTCTAGAATAAGATTAGCTAATACTGATGGTCCCTTAGTATAGCAGCCTCTACCATCATTGGGTGAGCGAGTAATGTAAAAGAGCTTTGAGTGGTCAGAAGACTGGAAAAGAGATATATGAGTACAAGTCCATTTACCATTTACTATTTACCATGAACTGCTCAAAAGCTTACTTGATGTATGTTACATGAGTCACTGCTATCCTAGTGGCTCTGTCTTTATAATGTTTTCTGTAGACAGTTTTTCCGTACGTATATTTGGGCTGAAGATCGCTGTATTTCCCATTTTTGATGTGACTGTCTGCTTAGAGGAATATGAACATCTGTTTCCTCATTTGGTTCATAATCATAATCATCAGACTCAGAATTGACCACAAGATGGTCTTCATCTTCAGACACACCCTCCTTTCTTTCACTGTCATGATCAAAGAGGAGTGCCAGGGTTATCACCTGTTTACTTCTGCTGCTCATTTTGTAAAGCTCTGACAGAGAGTGTATCATGTGTAGATGCAGAGTATAATGTTGGTAGGACTCCCTTGCAGAGGATCTGTATATGTTTTTCCCCTCCCCAGCTGTAGTGATGGGAAGTTCAGCTCTTTTCAGAGAGACGGCTCTTTTGACTCTGCTCCCGAAGAAGAGCCGGCTCTTTTGACTCCCGAACGGCCCTTAATTTAGGATCTTTTGTAGCCGTATATTTTACCTTTACTTTGTAAAAAATAATGGTTTGTGTTTTGAAAACCTTTTTACGTACAGTGTTTTTATGAGAAGCCTTATAATTGCCCAATTTTGTGCATTTATTTTGTTACAAAACCATTCTTACTTTTGTTAAGTATTTTAATCAAACTTTTTTATTTTACAAATTAACAAAAAACTTCAAACTTATCCACAGAACAGAACCAGAACCAAACTCAAGCAAACAGAACCAGAACCAAACTCAAGCAAACAGAACCCGAACCAACTCAAGCAAACAGAACCAGATGCAAACTCAAGCAAACAGAACCAAACTGGAGCAAACATTATTAATGTCCTCAGGTTGGCATTGAGAAAAATCAGATTCCTCAGCTTGGACGGGCTGATCCGATTTCTCCTCTCAGTGAGTATTTGCCCTGTCTTCGATAAGAGTCTCTCGGAAGGAACAGATGTAGCCACGATACACAGCCTCCCCTCCATCACCTGTATCCTATATCCTCACATGTGATTGGCCGTATGGCCGCCATGCTGACCAATCAAAAGTTCTGCTGTGAGCAGAGCTGGGGCTGAGCACTGTGAGAGCTAAACAGTGAAAGGAAAAAAATGGGAGCCGGCTCTCTCTCAATGCGTTTGTTAGCATCACTTGCAAGTAGACGTCTATTTTTTAAAGATAAGTAAATCATACCCAGATTTCCAACAATGGGAGGCCAGTGCTCTCCACACTAGGACTGTTTCTCCTGCAGACATCAAAGCCTACTGATTGGTCGATGCTGAAACTACAAATGTAACTCAGGTGGATCAAAGAACACTTCCCATCCTGAAAATACAGACCCCTCCAGTACTGCATCTATATTATCATGTAGAATGGCTCACTGCCTACCTAGGGTATATTTTCCTTGGCTCATAATTGGATTAAAAGAGAAATAGCTTCCATTTTCAGCAGAACCTATTTGCACAGAAACCATACACTTAACATGATCACAAACAAATAAGAGTAAGGTGTCCTAAAGTATGCAAAGGGAAAGCTAAATTTTGACCAAGAATGTAAAACCCAGTGCAATCTCCGGTCCCAGCACAGTCCTTTAGGTTAATGCCTCCAGATAATGCAGCGCTGCCCACAGTCTGAACCCTGTGCTTAGGTAACACACAGGCTATGCTCGGCAAACCCTATCTTCTGAACCAGACATCCAGTTTAAAACTAATTTGTATGCAACACTGCTGTGATCTGAGCTTCAAACTTCGAGTGGCTCTCCCTCATTGAAGCAGGTAGAAAAGTGTCTCTGCAAGACACAATGTCCTCCCACCAGCCATGATTCTGACAAACACAACATTTTTTCTCACTCAGCGCTGAAACAAAATATAGCATCCAATCTGAAGTTATATTAAGAAGCTTCAATGTACTTATTACAGGACTCAACTCTGAGGCCTGTCTCCTCTAAGCTTGAAAAGAGGAATATAGTGCTTATCAGCGCAATTGTACACCCACGGTGAGTTATATAAAACCTATGTGTTTAGTGTCAAATAATACTTTTCAGCAGCTCTGTACCGACCGCTAATGCTCTGCTGAGAAAGCCTAATATTAGCTCTCCTTTTCAAACTGACGTCACCTGAAAGACAATCATATAATAAATCATAATGACTTAAATTAAATGCTTATTTAACACATAAGGACCCCTTCAATTATCTTTAAATTGCACCTTACTTTATTCTATTCTTAAAGTTTCCATTGATCTTGTTGAAAGGCTGTTTCACCGTCATAAGGTTCAGGTCTCAGTCTCGATTCTTTTGCAGGTAGAGTAAGAACAGTTCAACTCAGCAGGTAGATTTCAGAGACACATTTTATGGTCCTCACACCTTCTTTCTTCAGCAGGTATTTAAATAAATGAGTGGCGGAGGCGTATGAAAGGAAAAAGCTTTGGTACACAGAGTTGGCAGCAGAAACAGAGCAGCAAGGTTGGAAGGTCAGGGTTTTTCCAAGTGGAAACCTCCAGTCTAAAAATATGAGTCCAATGTGTAAGTGATAAAAACTGCAGTTCATAGAGGATCCACTTGAGGCTGGCTCCGGAAGTACCGGAAACCACATACACACCAATTCAAAAAAGACGACATTTACAGCAGAAATAAACATGTTTACAGCCTGGTACAAAAAAGAGTGTAGTCTGGATAGCTCATTTCTCGATCGGCACACTGTACGGGGGTACATTTTTGGCAATTGGCAATTTCAAAGATATTGAGATTACAAGTCTTCTAATCAGAGGCACAGCTGACTACTTGATTGACAGGTGGGAACACTGTAGCTGTTGGCTACATGGCAACTTGGCTACAGAAGAAAAGCAGTGTGACATTTGGGAGGAGGCACTGTGCACTCACAAAAGTCTCAGATTCCCATTTTTTCAATAGTTATAAACGCAAGCCCTGACCTCATTCGAGTTTCCTTCAACATAAGCTGTAGTGCTAGCTATTAAAACTCCAGGTCAGTGAGTGTGTTCGTAAGCAAGTGAACAGGATAAAAACAGAAATTTTCCAACGCCCTGACCTTTGAATGCATTTAACATTTACTCTAATACAACATGGATCAATCATTTAAGACTAATGTCACAGAATTAGCACAATCTGACATGATGTGATTTTAGAATTTGATTTCAGTTTCATTCACCTCAGAAGAAGCCCAATGACAGGTCCACACTCTAACGAATTGCTGTAAATTTACAAGGAAATTTCAACAATAAGATCCTGTTATGTTTAAATACAGGACAACCCTGTATAATTACGGTTTATAACATTATTTTACTGTATTATTGCTTCAAGGAAATAAAACAGCAATTTCTTGTAATTTTTGCATTGCATTTTGGGAAAAAGAATGTGAGACCACATGCTTGGAAGGAGAGCGGAGTAAGAAGACAAATTTCCACCCAACTCCATCCTAACAACAAACAGGTGAGTGCCTTACTGCTTTGCTTGTTAGAATTGGCAAAAACCATCACTTACTAAGTTTGAAGTCATTTGTGAGATTAGCATTAGCTAGAGTTTGACATGACACAAAAACAGCAGTCACACAGAGTGAGTAAATTTTGCCAGCTAACATTAGCTTGATCTTAACAGTTGCTGAATGGGAAGTCTCCACAAAGCATTTTCTTGTAATTTAAATGTTGGTAGGGGTTGTTATATGGGTCTGCAATGCGTTGAAACATATAAATTAAAAGTGGCAACCTCCAAAAATTTATACTGCAGTTTTTACAGTATAAATTGTGCGTGTTGTTCACAGCCTCATAAATAAAACCGAATTAGTCAGAGATTGGTCTGACAAGCAGAACAGGCCTCCTCTTTCTTTATTCAAAAAGGGAGACACTGATAATAGTATCAATAATACAATACAGAGAATTATTTTTGCTTTTTTGCTACTTTTATTTTGTCCTTGTCATACTTTTTAACTTCTTTTCAAACTACCAATCATAAAATTATTTACAATTTGAACTGTCCTAGGAATCCGTCACAGCAACTGATATGGAGAGAACCCTCCCACTTCCCACAACTCCTCGGCTGATACTGCATGGTATGTATGACATTTTCTTATTCTTTTTATGTTTAGATGAGCCAACAGTGTTTCCTGTAATTCAATAACTAATAGTCCCAACTCTGACATGCACTCTTGTTTTTCAGGCGGGACATCGGGATCAACCCTGAGCGGGGCACAAAGACTGTACGGGGCAAAGGGAAGGTCAAAAAGAGCTCTGGCAGACCTCCGCTCTCAAGTCTCCTAAAAAGAGTAATGGACTTCGAGTGGGACTTCATGTAGTCAGTGATACACACACGCAGACACAGACATACACACACATACACACACATGCAGTCACAGACATACACACACACGCAGACACACACATGCAGACACACACAGCGATTCCTAATACAGTGCATAGCTGTATGTATGTTCAATTTCAATAAAGACAGACATGGTTTGAAAAGACACTTTGAAGTTTGATTATTTGTCTTGACATTTTAAGTTGCAGTTTCAAAGGCTGTTTATTTATCACATTAAAACATGTTGTTTATAACATGGCATGCAAGGGGTGATTTATCAAATCAATAGCTTTAGAAAAATAAATATATTGTCAATTTTGTTAGAAGGAAATTGATTAACAGCAAAGTGTAGTATTTTGCTACAATTAACAGTAACAATCTGCAAATATACCTATGATATAAAAAGTGTAAATATACGTTAAGAAGCTGCTAAACTTTTCAACAGTATTTTCCTGTTAAGGTTTAAAATAACAGCTGTTTGCAGTATTTATAAAAACATTAGCAAACTGTAAATTTCAGCAACAGCAATATACCGTGAATTTTACAGTAACTTCCTGGCAACCCTACTGCCAGTTGTTTACCGTTTTTTAACAAGGGGAATTTCTAAGAGTGCATACATTTTACATTTTGTTTCCAGATATGTGCTCCATAAGAATCTCCCCATGTGTGTCACTGAAGCATCACCGTTGCAGAGGGGCAGTAATGGGGGCTGAGAGGATATAATTAGAGTGGCAGGATATGAGTTATAGAGGTATAAATCATGTTAGTGGGCAGGCAATAATGCACACTACTGAGGAGCCAACAACAATGGCCTAATTACATGCCAATTACCTGGTTAATAATGCTTTTCCAGGGCCAGTCTGTTGACCTGTCGCTGAGATGACGCGCGGCATAATGAATCTGTTAACCAAGAATGGATTCTCAGCGTGGAGGACAGCCAGAAACCTGAGAGTGCCTGGAACAATAAAACAAATCTATCTGGAGACATTAGGCATGTTTTCTTCACAAAGTTGTTCAGTGTAATTTTTCTTGACAAACCAAACGAGCTCCTTCGAATTATATTCAGTGTGATTTAGTTTCAATTAGTGCGTAGCTTCAGGGAGGAATTCAGTTATCTATGTTGTGATACAAGGTGAAGAATTCAAGCATGCTAGCTTGTTTGTACATTTCTGCGTACAGTACATATACAACACAAATAATGGGTCATGCTCCGGGCGAGATCTGTTTGCATCAGTTTATTGCTGCAAAGTTAGTGTACCTCATTGCTGATTCAGGGAAGAGGTTTTTATTTTGATGAGTCAGCAGAAGAGTCACCTGTTGGACAAACTCTGATTTGTTTTCATGGTCAAATGTGAAAGAAAAGACATCGACAGTGTGGGAGAAAAGGTCAGAGACAATTTTAAACATTGAATCTCATGACTCATTTGAAAAACAGAGAGAAAGAATTTGAAAGAAGCTAGGGTTTTTTTTTTGTTTTACCAGTGCAAGAGAGGCAGCAGGAACCATGATTTTCTTTTTTCTTTTTGTTTGCTTGCTTACCTTCGAAAAAACCATTGGAAAAGGCTGAACTTTTGCATAGACATTGGACTTCTTTTGCCTGCGTGCATCACATCCCCACAGTGCATCGGTGACCCTTTGATTATGTTTAGTTAAAGTTTATGTTTGATGTTTTAATTATTCTCTGAGTATTTTATTACAAATGGCCACTACAATTATCATACTACCAGTGCTCCATAAAGTTAGGGCCTTTGTCCTCTAACAACATTTTCAGATCACTTCTCACCGATGCTTTCTGTTACTATGCCATGAAAGTTGTCCCAAGACCTTTAAGCTTACCTAGTATCAACCATTAAACCTGCTTTCTGATTTTATTAAAGGACATTTTACAAAGAAAATGTAAAGAGTTAAGTGTGTCGTAGCATTAGCAGCACCTGGATATTGTACCTTCAAAAAACTAGTGTTGTTTGTTTCTTTTCAAAGTTGACAAAGTTGAATTTAGAAGCCCCACCCCTTCTTGATTTTGATTGGGTGGTGATGGAGGAAGTTATTGTTGTTTTTAAATTGTCTTTTTGGACATTTTTTTCCATCATTTGATTGGACAGCTGGAGTGAAACAGGAAATGTGGGGAGCAGAGAGCGGGGGAAGGCATGCAGCTAAGGGTCGTGGCTGAAAATAGGTGCTACTAGCTTAAAAAAATGGAGCGCCGCCTGCAAGCTAGTTCAGGCAGACAACTCGAGCTGCGCTCATTCATACTGACACTTCATCATCCTCTCTGTCAGCTGATCTCTACATCCTCTCATTTGGCGGTCTATTTAAGCTGCAAGTCTCCCTGTCTCTGCCTCTGCTTTGCAAGTGCTCCTGCTGTCCTGCTCAGTGCTGTGTGCAAACTTCGTACCCACCTCCTCCCCAGCATCCACCTGCAGGCTCCGAGGGGGGTTAGTCCTATCTCATTATTCCTAAATGTCTGCATTTAAATAATCTACGTGGAGTAATGAGGTTCGGAGCCCATATGCCAAACACAATACACAATACTGAAATAAACTTTATCTCAAGTAAACGGAGTTGTCTGACTGAACTGTGTTGGTGGAGATAGACCCTTAATCATGTGTCTAGTTGTTGTGCATCCAGAACTCATTAATGTAAGTAATGCAAAGGGGCAGCTGCAAAAGTAAAGGGCCACTGACCAAACATCTGTACTGTTTCTTCATTAAATTGATGCACAGTCTAATGTTTGACTGGAGAAAGGCTGTAAAATATCTATATATCTATAATATATCATGTCTTATTTTAGTGTTATTCACAGCATGTCAGCACAATAAGCCAAAAAGCCAGAGAGACCTGAGGGACTTTCATTACATGAATAAAAACCATGAATGCATTATAGTAAAACGTGATTATTACATTCCCTTTCATGTTCCCTCAGCTTTACCACAACCAATCACGTACCTCCCACCTTCTGCCTCCCAATGACTGACCAGGACACGCTGGCCTGATCCCGCCCCTCGGCTGGCCCCTGTGGCCAGAGGAAAAACTGCCTGCTTATTAATTCGTTTTTTAATTGAATTTCTCCCACCATTTCTCCGCTTAGTTAATCCCTGCACTGGCCTGTGGGCAGATGATTGGCGTGTAATTACCGGCTGCTGGCATGTGTGCTTTCTCCGGGCTTCTCCTCCCGCTCTGCTCACCGCTAAGGCAGCAAAGCCTTTTTGTTGATCTATCTCTCCTTTCTGCTCTGCACCTCCTCCTCTCCTCCCGTCTGTTTCTCTTTCCTATCTTCTCTCCCCTATCTCTTCCTCGTTGCTTGCACTCCAATCTCAGTTCTTCCTTCTCACTCTCTCCATATATCTAAGGAAATATCACACCCTGGAGGAAATTTAAAAAGTGGGAGTTGTGCAGAGTAAAAAGAAGCACCACTTTTTTTTTTTTTTTTAAGGATCAAGAGGAAAGGAATGGGCCCCCTTTTTCCTTTTTGTAATCATTTTCTGTGCTGGTCTATCGAGCGTGGCATCATTCAGAGCAGGGGGCAAGTTAAGCTTCTCCATTCTTTGAGGACACATGTTAATAAAACAGGCAGCAGATAACAGTAATTACCTCTCAGTGGCTTCTGCTCCTCACTGGGGACGCACTGCGAGAGAGGTCTGCCTCTTCTCCAGCCCGAACGTCCAAATGATTAATTCTGTTTTTAATTAGAGCACACCCTGAGTGATACGCCAAACGTAGCCTTCCCGCCATCCTCCTCGCACCTCCCCTCCTCTGCCTCCTGCCTCTCTGTCATCACTGTATTAGCATAAGTAATTAGGGGTTCCTGTTTGCCTGCATGGTCTCTTGGTTTAAGTTGAACGTGTTGGTATCTTTTGATTCTTCAGTAGTTTCAGGCTGCCTGTCTCGTACAATTAAGATAAGGTGCAGGGCGGGTGGTTGACGGTGGGGGGTTAGAAGCCTGGAACTTCACTCTCACAGCATTATCTTCATTCTGTTGTAAACTCACAGCACTCTGTGCAGGATGGAGCTTTTGTATGCCCAAGCTTGAGGGCCAGCCGCCTCACTGCAGGATGAATGTTGTGTCACCGCACTGATTTTACTTTAGAACAAAATGAAAAGATCGACAGGGACTTCTTCTAAATATGCATCTGTGAGTGAGAGTGAATGTGCAGACGTCAGCTGTGAGAGAAGTTTGAGACGTCTTAGTCAAACAACGTTATCGTTTTGTGTTGAGCTCTCTATCTGCAGGAATCAGCTCCCTTAAGTCTCTAATTACCTAACTCCCACCGTCTCTACGTACCCAGGTAATAATGGACTCATGCATTAGGAAATGAAGCCAAATGTTAATTTAGCTTGAGAATCACTGAAGACACTTACGCCTCATGAGAGCCTCTTATGCATCTTCTCACCTTTAGATTAAAGGGACACTTTAGGGAACATGCTAGTGTCTTTTTTGATGAGAATTTCATAAGGAAGCTACTTGACATGTGTGTAGAGTTAATATGAAGTAAAAGCTGCTGAGTTTATTATAAAACAGGGGAAAAGCCAACTCAATAAAATCAACACTTGTGAGATGCAGGACAAACTTTAGGTAGAAGGACGGATTTTTTAACCTAAGACATGGCCAGGAAACCTGCATCAATGTTTTCTGATTTAATGCAAAGCTGAGTTCAACAGTTTTCTCTGGCTTTACACAAATAGGACGGTGGTGTACCCAGTGTCACAATGTGCAGGATTGCAAAGATTTAATAACCAAAAAAACAAAACAAAGAAAACCTAGAAATACAATATCTGTGTAAAACACAAAAGTGGCAGCGAAAAACACAAGGACATGAGGAAGGTATGATGATGATCTGACAAAGACAGGAGGAAACACCGATACTATACACACACACACACACACACACACACACACACACACACACACACACACACACACACACACACACACACACGGTAACGAGTAACGAGACACAGGTGAGAACAACAAGGCACAAGTGTAGACGATCACAAAGGAGGGAAAACACAGGAAGTAAAACTAGACTTAACACAAACAGGAAGAATATTCTGGAATCTCACATGGAAGAAAAGAAACCAAAATAAAATTAAAAAACACACAAGAACACAAATACTTATTATTTATTTTGATTTTTACATTTTTTTGGTCTGTTATTTTGTTTTTCCAGAAAGGTACTTTTGACTAAAAATTGGCTGTGTTGTTTATTGACAGTAAATACCCTTCAATATGTATGTATCATTTACACTGTTTGCGTTTCATGTGATGAAGTCAATAAAAACTTAAATACATATTTTTTTTACCAATTTGCTCAACTGGCTTCTATGTATTGACTTAAATATTTTGAATAAACTATCTTTTTTGCATTTGTTAAAGGTGACATATCATGCAAAATCGACTTTTTAATGGTTCTCTACCTGAAATATGTTTCCCTGGCATGTCTACAAACCCCCCGAGAATGAAAAAAATCCATTCTGCCCCTGTTTTGATTTCTACACCTTTCTGTAAATGTGTCTAAAACGAGCCGTTTCAGACTTCCGTGTACTTGTTACGTAACAACAATATCCGGTCTGTCACGGAGTCAGAGCTCGGAGCTTGTTCAGCCCATAGACTGTATAAAATAATACTGAATCCCTCCTCTGTTTTTCATTACCTGCACAAATGTGTGCTAACAAGGAGCTTAGGAGGGAGGCATGCTAGTTGTAGGCTGTCTTAATAAACACAAAGGTCGGTTTTACTCCCCACGTCTGCAGATTTGAAGATCTAGTGAATGATTTTTATTTATCATGGAAAAGTGCTAGCGCTAGTTAGCATAGCTACATAGCTACATGTCGTAGCTGTAGCTGTGTACCAAGACACACGTCTACATACTGACAAGTAAAACAACAAGAAACACAGAATCTGTGACCAATCCTTCAGAAAAGGTCCCGCTGCCTTTCTGGTAGAGGTCGGTTTTACTCCCCACATCTGCAGATTTGAAGATCTAGTGGATGATTTTTATTTATCATGGATAAGTGCTAGCGCTAGTTAGCATAGCCACATAGCTACATGTTCGTAGCTGTGTACCAAGACACACGTCGACATACTGATAAATAAAACAACAAGAAACACTAAATCTGAGACCAATCCTTCAGAAAGGTCCTGCTACAGGCGCCTCTCCGTCAGGATCAGATTCTGGATCAGATTCAGAGGGTTGAAGTAACGTGATCTCTGAGCAGCCGTGTATATTCAGCCAACATGTAAACATTAGATCAACGTGCTGGAGAGCCGAGGGCACATCCAGGAGGGGGCGTGGTCAGAGAGAAAACAGAGTGTTCTGAGGAGGACTGAAGAAGAGGGTTTTTCAGGCAGACCAAAATCTGATTTCAAAGTGTTTTTTTGAGCATAAACTTTAAAGACATGTTTTGGGGACCTCTTAGACCAATATATATTGATGAAAAAAGCGTGATATGTCACCTTTAAAAAAACAAGAAAAAAAAAGAACACAAATACTCAAACACAAGACATGAATCATAATTGAACATCACTGAGAAGACACAAGGATAACTCATGACTAATACAGACAGGAAATACAAGCACAACATGAAAACTTCAAAACTAAACAGGAAGTCAAAGACATAAAACACCATTACACAACAACTTATTGACACTGAGGCAATTGTCCCCCCTGGTGTTCCCATGTGTGAGAAAAGATAACAGCTGCAAAAGTTACCTCTGGGATGCCTTTCTAGTAGATAAAATAGTGTAAAACACCCTCTTGGGGTCTGTCCAGTGGATAAAATGTCTTAATTATATATGTTGGGATGTTTTTCAACTAAAGTATTACATTTTAGTTTTAAATCAGTGAACAGAATTTCTGTTCCGTTTTTAAAAGTCCACTCAGAGAGAATAATTAATGTTGTATGAATAGTTCTGTGTTTTTCTTTTACATAATGAAATATCCATCACATATTGTTGCATAAATAAACACCAGAAATAAATTAATTAAATGTTAGATGCTCCGAATTCCCTGCAGGAGGTTTCTACTCCATATTTAGATGTGATTTAATTTCAACACATCAAGTGCTAAAAAAAAAAGACACATGAGAACATAAAAACAAATAATGACAAGTAAAACACATGCCAAAAACAAAAAATAAAAAGAATGAGATACCAAACCACACAACAATCCCTAAACACTACATTAGTGCAACATTCATTCAGTGGCATGGAGTGTATAGCACCATGAAGCACAATGGGGTCCAAACAGGAAATGTGAGATCAGGAGCCTTTGAGCTTAGAAATTGCTCTTAAAAAATATTAGTCTCTGAATGACCAAATAAAAAGGCACAAATGTCAGTTCAGGCCTGAGTAAACAATGACAACAGGTTATCAAATTCCAGATTTCTATACACCAGCATATACAAATACAGAAGTTAATGCCCCTTTTATTGTCCAGGGTTTGAAAAACTATTCCAGTTCTGTAACTTCCGGGCTGCGTCCTCCCTAGGTTGCCCATCTAAAAATGTTGTCAGCCCATCCTTATTTTCAACAGGTGAGAAACAGGCCTGTGCATCTACCTAATGTTTACAGAGTGCCAATAGGACAACCCTCAGGAGCAGGCAGAGGTGACAGGAAGCTGTACGTGCATCAGTTGGGTTGAGAAAGATCTCAAAGATGAACATCAAGGACGATGAAGGTGAAATCAGAGTTTATATGAAACATTGAAGGCTTCACTTTCTTCAGAGGTAATCACACCGTACACCATAGGCGTTTCTAGCCCATTTTTGGGGGTGCACCCCTAAATTGAATCCCAGCACCCCTAAAATTTGAGAGATATTATTTTTTAAAAAAATGGTTTGATCCACCCCATCTCTCCCACCTTTCCCCAGGTCGGGCTCTGAGTGCTCTATCTGCACAGAGCAATGCAATGCCTTCCAGAGTGGGGGATAAGCAGTAGTGGTGTAAGTACCTGGCTTAAACCAGGATATGCGGCACATTTCTTAACTTCTTCCACTCAATACCACATTAATAACACATTATTCTCATTACCACTCCTCATTTTTGCTGCATTTAATCGTAGGCCACTGTTTATGTTGTTAGGTAGGAGTTAGCTGACTTTCATTCTAGCTAGGAAACATTACAGGTGGTCAGACAGTACCACTGTCCTCTGAATTGGAATGATAGAAGCTAGCTGTTGTGTCATGTGCATGTGTTAATATTAAAGCCAAGGTGCTACTGACTAGCTCACTGACTGTAATTTTTCATCTAGTTGAATACAATCTATTTGTATATTATTGTCAGTCCAAAGAGGGAGAGATGAAAAAGGGGAAGGAGATGAGAGAGTGCAAGATCAGGAAGAAGGAAAAAGGCAGAGAACAAAATTGAAAAAGTCAATTTCTATTAATGTGTTTTACATGTTGTGCATTGCATTTCAAATGAAAGTCCCAAAAATAACTCCAATGTCAATTTTTGGTATTTTGGTACTCACTATAGGGGGCTCGTTTATTCCAGAAACATGCATACTGTTTATTTATATGTTGAGGAGCTGCTGCATCAAAATGAGTTGTCTTTCCCCAGAAATTAGGGTTACCATATGTTTCTTATATGATTCCAATCCATTTCTCTTTTGCTGTGGCTCAGCATTTAAATAACCTTTATCAGATTAGATGTTTTAGTCACAGACTTTCCAAAAAAGTGTTTCACTTTTCTATCACAAATGTGGGAATGAAATTGGATTAAAATGTACAAAACAGTGAAATGTATCTTGCCCAGCTGGGCAGCTCTCTGTGTGCTCAGCACCCCTAAACATCCGATCCTAGAATCGCCCCTGACGTACACGCTGGACTGAGTCAATAAATGTGAAGCCTGCTTGACAAGCAAACAGGTGTGTATGTGTCTGTGTGTGTGTGTGTGTGTGTGCGTGCGTGCGTGCGTGCGTGTGTGTGTGTGGTAATGTATTATTCTGCCACATCTGTTCAAAATCTCAGCCGAGCTGCTGTAACGTTGATCAGCTTTACAGAAACTCTCCTCACTACAAACAGCCTCAGCTTTGGGGATCTAAAAAGGCACAGATTAATTGGTGTGACCCTGTTCTCCACACACTGCCACTCTACAGCAACGCGGCCCCGTGTGCTCTTCAACGCCGCAGCGTCTCCATCTCTCATCTACTACCACTCTACTTAGCATGAATTACGTTGTCATGGCTGGAACAGCGGGGCTCATCGCTGAGAGATTACTTTGTGTTTCATGCAGATGGGGTTCTTACAGGAATGTGAGAGGGATGCTTATTAAATCAGCCTCCACAGGCGAGTAGGAGGAAGAGACTTTCTGAATGGCTGTTCTGACAACATCATTTGCATTCTGTAATTAACTGACTCTGTTAACCCCCTCTTCCAACCCCACTGGAACATTCATACCACACACACACATCGACACACATACACACACACATCGACACATGCACATACACACACTTCAGTGGGGTCACTGGTTAACATTTCTCCTCCTGTGAATAAGCTCTGTGTTGCTGTGGTGACAAGTCTTTATCACAGCCAACACAGAGAGCGAGGTGGAAGCAAAGCTGACGTCTGACAGGGGCGGCTAAAGTTTGGGAAATAGAGACTTCAGAGAAAATGTGTAGCTGCCTCAAATCAAAGAGTTACTCAGTATTAAGTGCTTAACACAAGTTAAAACTTCAATATTTTAGTATCTAAATTACTCTCACATTGTTCCCTTCATCGGACTCCCTGAACAAACCGAGTCATTTTAATCACTGAACCTAAACATGTCTCACCTTCCACTGCTTTTTGCATTGAAACAAACCATTAAGAAGAAAAAAGTCAAACAATAAAACATGCAAACTAAGAAGTTGAGGAAGCAGTAGACGAGGAACTCCTTATGTTGCATGAGAAAATTACTCTCAGGAAGCAGAACATGACATAAAAACGAAGCTGCAGAAGTCACTGTGGGGTGTTTTCAAGATATCCAAAAAGACGAAACAAAGCCAAACACTTTTAAGATTGTTTTTGCTTTCGCAGTGTCAGGGTATGAGTGTAAAAGAAAATGCAAGAGAGCAGAAAAAGTATGCAGCAGCTTTGTTATGTGCACAAACATTGTGCCAGTTGCATGGTTTAAAAAATGTCATAACTCCAATTTTCCTGACTTTTACCTGCTGCGCTCTCACGTCAACTCAACTTGACGTTCAGAAATTTTAATCAGGAAAAAGTCTGGTTAAGATCAGGGTTTAAATTGTTGCTGTTTGGGTTCACACACGCAGCATACCCTGAAAATGTCAGCAAATGTTCAGGAGTTTAATGCATGTGTGAATGCAGTATTTCAGTAACGCCTCTTTCATGAGAGGTGTTCTTGTTGTTACTCTTAGATCTCACAGTAAAGCTGAGCTTTGTTTAAACACAGAACACACAAAAGAGGCAAATAGCTGTTTGACTAATACATCTGGTGTTTGTGTCTCTGCAAGCCTCTGTAAAGTAAACAACATGTGTTGCTCTGCAAAAAAGGAATGAGGCTTTCTATCAGTCCACCCAATAATGAGAGATATCTGAGTCACATAAATACACTACAGAAGGATTTTACTCATCATATAACACCAGCTCTGTTTGAATGCTTTCTAATGGAGGTTAGAAGAAGAGGTCTGTGCATTAATTGCATTTTGCTAACTGGACTCTGCTTTGCTTCTCTAAAACTAAAGAACAATGTTCGTAACATACACACATGCATTCAGCCACACGCACATGCACATCTTTCATTGTAATGAGAGGTTAATGGACTGTGTTTATAATCCACTCAGAGTGCTTTGCATTACATGTCACATTCATCCATTCACACAGCATTCATACACTAATTGCAGAAGCTGCTATGTAAAGCTCGCATCAGTATTAACTAACTTTGGCATGTGGATAGCAGGACCTGTGATCAGAACCCCAACCTGTGGATTGAGCTGTCTCTGCCACTGAGCTGCTGCCGCCCTGAAAGCCAAATTCCACCAGATCCGTCCACCGGAGCTGATACGTTTCTATTCTAGTCAATCTGTTAACTCCAACTGGATCCGCTCCATTACGTTCTGGCTCTGTCTCTGATCCGGCAGGTAGGAACACAATGGATCAGAAACGCAAGACTTCTATTTTTGCTGGATGCCAGAGTATCGGATCCGCATCAATTCAGCACAGAACAGATGGTGCGGGAAAGGAAGTCAGGCACCAAAACAAAATCAAAACATTCGGTTAATTTTCAGGAAATATCATGTAGAGCAGAGGCAGGCCTGGAGTAATCAAGTCAGAGGTTTTCAGAGGACCATGAAGATAACATGGATGAGGAGGAGTGACATGTGACATGACTCCAGGTGTCCGGCGGTCCTGCTCCATGCTGCGTTCCGAAAATGCAACCGATGGGTGCTGACGGACGAGAGAGCAAGAAGCCGGACCGCAGCGGATCAGAGACGGACCGGACATGGATCTGGTGGAAGTCCTGTGTGAAGTCTCAGATACAATCCATCCATCCATTATCTTGACTGCTTATCCTGTTAGGGGTCACGGGGGGCTGGAGCCTATCCCAGCTGGCTTCGGGCGGAAGGCAAGGTACACCCTGGACAGGTCGCCAACCTATCACAGGGCAAGATACAATCCAACAGCCAAATATAGTCTGTGAAAATCTTAACAAATTAAAATAATATGTAAAACATTCATCTTGATATGTTTGTTTAACGTGACATCAGGCACATTGTGTGTAATTGTTTGTTCATTTAGTCTGTGGCTGCAGACTCTCACGTTCCTTTTCTAATGCCATTTGAAAACCATGAGACACATTGCATCATCCTCTGTGCAGCACTCATCTGTAGTTAAGGCACAGACACTGTACATACAGTACATCCTGGATTCTGATGCCACTGGTATTCAGTGAGTATGAAGTCGGATTTTTTATAAGCCGTTGACATCAGTAAAAGCCTGCAGGAGACTGAGTCCACAGCTGTCAGCTCAGATGTGCAGCAACAGCCGAGCTGCAGACTTTCCTCTGGTGTCACTATAGACACACAGCTCAACAGTGTAAACTCTGACTCTGCCACTGAGCCTGCACACACACACACACACACACACACACACACACACACACACACACACACACACACACACACACACACACACACACACACACACACACAATGCAATGCAAAAAAGCTGCTGATTAAACCACACAGTATTCACAGTACCTCAGTATTTGCAATGATAATTATGATACAAAGTTTTAAAAACAGGGATTTTATGAAGTCAATCATCATTTTAAAAAGTCTTTCAAGTCAAGCAAAGATCTAGACAAGAGGAAACAAGATCAGTAAGAGTAACAAAGTGCTTCAAGTCCATTTGGGTGCAGGTACTGCCAAGCAGTGTAAAGGCAATGCACAAAAGTGCATTTTCTTTTTTTTTTTGTAAAATAAGGAACATCTACAATGAGGCAACCAAACCATTTAAGACCTTCCATTATCATCATCAACAATTAACATCACCACAATAATGACCAAAGTACCAAGTGCTGGGTCACTCAAGAGCTGAACACAGATTCCCTGAGTAGAGCAGGAAAGTGTGAGTCAACTGTAGCTAGAAGACATGATCTGCCACTGGGGACAACAGTGGAGAACAGTCTAGCTAAGTGCATAGTGCTTCCTAAAGAGGTGGGTCTTTAGCTGTCTTTTGAAAATATAGAGGGACTCTGCAGATCGCATGGAGTAATGTTAGAAGAGGAGATGGCTCAGTATGTCGGGCCTTCATTAGTTAAAAATTCAGCCCCAGTTTGAGAGAAGGACAGTATGTGCATAAAGAAGGGGTCTAATGACTTTGAGTCTAAAATTCTAAACTTAACTATAGCTTTAAACCAACATTATTTTCCCGTCTTTGTCCACCTGCTTTGTTTTCCACAGCAAAAGAAAAACAAACACTTAAATTTTTTTAAGCAGAACTGGAAAATCCTCCTGCCTCCCTGCAGCCTGTGGTGTTGCAGCATATTATCTTTCTGTGAGACTTTACAGACTTTTCAGGCGCCCCGATTCTTTCTGGTTAACCATCTTGACAGGTTGGTCTCCAGGAGTCCGTGAAGATGCTGCAGCTACTCCTAATCTCCTTCATGTAGGTTGTGTTTATCGCTGGGATTAATGAACCTTGTGAGATTGATCTCATGGCTGCAGCTCTCAGTTCACAGGGACATTCAAACTTTCATCCATGAGAGGAGATTACGTCTGCACAGCAGAAGGGTGTTCTTTTTGAAAAAGCAGTCAGCAGTGTGTTGCTCTGTTGATCGATCAGCGAGAGTCAGAGAAAAGACCTGAGCGGTGCTGCGTTGAGGTCTTTTGTGAGCTTAACAGCAGCAGGTTGGGGTGCAAATGAAAACCGGGCCACTGGGCCATTAAACAGCGACCAGAGGAGTGTCTCATGTAATGGCTATTGAACAGGCTGCTCCAAACGAGAGGTAATCAAAGCCGAGCGTAATTACACACTCCTCTGTGCTCTTTCCAAAGCCGGCCATTGTGCCCTGAGCTCTCCACATCTAATGACACAGGTAAAGGATCAAGCGGGGCTGAGGATGAAAAGTGGCAGAGCTGGGATGCAATTATGTACCAATTGCAAAGCGGTGTTCGCAATTTGTCCTCATGTCAAGGGCAAGAATGATAAATGCAAAAAAGAAGAGAAAAAGCAGCATTAAGGCTCAAAGACGAGCTCACACACACTTAAGTGAAGGGTGTGGACCCATTCAACCCATGCGTTTGAACTTTCACACTCAGACCTGCTGCTGCTGAGCTGAAGTGATGGAGAATTCACTCTTAGTACAGCAGAGAGAGATTTTACAGATTTAATCTGCCTTTCTTTCAAAGATTTATTCAAGTGTTGCACATGGCATTAATTGCCTCGTCTGTGTTCCTCTCACGTTTTCTAGAGAACACTTGAGGGGATTTTTTGGACTCTTATCAGGTGATACATGAAGTACGGAGAGGTTTTAGGCTCCTTCTCACTGCAGACAGAAGACGTCCAAGTTAGTTTTCACTTCAGGCACAGTTTGTTAAATTCAAATGCATCATGTTTGCATTTAGTATTGTTGACAGCTTGAGGCTGAAAATAAACTTATTGATGCAATTTAGCTTTGTTTAAAAGTCTCTAAAAGTAGTATGGGAGGTCGAGCCTTCAGTTATCAGGCACCTCTCCTTTGGAATTATCTTTCAGTCAGGGTCTGGGAGGCAGACGCCTTACTTTCAAGGGTAGGCTTCTAGCTTGCCTTTTTGATAAAGCTTATAGTTAGAGCTGGCTCAGGCTTGGACCAGCTCTTAGTTATGCTGCTATAGGCTTAGACTGAAACACTGTGATCCTGTCTTTCCTTATCTGTTCTCTGTCTTCCTGTCTCTTACTTTAACTCTTCCTGTCCCATTAAAGTTACTAATAATAGACCTTTCTAGAGTCCCTGAGCTCCCTTGTCTCTTGTAGGTTCCTCTGGATCTCTGCCGTAGACGGCCTGCTGCTGTGGACGTGCCAGACCCCAGCTGCCACAACTACTACTATCCGTCTCACCACTATCATCTCTCTCTCTCTTCATCTCCCTCTATCCCTCTCTCCAACACGGTCTCAGCAGATGTGTGTCTAACATGAGTCTGGTCCTGCTGGAGGTTTCTGCCTGTTAAAGGAAGTTTGTCCTTGCCACTGTAACTTGCTAATTGCTGCAAAGTGCTCTGCTCGTGGTGGATTAAGATGAGATCAGACTGAGTCCTGTCTGTAAGATGGGACTGGATCTTATCCTGTCTTGATGTTGGGTCTTTGTTAATAATAGAACATAGAGCATGGTTAGACCTGCTCTGTTTGGAAAGAGTCTGAGGATAACATTTGTTGTGATTTGGTGCTATATAAAGAGACTGATTGATTGATGGACATCCTCTTACCACAAATACTTTAATTCAAACAGGTCCAGCCTCTGGGGTCAGGAGCTAGTGCAAGCTCAGTCCATCACAGGTCCAATACTTAATTGGACAAATTCACACCTTCTGGGAATATTGAGTTTCCATTTCACACACACACACACACACACACACACACACACACACACACACACACACACACACACACACACACACACACACACACACACACACACACACACACACACACACACACACACACACAGGCCTTTGAAGTTCCTGAGCACCCACAGAGGAGCAGACAGGGGAAGAACATCCGACAGACCCCATATTCAGCGGTCAGAACACATTCTGTGCTTCACAAATAATTCCTCTATCACAACCCTTTCTGTCCTGACCAACCTTTACCTGCTCTGGCACACACACACACACACACACACACACACACACACACACACACACACACACACACACACACACCCACTCACTCTGTTTTCTTGTTTGCAGTCCTCTCAGGTGCCTTGCCCTCATACATTAATAATTGCCTCTGGCGAAAGTTGATTGCTGTTAAAGTGTCACTGGCAGTGATTGACAGCTGCTTTGCTCCTGACATTTACAAGCTGCTGAGGAAGACTCCCTGTCACTGAGTGCTGCTCCTCTTACTGTTTGATTTAAGGAGGAAATTGGAAATCCAGTGAGAGAGCCTCCCTTTCATGCCCGTCCTCTAAGAAATATGTTTCATGGGGGGAGAGATTCTACATCAGTGATTTAAGTTGGGTGGCACTCAGAGAGAGATGTGGTGTTCACAGAGCAGAGCAAAAACAAGGTGGAGAAGTTGAAGTCTTTATTCGAGGGTGCCGATAAAGTTTTATTTTGAGGACAGAGTTTGATAAGCTTAATAAGGTCAGTCCTAATTATAACAGTGATGGAAGGCTCAAACTGTTGTTTTTTAATTAACCTTTATTTACCAGTTACCCACGAGATACAAAATCTCTCAAAGGCAGCAATAAAGTTTCACAGAAACAACAAACTATGACAATCAATAAATTAGCAGCATTCAGCATTAAAACATGCATACGATGGATGATTTGTAATCCTTGTTTCTGATATCTAAAAAATCCAGTTTACTTTGATACTTGAAAATGTTTGAAGTATCAATGCTGCACAATCATCCTCAGTACATGGGATATCACGCACAACAGGACTCAGTCTAACATCAGACTTCACAGATCCAGACAGCTAGAGTCATGTGACTGAGGTTTTCCTGCAGTAATCACTGAATCAAGGACTCTCCTCCTCCTCTCCTCATCCATGTTGTCTTTATGGTCCTCTGAAAACCTCTGACCTGTTGACTCCAGGCCTGGCTCCACTCATCATGACGGTTTGTTGTTGCAGTTAAGTGAAATAGGATGTGGTGATAACACAGAGTGTTTTATTCTGAAAATGAACCGGATGTTTTCATCTTGTTTTGATGCCTGACTTCCTGTCTCACTCCATCTGCTCTGTTGAGATTGATGCGTCGTGCTCCGGCCTCCAGCAATAATTGAAATCTTGTGCATCTGACCGGGGGGGGGGGCTCCGACCTGCCGGATCAGAGACGCAGCCGGAACACAACGGAGTGGATCCAAAGGAAACACATGAGGGCAGGAACAAGGGGAGAGGTAAGTTATCAAAATAAAACAGGAAATGTACATTGACAGAAGAGTGACTAAAAATATAACCTGATAGAGAGCTGGACATGAGTTCCAGTCACCATAATCAATAACATGAAGGTGGGTAACCGGCTCATTCCCCCTTACTTTACAATAAGGGTCCCTTAATTAACGTTAGTTTATGCATTATTAAGCATTCACTAACAGTTTAATAATATGTTTATAATTAATATAATGTATTAACTAACATTAATTACCTAATAGTTAATGCATTAATAAGCACTTAATTAATGTCTACTGCTCAAAGTTAATTAATACATTACAGCTGACAGATTTACGTTGGGATGGACAGACTGACATGGGAAGACACACACAGACAGACAGACAGACATGGGGAGAATAACAGAGATAGACAAACAGACATTTGAAGCTGACTACTTTCTTGACAAACTGTGCGTTACGTCGTTGATGTGTGTGCGTTTATATAGGTTGCCCCAGTCAGGATGAGTGGTTGGTAAAAACCAAACTACATGACTGACTTGAGTCATGTAGTTGAGTGTAAAATATTGAATAAATTGTTGTGCTGCATGACTGGCTTCACTTTCACTCTCACTTTTAACTTTTCAACGTGCAGATTTACAAGTGGATCGCAGACATTGTCTCCCAGTGTATTTTGGGTAAAATAGTCATCAACCCCAACATCATCATCAGTCACTTGTCAACAAAGTGCAAGCTAGGTGGAGCATTTTTACCTGATAAACCAAACATGAGTGGCAGTTTATATAAACACAAAAGTGGAGCGACAAAGCAAAAAGAAAAGAAAACAAGAGAACAAGGAAAAACCAAGTTACAAAATCTGGACACATATTTTGTTTGTCCTCCTGGAGATGAACCTGGCGTTGTTGGCAGCGATTCAGGCTCGCCCGCGCTCATTCTAGGAGTTAAAACTTACTTATAACCCCTTGAGGATCACGGTGGGACAGGAGAGTCGACTTGCCATGTTGTCCATAAAGAATGACAGAACAAAGAAAATTGACATACAGCGCATCATGGACGAGTTCACGGAGCGCAAGGCTCGTCGTATGCCCTTCAAACAGTGGTGAGTAGGCCTAGTAGGCTACTTCATATTGATTTGGTGTTTGTAGATGAACATGCGGGCCGCCGTGCCAATTTTACTAAACTTTATAGCTATTGATACAGTGGCTTACTGTACTCTCATTAGTTGAAACAATTAAAGTGGGTGTCAGAATGATGCGGTCGCTATCCGTGGTGCTGAAGTGCTTTGAATTTGTGTTGTTTTATTGTTGGGCCAGGTAGCCTAATGTTTTTGTTGTTCTCTTGGTTTGTTAGACTTCACGTCCGTTTGAATGACTTCATAATGACATAACCGTGTGTAAAAAATGTAGTAATGCTTGTAAGCCCCGCTGTTACGGGCATGTATGTTGTAAAGCATTTTATAAGGGCCGGTCATGTGCACCGACCCCGGCCCGTCACTGATTTGTTCCGCTAGTGTGTAAGGTGTATGATTTTTATGTTACATCTTTTTGAGAACGATGAAAGTCAGGACACTGACTCGATGCTGTGCTGATGTTTCTCAGAGCAGGGTCAGTCATGCAACAGAGTCAGGTAGCAACAAACTTTGGAATATTGTAGGCTACCACGTGTCTATAGCTTTCCTGTATGCATATTATTTACCATTATAATTATCATTAGGCCACTATTAATTTATAAAGTTAACATTTGACAGGATTAAAAATAATATTTTAATCTTGCATCGGATTCTGTTGAATGAGGATGTATCGTCAGCCACAGGTTGAGTTTAACAGCACACTTTGCTTACATGTAAGTGACCATATGAATTGATCCTGTAGTCGTATGAGTAAATTTAATGACGAATCAAGATCATGCGGCTGTGCCAAATGCGTAAATTACGCACATGTCTATAGGGATTGAGCTTTAAATTAAATTACGCACAGCACCTCCCTCGATATGCAGACCTACATATTTGTCCTGCAGCTATTTATTGGTATAGATATTAAATGCATATAGAATTATATATTAACAGTCCTGATCGAAAAAGGGAACCTCAGTTTGGACATGTTTAATGATAGCTCATCGGTAACGCTGATTAAGTTAAAACTATTACAGAAAACCTCTCAGAAAATGTCTTACAGCCGGACCAAAAATAACTTGCGAAAAAAACCCAAAATGTCAAGGTACAAAGACAATCCTCCACCTTTAGCCTTTAAAAATGTTCCTGCCTCCCCCAAGTAACATCTGAAAACTAGACAGCCACCAAGCTAAACCTCCATCCTGCCTCCATCTTTAAAAAAACATCTGCGACCTCAAACATGTGCCAGCAGCTTTTTACCACCAAACTGCTGCACATGGAAAAGAAATATGTCAACCTCCATCTCCAGTCTCTGCATTAATCCATCAGCCTCTGCCTCCACCATCAAAAAGTTAAAGACTGTTGCATTCACTGTCTTCTACTCAAGCCTCTGCCTGCCACCTTAAGCTGGCAATGACTGCTAATATCTAGCAGGTCTCCACCTGCCAAATATTAGCAGTCATTGCTCTTAACTATAACTTTTGATGAAAAGCATCAGCTTACACCTGAGATTTGCAGCTGGTAGCTGCAATCATGTCTCAATCTCCAACCTTTGTGACTCTTCAGCAGTCCAGTCTCCACCCGTGGACTCTAGAAGCAAATTGAGCAATTGACTCCACCTGCCTCCTCTGCCAACAACCCTCAGCCGCCTCCACCTGCAGCCTGTCAGGGAAAATATGCCTCTGTCTCCACCTGGATAATATCCGGAAGAAAACTTCATCCTGATTGTCCAACTCAAGCCTCTGCAAGCAACGACCTCCATCTGCAGTCGCCACTAGAAAATATCAGTCTCCAGCTTCACCTGTGCCAAATGAAAAAAAGGTGCCTACCATTCGAGTTACTGCCAGTAAACTGGTGCTCTGGTGCACTGACTCCACCTACCACCTCTGCCAGCACTCTGGATCCATTGCCTCTACCTGCATCCTCTGCCAGAACAGATAAACAGTTACCCCGACCAGCGCAAAATGAAAGACAGATGCCTCTACTGCCTTCAAATCATGAACCTGCCAGAAACCTAAAATTGTCTCCACCTGCAGGGACCGGAAACCCTCCTGTAAGCAACAATCATTCCTCCATCTCTAACCTCTGCTGAACACCAACAACGGAGGTTGTCTCCAACTGTAGTCTCTGCTACTCATCAGCAGCCAATGCCAAAACCTGCAACTTCAAAAAGCAAACCGCTGACTTCACTCGTCTCCTTCTTTACCTACTGGCCTCTGCCATGAACCGCAGGTGCCTCCACTGCAGTTCATGGCAGACAGCTGCAGCCCAACATAAGCCACCAACTCATCCAGTTGCCTCTTCCAAAAAAGTCCAAGACTCTACCTCAAACTCCAGATCTAACCAATGTCTGCAGCTGCCACCCCACCTGAAGCAACTGCCAAAAATCAGCAATGTGTTGCTCCACCTCCAGCCTCTGCTTGAAACCACTAATCATCAACTCTTCCTGCTCCCTCTTTCATGAAGCAATGTCAGCCTCACATCAGCCTGGGCAATATTAAAGGTAAGTTGCCTACACCGACATCTGCAGCCTCTAACAGAAGACTTCAGCTTCCAGCTGCAACTGCTGACTCCACCTGCCACCTCTTCAGGAGTAGAAATGTGTTCCAGCTTCTTCCAGTGCCTTTAACTGCAACCTTGGGCAGCCTTATCTGCAGATTGGCCAAGTGAGCTGCAGCTTGTGTTCAACACAGTGTGTCAGATAAATAAACCCGTACCTCTGTCAGCAACATATATAGAACAGATTGTCTTCAATGCTTTCGTTTCCAGCCACTGCCTGAAACCTGCATCCACTTTTACCTTCATTTCGTATCCACAAACTACAGAAAACTACTTCAACAACATTTATAACGTATCAGCACTGCCTGCACTTGCAGCCTTTTACAGCAAGTGAGGCCACCAAGGACCTTGACCAAAGCCTCTTCACCTGTTTTTGGCTGACAGTCGAAATAACAGGCTCAACCTGCACTCTCTTACAAACACCTGTTGCCAACGCTACAACTTGAATCTGCTCCAGCAACATATTACAGCCTTTCCTTACAGGTTGCGTTTTACAGCTGCAGCCACCTCCCACAGTGCCATGTGAACAACAATCACCTTCAGTGCCTTCTACACTGTCTCCACCTGCCAAAAAACAGCTGCATCTCCCTGCTGTTTGAGGCCAACAACTGCAGCCCCTACCTCAAACTCAAACCCCTGCTAGGCCTAACCCTCTCCCTACACCTACTGCAACAAATCACAACCCACCACCTCCAACTATGTCTGCTGCCTCTCTCATCATCTTCAGCTGCTGTCTCCAACTAAAGACTTTGCCTCAAACATCTTTTGCCACCTCACTTAGCGTAAGTCTCTTACAGGAACTTGTATTGCCTTCACCTACAGATTGTGTTTACTAAAGCTGCTGTCCATCCTTTCAACTCCATCCTCTGCCAAACACCAACTAATTTAACTTCTAACTGCACCCACTGCCTGCACCTTCAACTTCACAAACTTCTCCTGACTCATGAGCTTCCTCAAACTTGAATGCACAAGACAGCTTTTTCCACATCCTACAACTGAAGCAATTTTCAGCCTCCTCCACTTGCAATCCATTGCTCCAACTCCAACCTTAGCCAAAACCAGCTGACTTCACCAGTTACCTCCTCCAAAAGCCTTAGACTCAACCTCAAAGTGGAGGTGCTGGGAGCGACGGCCCATTGCACGGCTGGCTGAGCACTTTTCAATCTTTTGTTCATTTTGGCTGGGGTCTCCAGTCGGTTGTTTTACTTGTTTCCGTTTTCTTGTTTCTTGGTTCTTGAATATTTAGAGGATCTATTCAGTTAAAAAGCTCAGAGTTTAATTTTTACATTCTTTGAATGCTGTTGTCTCCACTTTTTCATTCTTGGTTTCTTTGTGCCAGGTTTCTATTGGGTGACAGTTCAAACCCTTGCCTCAACCTGCACTCTCTTACAAAAACCTGTTACCACTGCTTTCAACTTAAGTCTGCTTCAGCAATTTACTACTGCCTTAACTTGCAGATTGTTTCTCAAAAGCTGTAGCCTCACTTCCCCTGCAGCTTGTGCCAGAAAACATCGGACTCCATCTCCCACAGTGCCATGTGAACGACAGTCGCCTTCAATGCCTTCTACAACATCTCCACCAGCCAAAAAAAACCCCAGCAGCTGACACCTTCAACTTCTTCTTCTGATGACACCAATCACCTCTCATCCTGACCTGTAAATGGTGGAAACCTGCATCCACCTGCTGCGGCCAACCTAAAGCTGCCTTTTCCTGAATCCTGTGCTTCCCCATCTTTGCAACAAACCAGCAGCAAAGCCTCCTGTTACTTACGGCTCTTGTCTCTCTGTGTCATTGAGCAGCACGTGGTCAGGAACGTTGGTTTGCTTTTCCTCCTTACCTTTCTTTCTCCCCGCCTAACAGTTTTTTTATTTTTTTTTTAATTATGTATTTATTTAAATTTTTTAAATTTTCTTTAAATGTACCCCTCCATGGGTCGCCACCTTAACGTGGTGGAGGGGTTTGAGTGCCCCAGTGATCCTAGGAGCTATGTTGTTGGGGGAATTTGTCCCTGTAAGGGTCAACCATGGCAAACAGGTCCTAGGTGAGGGGACAGACGAAGTGCGGCCCGAGACAACTGATGGAAAAATCCAAATATTAAACATTGTTAAAAGAGCTAATAAATGTGTTTCAATATTGTAACTGCATTACTGCAATCAGTGTTACCATCATGAAGCAGTGCATGAACACTCATTTTGGATTAAGGGCCAAATGTACACAATTTTCTTTGGTATACTTTCTGTGGTGACTGTAACATGTTTTGTTTTTTCTTGGCAATTTTTTGAAGTTGGTTTCTTTTTGTGGAGTCTCTGTCATCCTCATAGAGACCGGGTGGCTCCTTTCTGCACCTTCACACCTGCATCTGATCACTGTAATCACCACCGGCATCTAAGCCCTGCTGTGAGGCTTCTCCAGTGCCAGATTATTCCCGCATCAGATAGGTATTTTGGCTGATCTCTCAAGTTCTCTTGTGACTATTTTCAAGTTTCCAGCTCGGTGTGTGTTTTTTTTACCTGCGACTAACTCTTCTGTGTTTTCCATTTTCCAGTACCTCCACAAGCCCCAGTGCTACCACCCAATCTCTGCCATGCTGCAACACACTCTCTCCCCGATGTTCTCACCAGCCTCCTCCTCAAGCTCTCACTTCTCCAGCCTGCATCCCACCTCTGATATCCCTCCTCATGCCTTGGACCCTGGACCCCTTCCCTCCTTGGTCCCTTCAATAAATTCACTGCTTATCTGCCTCTGGTTGTGCCTTCCGGTCCACCTTGCTACACTTGGTTTTCTAACCGCTACACTTTCCCCTCCATTCACTTCCACTTTATTCACACAAAAATGATTTTAACATTGGAAAACAAGTTTGCCTGTTTGCTTCATAAAGCATTTGATATGAATTTTTGTTGCAGAGTAAACTGAGGACCACATTTATTTCAATCTTGTGCTGCTCTTTGCAGACTTATGGTCAGATAAATGGAGAGAGTTAACTTGTTTGTACTCTATAATAACTTACTCAGGCTGTACATTTCAAAGTGATTGTTGTTGTCCTTCTCTACATAGTGCAAAGAAATCAGTGGTAATAAGATAAGCAATCACAAGACGTGAGTGGACAGATGCAGGCCTTCTGTACTGATTTTCATTTGTGTTAACACATTATCTCCAGTCATTCATAGAAAAAAAACTCACCTGCTCAGCCGAAGCCTTCTCACACTACAGGAAGATGAGCACCCATGTTACCTCAGCAGAATTCATTGGAAACAGTCAGAAGCTACAAGACATTCAGTTATTTTCTGATTTAGTCAAAGAAGACATAAAAAGCTTTCACTCCAGACCTGACAACGACAAAACAAACACAAGAAGACACATTAAAAGTATTAAAGCTTTAACTACATTTCATCTAATAGTGGTTCAGCGTATGTGTTACCTAAGGGATACATGTGTTACACTTTACAATAACGGTCCAGAAAGCATTCACTAATGGTTAACTAATTACATTATGTAACTTGTATTAATGCTAAATAATGTATTAATTAACTATGAGCATTAGACATTAATTAACTGCTTGTTAATGCGTTAAATATTATGTTAATTAATGTTAGGTAATACATTATAATGATTATAAAATGTTATTAAACTGTTAATTAATGCTCCATAAGGCATTAACTAATTAATTAAGGGACCATTATTGTAAAGTGCTACCAAATGTGGCTTCCCATGTGAGTGCATATTCTTGATGACGCAGGCTGTAAATGGGTCTTTATGGATAAGTAGTCGCCCGCCCCTTTCGCTCACGAAGTCACCTTTAAATCTCTCCTAAAATGTCTTGTTAAGGTAACATCTGACTTTGACTTACAGCATGTTTCTGACTGACTGCCCCTTGAAGACACAATCAGTGTTAAATCACTGCAGGATTAACAGACTGCTGAGTGGATTGCTCTGACACCACAATAATTAAAGCTTATTGATTAACTGTAACTGCTGCCTCCGTTATGACAAAGGTGTGCAGAAACAGATGAAAAATGTCAGGTTATTAACAACAGACCAACACCAGCCCTGTGTGCTGGTCTAACCTTATGTAATACTCAAAACAGTCACCATTCACTTGACAGCACGATAACAGCTCTCCAGTCTGTTGCAATAATCCTTCCCACAAAGAGTTCGCATTGGGCAACAAGAGAGGAGCCGAGCAGTCTTAACCGTGTAGAAAAAGGGCATTTTGCTTGACTAGTGTGTTTCAGTGACTGCAGGCTCTCTTATCTGCGAGTGTCAGAGGGAGAGAGAGGAGCTCAGCTAATCCAAAACAGCTCTTCTCAGCTAATCTCAAATGAGATGGAAATCCAGACGATTCACAGGGCCAAAAAACATGCTGCCTCCGTCCTGTAAGATCTCGCTTTAGGGGGAAAAACAATAATTTACAAATGTGGTAAGCCACAAAGTCTAAAGCCTAATAAGTCAAAGAAGTTACACTCTGCTTTGGAGGGAATTCGTATTGTTGTCATGAGGCACAAATGTTCATAACATTCGGCCGCTCTCACTGCAGCATTTCACATTCACATGCAAAAATCAGCTCCTCTGGCAGAATTTAACCCTCTATAGCACATCATGCTAATCGTGCTGCAGGGTTGAAGCAAAGCATTACCATCATTACGTATACAGTTATCAGATATTGAACTTTGTGCAGATAGAAGTGTCAGATGAAGTTTATTTGACTACCTCTGATGAGCTGATGTGAACACTGACAGTAATGCAGAGATTGAGATATCTCTGCAAACAATGACAGCTGCTAATTCAATCATGTCATTAAAGAGATTCTGTAATTGCTTTTTTCAGAATTAGATTAAATGTGACACATAATGATGTGTAATGCTACACCACCTCATTCCTTCACAGGTTTGAATGAATGGAAAAGTAACTTCTCTGCAGCTCTAAAGGTCACATGTGAATGTTCTGTCCTCCTGGAATAGAAAGATAACTCCACAGTCGAGCTGGCTTTACTTAAGAGTGCAGTTATCCAGCAGAAGTGGAGAACAAAACCAACTAAAGACATGTTTTTCTTTAGTCTATCATGACAAATGACTAACTGTGTTGCACAAGGTCGGCAAGCCAGCAATGGTTCAGACTCGCAGGTTGGTGGTCTAAAGGGGCATTCACACCAAACAGGACTAACATCATTTGCACGAGTGAATCACATGTAATGTCAATTTATTGAGGCAAGTTATTTTAGTGCGGCGTGAATGATGCAAATTGGGTGAATCATTCATGTTGTGACAGCCAATCAGCGTGCAGATCTTCCGATGGCGTATGATATGACGTATGGACCAGCGGAGGTTCCTTCATCTGGAATAGATGGGACACATTGATTGTATCTCTGTGCAGCTTCCCTGAACTCTTTGACTCTACCTGTTTTTATGGGATCATGAATAAACAGGAGCTCACTGTCAGGACAGAGAGTGAGGAACTCTGTGGAACTCTCTCATTCCCAACTTCCACAGCGCCCCAACCCTGGATCGTTTTAAAAAAGCAGGCAAAATGCACCTTTTCCCCAAGACCTTTCCCCATTAGATAATGTTGTCCCCACCTACCCCCCTGACCCCATACCTGACCCTGTGAAGCTACCTTGGTTTTTTTTAAAGGCGCTATATACAGTAAATCCCAGTTACTATTATTATTACTATTATGATTATTATGATTATGATTATTATTATGATTATTATTATGATTATGATTATAATTATTATTATTATTATTATTATTATTATTATTATTATTATTATGGTTGTTATGATTATGATTATTATTATTATTATGATTATTATTATTATGGTTATTATTATTATTATTATTATGATTATTATTATTATGGTTATTATTATTATTATTATTATTATTATTATTATTATGGTTATTATTATTATTATTATTATTATTATTATTATTATTATCATTATTATTATTATGATTATGATTATTATTATGATTATGATTATGATTATGATGATTATTATTATTATAAAAACCCACTCACACTTTGCACTCAGGTGTTTGGATGGCACTCAAATCGGTGGGCCCTCCATACAAGCACCTAAACAGATTGGAAGTGTGTAAGGACACTGTTTAGGTGCTGTCTTGGACAGGCCCATCTTCTTTGCATGGAAGACATCTGGGCTACCACTGATAAATCAACGTATGAAAATCTGCTGCATAAGCAGTGTGCTCAGACACGGGTACCTAGTGCTTAATTCTTGATTTCACCTACAAAACAAACATCATCAAGACTTCCTGGAAAGTCTGTCCGTAAGGGAGCCAAAGTATCAGTCTCCGATTTCCCACAACGTTCTCTGAAAGGCTGAGAGGTAAAGTTCAGTGACTTTACTCACAGATATGAGTCATGATGGGATCATCCACCTGTCACTCAAAGCAGCATCAACCCCAATCATGCATAACTTTAAGCCTTAAATGTTATAGTTTACAGAAGCTGGTTTTAAATAAAATGAACCCTTAGAAAGTTGTGTTTGGAGACATGAACTAAATACCAAACCTTGTCTGTGAACATGTTTCTCTCTGCTGAAAAGTTTGCTGATTGAATAAGTGTTACTCCATTGCAACAAAAGCCAGTGGAGCTGGTTCAGGCATCTGATCTGGGTGCCTCCTGGACGCCTCCCTTTGGAGGTTTTCTAGGGGGAGGCCCGGGGTAGGCCCAGAGCTTTCTGAAGGGATTATAAATCCCACGTGGCTTGGAAACCCCTCAGAATCCTCCAGGAAGAGCTGGAAGCGTTGCTGAAGAGAGGGATGTATGAGTCGATTTGCTGAGCCTGATGCCACCCCAACCCGACCCTGGAGAGAGGGAGAAATTGGATGGATGGATGGATGGATGTGGAAGAACTGAGCTATATCACTGTCCTGTGAAATGAGCAGCTTCAAATGTTTCCAATAAACTCAAACAAAGTGAGTTATATGAACAAACCAAGCAAAAGAGGGACATTATAGAGGATTTATCCCCTGAATCACCTCTTTCAAACAACATCATCGACCAGTCATCAAACTCCATCAGGTAGAGGTGACATTCATCACAGGGAAATGAGTAACACCTTTGTGAAGAAGGTACAGAGAGAGAGAGAGAGAGAGAGAGAGAGAGAGAGAGAGAGAGAACCACACGCACACACATATGACAAAGGCGGTAAACACAAGTTTCAGGATCTGATTTAAGCACCCACCGTCACTGGACATGACACATTATGAGAGCCTTACTGTAATATATATATGTGTGTGTGTGTGTGTGTGTGTGTGTGTGTGTGTGTGTGTGTGTGTGTGTGTGTGTGTGTGTGTGTGTGTGTGTTTGATTGTATGTGTGTGAGACACAGTGACAGTCATTTATCTTGGAGGACCTCGTAGAGAACGCCCCTGTCTCACTAATGGTGTTATTTGTTATTCAGACGCCAGGCAGAGTCATCCTCTGATTGGCTCTACCCTTCATCTTTAAACACATTAAAGTGAGCGTTCATACACACACGCACACACAGATGCACAAACACACACATACATTATACTGTTAAACACAGTAGGATAGATCTGCACTCTTAGTGATGAGTATGTGTCTGTCTCAGCTCATTTGATTCACTTTCTGTCTCTCTTTCTTGTTTTTCTTCATATTTTCGTCATTCTGTGATTTTTAATGGTTGTTTCCATTTCTGCTCTGGTCTGGTCTGGTCTGGTCTGGTTTCTTTTTCCTTGCTTTCTGTGAAAGTACAAAGTACTAATTTTGCATGTGTGTTTTTGTATTTTTATGTTCTTTGTCCCTGATAATGTTGAGTGACTCATGTCTTTTTCTCTTTGTATCACTTTGCAGTTTGCAGACATTTTTAGACTTTTTTTTTAGCTCCAGTAGTAATTTTATGCCCATTATGATCCTTTTGTTGTGGTTTTCAGTCTTTCTTGTTGCTTTGCGTGTCTTTTTGTTAAAACTGCATCCCTGTCCTGCACATTTGATTCATAGATGAGCATGTGGATTATCAAACTGTATGTAACTTTGATCAATAAGCATTGGAGAAGGACCTGAACCCCTTATTATATTTAGATTTACATCCGAGACATCATTCTTAAGTTGTTGATTTGTATGCAGCTCAGTCATTCACAGAGTCCTCCTCATCTTCACTTCAGAAAGACCCCGCCTCTACAGGATGTTCTTCAGATACCTGATCGTGTTTCTAATCTGTTACCTTCGATATGCTTTTTCTGTGCTTCTTCGTTGTCATACACTGTTCAATGTTCGAACATCTAATTGTATTTACATTTTACACACCATCCCAACGTTCTGCAGACAGGGTTGTATGCATCTATGTATCTGTGAGCTCACTTTTTACATGTTCTTTGTTCTGCACCAAACCAAACCAAATTCTTAAACCTTCTCGGCAACAATCCTGTACATACAGAGTCAACCAATTTAGCACAGCCTCTCTGTTTACTGCCAGAAGCCTGATGAGCTCCATGGTTGTTGAATGGTTCAGATCAGGTCTGAATGTTTTGTTCATTTCAAGTGTATTTAGCCATTTGGTGCATCTGTAGGCCTATTTGTTTCTTCAGCAGAAGGGTCTCCAGCCACTTGCTCTGGATCTTCTTTCTCTTTTTCATCACTTAGAGGATCTCCAATCAGCTCCTGATCTCCTCTTGTGACCTGCTTCAGTTATCCTCTGTCTTCTTCAGGCCACAATCCCTCATACCCCTCAGCAGCATGCATAAATAACAACGATAATATTGGCAGAAAAACGATCCTCTGATGGAAGCTGCTTGTCGGTGTTCCTGCTCACTAAAATGTCTCTCTGATCTAACATACTTGAATTTAAAGTTAATTCTGTTGTTTTCTTTTCTGAGCATCCCTGGGAGGTAATATCTTTGTTTTTCTACGACATGAATGATTTGACTAAACCCAACCCTCGTATTGATACCAATGAAGCGACCATAGTGTTCAATAAAACTGGTATTCTGTGATGCATGCAGTGACATAATGACGTGGATCTTCACCTGTTCAGTGGTGGTGTTCAGTGAGCAGTCCGTTCACAGCCTGGTGTCTCTGCACCTTTCCTCTTTTTCTCCCTCTGTGCGTGTTTCTCAGTCAGTCCTGGGATTTGAACCAGCCACCCCCTGTCACACTCTCCTCCTCCCCGGTGATTCATGCTGAAGTAAACAACATCACGGGCTCTCAGATTAGTCATGCACATTGTTTTTTGTTTGTTCTTTTTCCCTTTCATGCAGCCTCCCTCCTGCTTCGTCTTTCAGAGAACACAGAGGTGGATTATGTGTTTTTCCTGAGAATGTAGGACTCGTTCATGTATTTACATTTGAATTTTCATTTCGATTGCACGTCACATGGACACATATACATAAATGTAATTTACTAGTCGTTTTTCTTCTCTTCTTTTTTTTTTACTGTTCTTTTTCAGGAACACACACTCACACACACACACACACACACACACACACACACACACACACACACACACCCACACACACAAACTCACACACCCACACACACACACACACATACACACAAACACACATACGAAGGAATAAAACATAGTGTTGAAAATATGATGCTTTCTCAGTCTGCAGCTTCAGTCAAAGAAAAACAAAGTGTTCAGAAGTTTCTGAATTTTCAGAACAATGAATCAAATTAACACCAGACCATTAAAGTAGTCTGTTCTGTGGACCTTTAGAAACTGCACCAGTATCAAAGGTTGGTCAGAACTTGAATATCAACGTTCTTTTTATTATATACTGACCCATTTTGCTTTCATTATTACACTTATTTCTTTCCTTGCTTGTGATATTTGCAGTGATCCTCATTTGAAAATGGTGATTCAACTGTTTGTATCACGTCCAGACTGTCAGTCATCGGTAGATAAACACACAGGCTTGAGTTTTCATGTGTCACTCAACATTGACTGGATTGTTACCCTTCCACTCTTTCACATTAGAACAAATTATGTTCATGTTTTCAGTTGTAGAATAGACTGATCAGTTTGTTCTTCAAGATTCATGAAACATTTACATAAAACTAACATGCCTCGATGTGTGCACTGAATTAAACTCATTTAAATTGACTCAAAACATAGTTTTATAAATCAAACTATGACAAATTAGGCTCTGCAAGAACACAGGATGTGCAGCCAAAGTTTGGACATTTGGGGCTTTCAAGATTTTGTTGTCATCTACTTCCATGCTTCAACCAAGGTTAGCAATTCAAGAAAATCAATTCAGATCAGTTTGTTGGGTTGTTAAAGCTCATGTTACTAATACTCAGTTAGTCAAATCTGATCAAACCACAATCCAGAAGAAGCAAATTGTCTGATGTTAAAATTTTGAACTCAGGATAAATATATTGAAAATAAGGGGCTTTAAATGGACTTTCCTGTACTAAACCATCCTGTATTTTACTCATGTAAACACTTTCTGTTTGTCAGACACTTCCTTCTTCATCAGTGTTCACATTTTCAATCACTGTATTCGACATAAAAAATACTTTCTATCAAAAACCTGAAAGCTTGACACAAACATAGCGGATCTGGATGACTTGAATGTTGGTGGAGGGCTCCCTTGAGGTCGACTAAGGTTCAGGCTGAGCAGCCTAAACATGGTGCATGAGCATCACTGTGCTTTTCTGTTGTTTACCCAAACACTCCCTGAGGACCAGACGTATGAAGATTCATATTACAAACAACAGCAACCAGGTCTTGCAGCATGAAACAGAAACATGCAAGGGCACAGATCTCCCCCTTTTCGTGTCATTTCACATGAATTTGAAACAAGTGTATCTCTATTGAAGATACACCTGCAACATAAACACCTCTCTGACTGTAGGTGATGTGGTATGTAGGGCTAGAAAGTTTATTTTTTGTTGCATTGAAGGCCAACTTTCTGAAAGAAACCATGAACAACATACTTTAATGTTTGACTATTAAAAAATCAATATAATTTGTGATGAATTAACTGTAATGGATGGCCATGTGGTCTTCATTTCATGTTTGCATCTGTGTGGAGATGTTGCATCCTTCATGAGTTCAGCTTCTGCAGAATCCCACCATGATAATTACTCATTATGCATATTCTGATTCCAGATTGTGTTAAAAAACATCCTTGGTCACATTCTGTTCTTTGCTAACATTCACCTCTCCTGTCCTCCCTGTGTTGTCTTCTCAGTGAAAACTCCAGCACAGCTGTGCAGCAACAAAAAACACAAAGAACACTCCTTTGATCCGTCTCAGGTCAAAGTTTTGCTTGTTGTTGTTGTGTGGGCACGACTGAAATAGCACCATGAACATGCTGAAGGGGAAATGCAGCTGAAGGTTGAACTCCTCTTCCTCGAATTTGCCTCTTGGATCTCCATCTCTTCATACAACCACAGGAGGGAGCCAGTGGTCTTCCCTCCTCATGAGAAGTGCCAACCTGTGAAGGGTGTGTGTGTGTGTGTGTGTGTGTGTGTGTGTGTGTGTGTGTGTGTTTGTGTGTGTGTGTGTGTGTGTGTGTGTGTGTGAATGACTCTACATGCATGTCCTGTGGGTTCTTGTGGGAGAGTCATAGAATTAGAAAATCCCATGCTTATGCAACATCCACTGCACTCCAAGAAAAGCAGGATTTCCAGTACAGTACTGAGTTCATTCTGGGTCAGCACATACTGTAACATCCAGAAGTAAAAAAAAACAAAAAAAACAGTGTGTGATAACATTAGCATTTTTCAAATATCAGGCTAATAGCTCACATTGAGGGGAACTTATTTATTTTAATTTTGTGTGGATTTGTAAACACTTGAGGATAGTTTTTTGTGTTACATTTAAACCTTCATCCTCCCAGTGTGTGCTGTTATAACTGAAAAAACATTAAATATGATATTTGGTGGATTTTGCATGTAAAAAAGAATGACTATGTATGAAGTGAAATACATTTTCTGACCACAATAAAATGCAAATACTTCTCTTTTTTTTAATTTAACAGATTTAGATTAATATCCACCAACTATTATGATTTAATGTAAAAAAAAAAGTTTTGTTCCATAAGAAATTAGCGATCAAATAAGAGAGACTTATTTTGGAAATTTACATATTTCTGTGAAGTGCAGCTACAACTCTGGACATCAGTTCATAATGTGTGACATTTTTAAAAGAAGTGAAGGATGTATTGGTTTGATATGTCGAAGGGTACCTCTTCCTGGATGCCTCATCTTTTCTCAGTGTAGAAAGTACCCAGTGTTGCAGTAGAGAAAACCACACATAAGGGCTTTCACAATATACCGGTTTTGACAATAACCGTCCTTTAAAAGATATGACAATTTATTATTGTGCTAAAAATGAGCATGCAGTGTAACTAACTGGTTCATAGTAGGGGGCAGTAGTGGTTCTTTATGCTGGTTGCAACCCTCCATAAAATCGAGAGAAGACAAAGAAGAAGCAGCAGCAGAAGAAGACTTGGTAACCAGCTAGCTAGCCTTTACTGTAGTATTTGATCACTGCAGCACAAATCATGTCAGAGGAGATGACAGATGAAAGTGAGGTTCTCTCTCTGCTTAAAAAAATCATAGGGCGTGTGTGGACACTCCTGTCAGCGGGAAATGCAAAACAGCAGTGACTGAAAAAGAGGGTAACACCACCAACTTTCTTATCCACCTTCGCCTCCATCATCCTGCAGATTTAATCATGATGAATAGGGAACAGTTAGCTTTTCACGCCAGATGAGACGCCTCTGGAGTTAAACTACCACTGACTTTTTCTTGAAACAGCCACTCAACAATTTTACTCCACACAGTCTCTCTGAAACAACTGCCACCATATTGGTTCCAGACCTCAAGAGAGCCCATTGGTTAATGATTGGAGCGATACCAGGCTTGAATAGCGTGTAGTTAAGGCTGTGCAAGAACTTGAAACAAAACGAAACCACATTTTGGCAATGATGGAAGATCATCACAAAGCAGACACTGGTTTAAAATGTAACCAATGCAGGAGCATCTTAAACCTGTATTCTCTCCTGTCAACAGCAGGAGGGCGACTCCGTTGGTTGAAAGAAGAGGACATATTGTCTTACACTAGATGGGAAGATGACGTTACCTGTTACTGGATTTATTATCCCAAAACTACTGTTTGATTGCAGTTATGGCCTTAATCTGTACTTTCAACTCTTCTAAACAGCCAGATTTTCACTTTGCTAATTGCAGATCAATTATGAGTGAAGATAGGGAATGAAGAAGGGAATGTTTAAAGGAGTGGCTACCTTGAAACAGACAAGTGCCCATGGCAGCCTTTCAGGCCAGGATAGAAGTCTACCAATGTGGAAAACTGCAACTACCAAGATGCAGAAGTTGAGGCTTTAAAAAAGGGTGTAAAGAAAGCAGTGAGTGAAATTATGGTGGCTATGGTTACCCTTTTCTGCTGTGTTTCTTGAGAGCTTGCACAACATGAACAGGTGACCTGGCAGCAAGTGGTCAACAGGACCTCACAGAGACAGAATTTTAAAGTGCTGGTGTTTTTGTTCAGACCGTATGAGGCACTTCAGATGCAACGTCTCCTACTGTGAGACACACAATGGATAAAAGCAGCAACTGTCGGACCAGATGCTCCTTTCTGCAAAGTCTGGTCTGCACAGCAATGATGTCTTCTATTTCCTGCATAATGGTTCTTTGAGTAAATCTGTAGAAGCAACACAAACAGCCCGGTTTGGTCTCACAATTAACTTTCATTCTTTGTTTCTGTAAGTTAACACGAATGCTTTCAGTCATCTTTCGGATGTGGACTGAACTTAAACCTCTTGAGTCCAAATGTGTGGCGAAAAAACCCAACAAAAGGCCTCTTTTCAAAGCAAAATGATGGCATAAAATCTATCAAAACAATTTAAGACTGTGTAAAGTTTTAAGAGGTCAATTTTCACAATTGATGAGTGTTTTTCTCTCTGTTTTGAATACTTCTTTAACTCTGAAAAGACAAAGACAGCCGAAAATTTGCTCGGCTGCTAAAGGAAACCTATTATACTCATTCTCACTTTTCATTTTGTCAGTCTTGGACGCCTTTGGAGTAGCTTTGGATGATTTGCAGCTTTAAAAAACTCCTTACTTTTCTCACACTGGTGTCTGTAAAAACTCTAATTTCAGTGCACTTCAGCCTAAGCCTGGATCCCTTAATTTCGTCTGCTTTTCCAGAGATATAAAGTCAGACACAGGTTGTGGGTGTTATTTTTTTCCTCAACTTTGTTTCCATGCAACAACCTGAAAGTTATGCCTTTACAAAAAATCAGAGGCTAGCTGTTATCTCCTTGTTAACGCCATTAGCAGTTACAATACCTTGCTGATATAATGTTACACAAATCCATCTGGTTCTGGTCCTTGTTTACAAATGAGTTTTCCATAAAGTGGGACAGTTGTTGTGACAGTTGTTGACCAAAAAACATAAAAACATCCCGCTGTTTTCTGCAGCCTTTGTGTTTGGGAAGAGAACATAGCTGTGACTTTCCTTTACAGCCAAAGAACAATTAGAGAAACTTTTAGAGACAAACTGACTCAACAAAGTGTAGAGCGGAGGAAAAACCCAAGTGGTGATCTCTCGCCAAGTTCTTGAAACAAGATGTTCAGAGAAGCCGGAAAAACATATCCAACATCCGCTTCAGCACCTTTCTAACTCATGCGATGAAACTTTACTGAGGTTTACTACAGACATCCAACATTGTAACATTATATGCATGTATTAAAATACCGCTCAGCATGTTAGGTCTCCATGAACTCTGAAGAAAACAACTAAGGTCCGAGAGGAGCACCAGATTTGCCTTCTTACTTCCCTCCTGGGGCTCACATGGGATGTCGTTAACTTGTTAATGTGTCGCTGAAAGTTATCAACTTCTAAAGTGGATCCAAAGTGGTTTCAGTTTTTCAAAAGGTTACTGCTTTAATCTGTTCCGAGGCTTTGAAGTCCCTGACTGTGCAGAGAATTCATTCACAGACTTCCAGTTGTCAGTGAAGAATTAAAATGTTGCTCAGTGTGTCACTTAAAAACAAAAACTCCTACAGTGTGTGTGTGTGTGTGTGTGTGTGTGTGTGTGTGTGTGTGTGTGTGTGTGTGTGTGTGTGAGTGTGAGTGTGAGTGTGAGAGACAAACATCAACCTGCTTTCACATGAATCAGACTCAAAGAACATTTGAAGATCTCTAACATGTCACACATGTTCCTGCTGTGGGATTGATTGTGAGTGTGCAGGACAGAGTGAAGCTCTTCAGCCGGCCTCTGGGGGTGTCTCGGTGAGAGTGGGTGTCACAGGAAACTGCTGGATCTCCTGTGGTTTTATCAGAGTTGTCTGCTGGGCCGCCGCTGGCACATCTCTATCTCTGGATCGTCTCTGGAGCCGAGTACCTCTGAGGCTTCTCCTCTTATCGCAGTGAAATACATTAAAGACGAGATTAATATGAGACACGAGCACCAGAAGATCTTCAGCCACATCCACACGACTGAAATTATCGATGGGGGTGGAAATGTGGATGGTGGCTAAAACAGAGAGCTGAAATTTAAATGTATAATCTGGATTTTCTGTTACATAAATGTCTGTTAAGTCACTATCTTTAAATTTGAGTAGCAAAACGGCGAAAGCTCTTGGCTTGCAGTTTTTACTTCAGCTGAGTGTTGAGTTGTTGTTCTTTGGGAGAATCACATACAGCATCCTTCACTCAGCAAAAGTTTGTCCACTTAAGACCAAACCGGTCCTTATTCTGCCATCTCTGCTGAATTATGAAAAATAAATATCCAAAGAAGATCGTATTTCACTTAACTACAACAACAAACCGTCATGATGAGCGGAGCCAGACCTGGAGTCAACAGGTCAGAGGTTTTCAGAGGACCATAAAGACAGCATGGATGAGGAGAGGAGGAGGAGAATCCTTGATTCAGTAATTACGGCAGGAAAACCTCGGTCAGATGACTCCAGCTGTCTGCATGGTGTTGACTGGGAAAGAGCGAGGAGCTGGACCGCAGAGGATCGGAGATGGACCGGACACGGATCTGGTGAAAGTTTGATGTTAGGGCGATTATACCTGGAGTGTTTGGAGAAGCTGTCCTGAATCAGGGTACGTTTCTCTCATTGGCCCGGGTTGTTTGAACACATGTGTACACATCAGTCTCACTCTGATGTAGAATTAAACAAACAAGCCAACAACATCAGGAATGGGTGGTGTCAGCTTGCTTCCAATCGAACCCTGAAGAGGTTTGTTTGCGGTGAGAACACAACCAACCCAGCAACCAGAGCAAACTACTCTCTGACTCGTCACACTCCAGGAGTAGTAGTTATGTTGCTAATGCTAACAGGCAACGCAAAACAATGCTGCCCTTTTTGATTCAGCAAACAGAGCTTCTGCTTTTCTCAAAGTTTCATATTCTCGTTGACTCGTCTCATTCTGTCTGTTATCACTTTAATCCATTCACCTTGAGTGTTACAGCATTTTTCCAGCATTTACTCTGATCATTTATTTCCAGACAAGGTCATCTGGGTGAAGATGCACCCTCATTAATTATCTCTATAAATGATGCATGAGAAGAGTTCAATCAATCCATTTAATTTAGCACAGAGGAGCCATCAGAAAAAAGAGAAGGGATTCAAACATTAAATCCAGCTGCACATCTTTATGAATATTACACAGGATACAAAACACATGCAGCACACCAAACATTCAGAATGGCCTGGTTAAAAGATCATTAGCATCACATATTCTGTAAAAGCATCATATTAGAATAAGCTTTTGGCAGGATTGAATAATTTATCACTGATGTTGTGCCCCGGAGATTTCAAATATCTGAAATTTCGATCTTATTGTGTATTCGTCATGTGTAGAATCCAAGTTTCCAGGTTTGAAATGTTAGATACTAATACTTACTTTAAACTGTGGGGGGGGGGGGGGGGGGGGGGGGGGGGGGGGGACAAGAATGGTGACCAATCAAGGGAAATTTTAGGCTGTACTAAAAATATGATTATTATTCATGTATTTGCATCAGTTTTGCACTAATATAACTGGGACTTGGACCAGCATATAACCGGTTCCTAAGCCAAGATCCTGAATACTGAGCTAAAAGCTTTAACTTTATTGTACAGTGGGAACCAAGACTGATGTGGTCTAACTGTTGCTCTGCTGAGATGTCTCTCAGTGTTCAGGGTTCCAGCTTCTGTTATGATTATTGTTTTTATTATTATTTTTGTTGCAATTAAAATGCTGATTCCAAAGATAATGTTATTTTTAAGTCATATGATCACGTTGTGTTATAAAACAAGAGTGCCCTCTATTTAAAGCTTTAAATAGCTTTCTTGGGGTCCCCCCCTTTCCACACATCCAACCATTGTGAGAATGTTTACTGAATATATATATAGATGTAAATTTGTTATGATGTGTGTGAATAAACTAAACTAAACTAAACTAAACTAAACTAAACTAAACTAAGAAGGATCCAAGTGGAGACAGTGAACATAGTTTTTCATAAATGTACTAAAATGACCATAAAACCAAGAGGAACACAGGAAGCCAGGAGGATGGATGGATGCTGGGTACAAGAGGAAAGATACAAGAAAGACTCAATCATCCAACAAAGAAGCAAGGAAACAGAGAGTAAATACACATAAGTTAATCATACACAGTTGTGGACACAGGACACAAGTGAAACTTATGAGGGTTACCAAAACTGAGGGAAACACACAAGGGCAGGGAGTAAAGTAAACAGGACACACAGGGAGCAAGAACTTTAAAATAAAACTTCCGTCACTAAGACACGACATGAGGAAGAAATATGGATAACCAAGACTAATACGGACAGGAAATCAAAGGCAGATTACAATACAAAGAAAACACAAAACTTAACAAAAGCAACTCAAGACAACTTCCATCTGTATCCTACAAAGACGTACCATGCAAAGGGGAAACCATGTATAAACATGATGCAGAAACATTTTAGACCTCTCTGGACCTGAGCCCGTTTAAGATGGACTGAGGGGAAGTGGAAACCTGTCCTGTGGTCTGATGAATCTAAATCTGACATTCTTTTTGGAAATCATGGACTGCGTCTCTAAGGAAAGGCATCCCTTGGCTTGGTTTTCAGTGGTTCAAAGCCAGCATCCCTGATGGTTTGGGGATCATAAGAGTCCATGGCATGGGTAGCTTCCACATCTGCGAAGGCTCCATCAATGTTGAACAATATATACAGGTTTAGGAGCAACATATGCTGCCATCCAGACAATGATGTCATCAGGAAGACCTTACATATTTCAGCAACAACGCCAAACCACATTCTGCACGTATTACAACAGCATGGCTCTGTAGTAGAGGAGTCCAGGTGCTAAACTGGTCTCCCTGCAGTCCTGACTGGTTGCACTGAAAACATTTGGTGCATCATGAAAATAAAAATACAACATTATTGATAACATCTGTATTCAACGAGAGTCCTGTGTCCTGTCTGGTTGTTTTAAAACACCTGGCAGCTGTACATTATCTCTGATGTAGTCTCCCCGGGATGGATGTGACCCGAAGGTATAAATACCTACCTTTACCCACCTGCACTGAAGCTGTTGGGCAGCTGACTGTGTGTCATCTTGTGGTTGTCCGTGCTAATGTCTAAAAAGGTTATAGGGATTGTTACAAAATGGATTATAGGCTGTAAAGTGAGTTTAGATCCGCCAGACAACTCAGCAGCCCAAATCCCTGCTGAATCACTCTATTGATCATGTCCCTATCAAGCACTGTTAGATATAATGTGATCATTTTGTGCTTTAGGCCAGGATGACAAGTGAGCTGTGATGACTCTGCTCCAGGGCTGGGTGATAAAAGGATCTCTGTGTGGGACTGTGTTAAGACTGCTGTACAGAGAATACACTTGGCAGATTATTCCTCACTGCCAATCAATCAAACGGCTGATCACACCACAGGATAGCAAAAACAGAAGGTCAGACTGAAATGCATTAAGGTTAATGTCCATATTCTCTGCAGAAAAACCATATTTGCATGCAGCCAAAAGCCCCCTTACTGCACAACAAGTTTGGACCAAGAGCATTGAAGGGAAACAGATTTTTCCTCTATTAAGTGTTTTATAAAATGTTTCTTTTTGGCTTTTTGCCTTGTTTTTGATGACACAGGACATGTGGGTAAAGAGAGTGGGGGATGACATGAGACAAAAAGTGACAGGATCAGGATTTTGAGTCTGTTGCGATGAGAACTATAGCCTCTGTTCATGAGGTACCCGCTCCACCATCTGAGCCAAAGTGCTCCTCTATGAAGTGCTTTTAAGGTTTTTAAAACCTTGTGAACAATCGGGATGACAATTAAGTAGCTTTGTTGTCAGTTCTTCCATGTGTACAGGATATAAAGAGGATTGAAATGTTCTTTTCAAAGGCCTTGGTGCAGCAGAAAAAGAGAGAGAACAATGCATCAAGATACGTAAAGAAAAATAAACAGACCCTTACACTGATAATAAAAGCAGTAATAAAAGACAACAGTGCAATTTGTCAGCAATCAATAATAACATAGCAGGAGTCAAACAGCAGCTGTTGAGCTTGAATTACTGCTTCTGTAAGAGAAAGAGCCAGTGCATGTTTTGGTGAATCTGTGCGGCCTGTCTTGGGGTAGATGGGAGAGCGTGAAGTGTGGGGAGAGTGGTCTGACAGTTTGGTGAATGAAGCTGTTTCTCTTCCCAGATGGCAGGAGGCTGAAGAGCTGGTTCAGAGGGTGAATGCGATTGCTCACGATGCTGGTTGCTTTCTGGGCGAGGTGTTTTTTTATAAATGTCCTCAAGAGCTGGAGGCGAGGCACTAGTTATATGCCAGGCATCTTTTTTTTTACACTGTAAAGTCTGCTGGTCAGTGACTCTGGAGCTCTCAAACCACAAAGTGACCCTACTGATCATGATGCTTTCAATGATGCCTGGGTAGAAAGAGAACATAACGGCTGTTGCGGCTTTGCTCTCCTTAGCTCACCCACTCCCCTGCAGGATTGTCTAAGTAAACTAAGTTGTGAAATAGAGTAATGAGAGGGTTTTTTCATATTATTAACTTATAAACACGCCTTCATTTCCACACTAATGTGTGGCAGTTAGAAAACCAGGTATTTCAGTGTGGACCCAAAAGCACAACCGGAGGCAGATGAAGCAGTTAAGTGAATTAATTGAAGGGAAAAAACGGTGGAGGGAAGGGACCCAGGGTCCAAGGCGTGAGGAGGGTATCCGAGGAGAGGTGAAGGCAGGAGACGTGAGGGCTTGAGAAGGAGGCTGGTGAGTGAATCCAGGGAGAGAGTGTGACAGCGGGGCGATTATTGGGGGCTCGTGGAAGAATGGAGGACAGCAGAGTTAGTCGCTGGTAAAAACACACAAAGCTGGAAAGCTAGAACAATTGAAAATTCACGAGATAACTCTAAAGAACAGGCCAAAATACCACATCAGATGCCGGAATGATCTGGCACTGGAGAAGCCTCACAGCCGGGCTGTTTCCGAAACCGCCTACTATACTAGCAGTACGTACTGATTTGGGCAGAATTCAGTATGTAGTAAGCAGTATGTGAACAAGAGCAAAATCTGCAGTATGCCAAAATTCCCTGGATGTCTACTGATTCGGGAAAATTTCACAGTATGCATCGCGTACTGTTTCCCATAATCCACAGCGCTCTGTCCGCCTTTTCTTTCTCCTTCTTTCTTGACGGGAGGAATTCCATTTTTGGGTGCTGTGGAAGTTATCAAATTACATATAAACCACTTTTTAACTTTTTAAATCATAAGTGATGCTATAGAAGCAGTTTCTCAATCAGCTTTGCCGTTGTTTACTTCCGCTTTCCAAAACTGGAAATCCAGTGACGTCTGGCCCAGCATACTGCAACACAGATCGAACAAAACCGTCATACTACATACTAAATTCAAAAGCAGTATGTAGTAGGCAATACCTACTGCCTACTACGTTAGTAAGTAGTATGTAGCAGGCTGTTTCGGAAACAGCCCAGGGCTTCAATGCAGGTGGTGATTGCAGTAATCTGATGCAGGTGTGAAGGTGCAGGTGGAGCCACCCAATCTCTGTGAGGAAGAGAGAGAGACTCCACACAAGAAAACAACTTCCAAAAATGCCAACTTCAAAGCCAAAAACATGTTGCAATCACCACACTAATGTGCAGAAAGATGCCAGATTTGGTTTTCTTGCAGCTGAATTTGCATTTCTTCCTGCCTGCTGTGTGTCTCTCTGCTCCACCCTCTGTCACAGTCTGTTCTCATTCACAGGTCAGCAAATACTGAAGTTTGTTAGGTCCTTTCAGCATCAATGCAGGGTGAAAGTCAAAAATAACAAACCGTTATTGGCACCCAGAAGTTCCTTTCCTGTTGTTGTGATATCCAAAAAGTTAATGATGATGTTTGATTTTTACTGGTTACGAATCAAAGATAGAAATTCTGGTGTTTTGAGTTTTGCACCACATGGCCATTAGATCTACCTCCCCATTTGTGCCAACCTTGAAGTTTATGATGAGCACTAAAGGAATCCTATATATATGCCGTACAACACAGCTCTACTCTTTCTGTTTTATTCTGGGGCTCCACAGTGGACAAGAATGGGAAATTCATGTTCTGCTGATGTCCGTCTGTCGTCCCGCCTTCACATGGAGCCTGTTGGACAGTTACAGACTCAGGTTCTCCATTCACGTGAAACAGTGTCCTGTACTCCGTGGGGGATTTTAATAATCCCTGCTGGACGCTCAGTCGCTCAGTGACCTGCTACAGGGAGTCCACACGCCTCACAGCGCTGACATAATGAAAACATACACTGAACACGCAGCTTAATTCTGATGAATGGGCGATGTCGACGCTGTGTTTTTCTGTCCAGCTCCAAATCTCACCGTGTTCCTCGGCCATGTGCCATCTCCTCATGAATAAATTGTGACTTTGCATCCTGTGCACAGAGTGGCTTTTCTTGTTACCGAGGTGGAGGCGGCTAAAATTTTCATGACTGCTGAATTATTCACGCCACCGTTAGATTACAGAAACCATAAACATCCTGGAAAATATAATCTTTTACAATGGTAGGATCAGTCAGCGGGAGACAAAGGAATATAAAAATGTCAGAATTATCATAATTTACTCTGTGGGTCTCGTGTTGCAGGACTGTTCTGTAATTTGCTTTTACACTAAAACACTGGAGGATTGCTGGTTTAAATCGTGTTTTCCTTTCTGTTGACAATAGGTAGGTCTATGTTTCACTCCTCTGTGGAAAATAGATGACTGCAGAGAGAAAAGGCCTGTTTGGGAGTTCTGGACTACAATTGAACCAGCAGTTTACTGCAATCTGTAGCTGCTCGCTGCTAGTTAAACTATATTTACAGGAATCAGCTATAACTTTACGACCACCTACCTATACCTGGCACCAAGATGTTAGCAGCAGATCTTTTAAGTTTGGATCTGGTTGTCCAGCTCATCCCAAAGATTCTGGATTTGACTAAGATCTGAGGAACCTTGGGGCAAAGTCAAAACCTTGATCGTTGTCTTGTTCCTCTGTACCAACTTCTTTCGGCTTCCACTGTGTGCTCTGACACCTTTCTTTCAGATCCTGAATTCCCTTTTTCAGCAGTTTGAGCTCCAGTAGCTCTGGATTGGTCAGCCTTTGCATCAATGAGCCTTCGATGCTCTTCAACCTGTCGGAGGTTTTCCCACCTTGGACAACTTTTATGAGGTAGTGACCCCTGCAGACTGTGCACACTCAACAGGAGCTGTAGTTTTGGAGAGGCCTGACCCAGTCGTCTCACCATCACAATTTGGTCTGTGTCAAGCTCACTGTAGTGACATAACATGTTTTTTTAGCCAGAAATATATATAACTAATATAGTGTATGAATGATCTGATGACTTCTGTGACTGGGTGCATGTGCAGCAACACTTGCTGTTTGTTTGATTGCTGTGTCTGATGTATGTTGGGTGCATGTATTGTTTTTCTGTTTCTATTTATTCTATTTCAGTCAGACAACTCACGTTTACTTAATAAGTTTATTGCAGCATACAGTATTGTGTTTGGCGTGTGGGCTCCGACTTCATTACTCCTCGTAGATTATTTAAGCAGACATTTAGGAGCAATGAGATAGGACTAACCCCCCTCGGAGCCCGCAGGTGGAAGCCGGGGAGGAGGTGGGGACAACTTCACGCAGCACTGAGCAGAACAGCAGAGCACTGCAAGCAGAGGCAGAGACAGGGAGGCTTGACGTTTAAATAGACCGCTGAATGAGGATGTTGAGATCAGCTGATGAGAGGTGGTGACGTGTCAGTATGATGAGCGCGGCTCGAGTTGTCTGCCTGAACTAGCTTGCAGGCGGCGCTCCATTTAGAAAAATGTCTGTTTTTATTTCCCCATGTAAAGCACTTTGAACTTATGTGTAATGAAATGTGCTTTATAAATAAAATTGCTATTGCTGTTGCTATATAATTAATGGATTTTATTGGCCATCTGTTATATTTGAGCCTCCTATGATTAGCCCTGCTTATTATCAACCAATGCAAAGCAAGATGTGGATTATTTTACCACTTACAATCATAGACTGTATAAAATATGGACGTAGTATCCGTGATGTCACGCTCAACCAGGCATTGTGTGATGTAAAGGGGCGGAGTTTGAGCCTCCTAGCCAACAGCTATGTGTTGTGTCAAATCAGTCATGTTATTATTTGGGCAAAAACTCATAATCTTAATATCTTCTGAAACCTTGCGTTATAAAATAATTCACCCTACGTACAATGTTTGCCGATAGAAAAATTAGCGACGTAGAGCCAAGCCGTTTTTTGAACCAGGCTGTAAATATGTTTATTAATGCTGCAAAGATCGTCTTTTTTTAATTGGTGTGTATGTGGTTTCCGGTGTTTCTGCAGCCAGCCTCAAGCGGATTCTCGATGAATTGCAGTTTATAACACTTCCGCATGGGCTTCATAGTTTGAGACTGGAGGTGGCCGCTTGCTTACAACCATGAACACATGCCTGTTTTTTTTTTACTTTAGAGGGGAGATATTTTGGCCAATCTGTGCAAGCTCTGGATAAATCAATGTAACTGCATATTCTATTTTAGTTATAGGCTCATGATCAATCATATTCATTGTCTTTAGAAATTCTTAATTTTTTGTTTGCCCTCTATTAGTTGTTTAAGTGCGTTCATTTTCAAAACATGTCATGTGCTCTCTGTTGAAGGTTGCATGGTCTGGTTCTCAAACTCCTAATAGCTGCTAATGTCTATACGTTAGATTTCATCAAGCTGAAGAACCAGTGAAGAAGAGTGGAGCCAAGTACCTTGCTATATCTAGTGATAGAAACATGATGAGTTTGCAAAAGTATTCCCTGAGAATGAAGAGAGTTAAGATGAACGTAACAACCAAGTTAGTGTGATGCCTCCATATCCTGCAAGTATTGAGCCCTGTTGTATGAACAGAGGCACGCATTGTGTCTTAATAAGGTTGTATTTTACCAGGCTGAAGTTAATGCAAACACACAGTGGGACAAATGTAGTTTGAAGTAGAGCTAGTACACTCAATTGGAGTGGCCCTCATCAGCTCGGGTGTTTGACCTCCTCATCCTGCCCCTGTTGAGGAGCCGACTCACTCTGATTTAGGATTACATTTTGGCTCGTAGTGTCCGTCACATTAGTTTGATTCCAGCTCAGAGCACGTGAACATTTTGCTGCTTTAGAGTTTGGAGTCAAACACAAGACACATTTACAGGCTCTGATCCTTTCTCGAGCAGTAGATGCAGCATGGATCCACCTGTTGATTCCCCCTGTGTTTTACTTTAACTAAGGCTCTGAGATACTTGAACTTTTGTAGAAACATAACAAATCAACTCACTGCGTCAATCTTTCCAAGGCATTGAATGCAAGGAACTTTAATACTTTCATAATGTGTTTAATGAGAAATTAGAAAACAAACTGCATCATATCCATCATACTGAAGGTGGACGGAAATGACTGCAGCAGATTTAATAAAAGGCTAATATCAGCCCTGAATAGTAATGCACTGCTGATACAAACTCACCCAGGGACAGTGTGAAGACTCTCCCCTGCCGGCGTGGCTGTTTGTCTAACTGTGGGAGGAATAATTGAGTTTCAGCATTAGGCTGAGCAGTGGGAGACAGTGTAATATGTAACAGGATAAAGGAGGAGGGAGAGCTTTTCTCCCCTTTGGGCTAAATCTCCAGACTCCTCCACTTCTTCAGCCGCCATTTTGATGAAATTAACAATCCTCCTCACCCGTCTTGCCCTCCATCCTCCAGCTCTCTCCATCCTAAAGAGATTAGACCACTTCAGGAACATTATTCAGATTGTTTATCACTCTCAGCTCCAATTGAAATGAAGAGGATTCTGTTACACTGAGGGCTTCTGCAGAGATCTAGATCACACTCATCTCTCTGACTCTCTCAACTCTCTTATTAGCTCCTATTTCTCTCAGTTTGTAATGATTTCTTTTGTTTGAGACACAGAATATCATATTCTTTTATCTGTTTTTATTCCTGCCTCCAAAATAGATTTCTGTTTCTCAAAAAAGACTCTCCTCAGTTATACAAGTATGTACTTTATGAACGTGTCGGTAGAGTGGCATGAGCATCGCATTCCTCTTTAGTGCGGAGGACACAGCATCCATGATTTCCACAAAGAATGTCAGATTTTGATTAATCAGACTATAGACAGTTTTCCACTTCCCCTCAGTCAATCCTAAACAGGCTCAGGTCCAGAGAAGTCCCTGTGATTCTGGATCAGGTTTATATATGGTTTCCTCTTTGCATGGTTCAGTTTTAACATGACTTTGTGAATGCAATGACGTTGAAAAATAATTTGAACCGATGCAGTGATTTCCACTATAGAGTCATGTGTTTTTAATGCAGTGACTTCCACTACAGAGTCATGTGTTTTTAATGCAGTGACTTCCACTACAGAGTCATGTGTTTTTAATGTAGTGACTTCCACTACAGAGTCATGTGTTTTTAATGCAGTGACTTCCACTACAGAGTCATGTGTTTTTAATGCAGTGACTTCCCCTACAGAGTCATGCCTGTTTTTAATGTAGTGACTTCCACTACAGTCATGTCTGTTTTTAATGCAGTGACTTCCACTACAGAGTCATGTGTTTTTAATGCAGTGACTTCCACTACAGAGTCATGTGTTTTTAATGCAGTGACTTCCACTACAGAGTCATGTGTTTTTAATGCAGTGACTTCTACTACAGAGTCATGCCTGTTTTTAATGTAGTGACTTCCACTACAGAGTCATGCCTGTTTTTAATGTACTGACTTCCACTATAGAGTTTTTAGCACTTCATAACTTTTTCAGTGTTTTGTTGTCACTGTTTCAGCCTCTTTTAAATCTGTTGCTGACCTCAAGTTTAAAGATTTTCCTTAAAAAAACATTTCTCAATTTCAACATTTGATTTGTAACACAGTGTTCCATATTTGAGGGCCTGGGTTGTTCATTTGATGAAAAGACAGTTGAAAAGTTTCAGGAAGATAAGCATTTTTTAGCCAAGTTTTCAGAGTCTTCCAGGCCATGCTTCAGCAGGGTCATTTGCAGATCATCACTCACTAAGTTGTACTTGGAAGCTTCTTATGCCTCATCCATTATCAACATTTGGTCTTGGAATGGAAGTATACTGACACAAACTGTCACTGGGGCAATGCAAAGAGAGATTAAAGTTGCCTAATGTGATTTCCTCTGGTAATTAAAGTCTACTGGGAGTCCGGAGCAAAACACTCCAGTGTGATTGTTGTTCGGTCTCAGCCTGTGGTGATGTTCAGCCACCTGTATATCAGCGTGCTGGAATTAGATCAAACAGTTTCATGCCACAAAGGCTGTGAAATGCAGGAACAAAATCCATTCATGTGCTGCTGATAACACCGATGGATACTTGCAGCCATTCATGTAGATTAATTTCGTCACGTCCATTGTTAATTAGCCGAGATTGGGGAGAAGCCGTGGTTATCAAATGAGCTTAGTGTATTTAGCCGGGACTAATCCCTGGCTTTCCTTGTTTATGGGATTTGATGAGGAAGACTGCGGTGAGTCAGCTGGAGAGGTGACACAACAACTGGGTCTACACAGCTGACACACATGCAGGGCACAGCTGAAACACAGATTACACCTGTTTCTAATCTCAATCTGCTCCCTCATTAGCTCTGATAGACACAGTCAAGCAGAATGACCGCTCTCTGCAGTGTCTGTAACTCAGTCCACATTTAGCTTCTTCTTGTTGCACTTTATGATGATGATGAGTCAATGTAATTAGAGAGGGGAATTACCTGTTTACACCTTGAATTACTTAAGTTCAGGTGTAAACAGGCAGAAGAGGTAACAAGGACTTAATGAGGAGTGGTCTGGGACACATTTTTCCAAGTTCATTTTGCAGTGTGGACGCTTGTGCATCTTGTGCCACGTTTAGGATTGTCTAATCTTTGTATCCAGGATGAAATGAGGCTTGATTTGATATTCAATATTCTCTAATTTAATGCTTCCCACTGTGACTCAGAAAGGTCTTAAAGAGAATTTTGGCAGCTGTTTTAGATGAAGTCTTGAGACAAAAAAGCCTTTTAGTTTTAGTAACATTTTAGGCCAGTATGGACGTCCAGCCATTACACAGACGGGACCATTAGTCTTAATGTTCCGTGATGGAACTGCCCATTTGGCCGTAGCGTTAGCCGCATGCACAACTGCAAATAATTGGCCAATGAACTAATTGCGCCATGAAAGCGGGGCTGGTGCAAAACGTCATATGTCCAGGGCAAGGTTATTATAGTTAACGAAAACTAACGAAATAACGAAAACGAGAGGTGAAAAAACATTTTCGTTAACTGAAATAAAAATAAAAACGAGGCTTCACAAAAAAACGAAAACTAACTGAAACTGTATTGTGAGTTTACAAAACTAACTAAAATAAACTAAAATGATAGAGAACATGTCTTTAGTTTTCGTCTTAAACTCAGTATTTTGAGTGTATATGTAATAAAGTCAGAGACTGATCGGATGGACGTCTCTGCTCTCTGCTCTCTGCATCTGCGCGGGAGCGCGCCGAACGGAGCCTGCAGCTGACGGGCGCGCGCACTCACAGCGAGGCAGAACTGCAGGGGGATTAAATTGAGACGAACTCTCTCGCTCCGACTACCTGCCCTGTTTATAACCGTTCCTGTGTGAATGCCCAACAAGTAAGTATAATGAGACGGAGAACTAACTTTTCCTATCCATAGGCATTCACGTGTGTTAAAACTCCCGAGAGAGCAAATAGACGCCATGAGGGCATGCGTCATCTCATATTATGAATCACCCATATGATCCTGTTGATTATTGATTATTAGTATACTTGTAGTGGTAGCATCTGAATCATTATCTCTGTATCAATGATTATTGTTTATTGTTTATTGCTTATTTTATTGTTAAGGATGTATCAGTGAGTCACCATATTATTTAACACTATAGAGGGTCAGTAATGCTAGCCTTAGTGTCCATATTGTGACCATCACCCTTATGTTTGTGTATTTATTTGATGTGTTGGCCTCTGTGGCCTCATTGGGTCTGCTGAACTGTTGTGCTGTAAGGAGAATATTCACGTTAAAGCTCCCTCCTGTCTCCTGTGCAGTGTGTTCTGACCGACACCCCAGGGAGAGTACTATCCTACAGAGTATCCACCAGTATTCCCTATTTTTTAGGATATGAATTTTTTGTTTGTTTTCTGCCAGTTTCACTTCATTTGGCTCATTCGCACAAGCAGGCACACGTCCACACTTTGCCTGCAGAGCGTTAATGGCAGCGAAAGTCAGGAGAAAGCGGCAGAGCCCCATTTGGGATTACTTTGAATATGACTGTCTCTGATAGGAGTAAGTGCCTTGCAATGGAAGGTGATAAAATATGTTGAAAATATGTTTCTCAAGGGGGAAAATCCCACTAATCTTAAAGTCCATTTGAAAAGCTCACACAAGACGGCTAACCTAGCATACCTTGTCAAGGCAAGAGAGAGCACCCAGCCCCCTTACCCTGAAACAGAAGCTAACCCCCCGGCCAGGCACACAGGCAAAAAAGACTAAAACTAATACTGAAACTAATAAAAACTAAACTAAAACTAAGCATTTTCAAAAAATAGAAACTAAACTAAACTAGCAAACCCGCTTCAAAAACTAATTAAAACTAAACTGAAATTGAAAACAAAAAGTCAAAACGAAATAAAAATAAAAACTAATGAAAAATGCAAAACTATAATAACCTTGGTCCAGGGAACCCCCTGGAAAACCACTATCCAAGAAAATTTGAATTGTGCATGCCTACTACGCATTACCAACAATAAACATGGCGAGCGGTACCGGTGTGACTGAGGAAAGATCAAGAAAAAACAATTTTTCAGTGGAGGAAATGGACATTTTATTACAAGAGTATAGAATGAACAAACAGCTATTATCATCAAGTCAATCATCAAAGATAACAAACAAGGAGAAAGGGAAAGTTTGGCTCCAGATCTTGAACCGGGTAAATGCGTGTGGTTTTTTCTGAGCGCACAGTAGAAGACCTAAAAAATAAAAAAGGAACGTGAAAGTGGCTTTGAGCAACACGCACTGCCACCAACGTGGTCCAGGTGGAGGACCACCTGTCCCCGCATTGAAGGATGAGGACTTGTTAACAGAGTTGTTTGGGAAGGATTCACTTCACGGTATTGCTGGTAGGTTACCAAAGAATAATGTCTCGTCTCCTAAATCTAAATTTGCAGTATATTATGACATCGTCATACTTAAAGGATTAGTTTGATCCCTAAATATCCGTTGTATTCACATATTTCATCTCAAACTGTAACACATAAGCATGATGTCCGCCATCCTTTAAACAGCCTAACAGGCGCAGTAATCCTGCCGTTAGCACCTGTAACGGTGGGGTCTACCGCCATTAAGTTGAATGCTTTGTTGGGGCGTTAACCTGGCTTATTTTTCACCATTAGTACAAACGGCCCGCTTTCATCGCTAATGGCTGGATGTGCATACGGGCATTAGTCATTTTTGCCTTTTAAAGTTTTAGTCTAGCTTTAGTTGACAAGTGAAAAATAATCCAATCTTTATTTATAAAGCGTCAAATCCCAACAAATGTTATCCTCAGACTCTTTCCAAACAGAGCAGGTACAGACCGTACTCTATGTTTTATTATTAACCCTCCTGTTATGTTTGTTTCTTAGAGACAGCAATAATGTTCGTGGGTCAACTTGACCCAGGGCATGTTTAATTATCCAGAAGTATCACAACTAAAAAAAAAATCCCAATAAACATTTTTTAATCTAATTATTAACTCCATTACTAACCATTTAAATCAATATTTAGTGCAATGGTGTTCTTTAATTCTCACAGATCTTGGTTCAATGAGGATAACTCACTTGTTTTTTATGAAAATTCATGTTTAAACTTTTTTTAATGTACATTTGAAAGACCTAAATATAAATACAATAGTTTTACATGACATAGATTTTTGTTTATTTCATCTTGATGTTGATAAATTCACAGGAGACACCTCTTCTGTCACATGCTGCCCAGATTTTGATGCTGTATTTAGCTGGCTTGGAAGGTATATATTGCCTAAAATTGAAGGAACCTCTGAATGCCTCTAGCCTTTCATCCACTGTGACATTAGGGCCTGGGTTATAGAGTAGTGGAAGTTGCTCTACCCACTTGTCCCACTGTTCTAATGGCTGACAGCTTGTCTCTATTCGATCTCAGCTCCTGCAGTCAAATGCCGAAGTGTCCTTAGGCAAGACACTGAACCCCAAACTGCTCCCTCAGTTGTTCAGCGGTGTATGAATGTCTAGAATAAGATTAGCTAATACTGATGGTCCCTTACTATAGCAACCTCTACCATCATTGGGTGAGCGAGTAATGTAAAAGAGCTTTGAGTGGTCAGAAGACTGGAAAAGAGATATATGAGTACAAGTCCATTTACCATTTATTATTTACCATGACCTGCTCAAAAGCTTACTTGATGTGTGTCACACGAGTCACTTCTATCCTAGTGGCTCTGTCTTATAATGTTTTCTGTAGACAGTTTTTCCTACGTATATTTGGGATGAAGATCGCTGTATTTCCCCATTTTTGATGTGACTGTCTGCTTGGAGGAATATGAGTATCTGTTTCCTCATTTGGTTCATAATCAGAATCATCAGACTCAGAATTGACCACAAGATGGTCTTCATCTTCAGACACATCCTCCTTTCTTTCACTGTCATGATCAAAGGGGAGTGCCAGGGTTATCACCTGTTTACTTCTGCTGCTCACAGATGTAGCCACGATAAACAGCCTCCTCTCCATCACCTGTATCCTATATCCTCACATGTGATTGGCCGCATGGCCGCCATGCTAACCAATCAAAACAAAGTTCTGCTGTGAGCAGAGCTGGGGATGAACACTGAGAGCTGACTGGGGTGAAATATGTCACACAGTTGCAAAGAAGCAATTAGTATTTGACACGTCTGACTCCTTTTAGCCTCCACTTTGACTGCCGGGTCAAATTGACCCACGAACAGTATCTATGTAATATAAATATGCAGGGGGGTTGCAAATATTTGAAAGGAACCATTTTTATTTCGTATGTTGATTACGCTAATTAAGGCAAGTAGAAGAAGTTTCATACTGAAAAAACATTTTTAACATTTTTTGGGGGGATTTTTGAACTTTGAAAAGGGTGAATCTGACCCTGAACTTAACAGGAGGGTTAACAAAGACCCAACATCAAGACCAGATAAGATCCAGTCCCATCTTACAGACAGGACTCAGTCTGATCTCATCTTAATCCACCATTAGCAGAGCACTTTGCAGCATTTAGCAAGTTACAGTGGCAAGGACAAACTTCCTTTAACAGGCAGAAACCTCCAGCAGGACCAGACTCATGTTAGACAAACATCTGCTGATGATATTCCCAAGCAAGGATAAATTAAGGTTTTGACACAAAGATATGAAAGTTAACTGAGAAAAACAAAAAGACTGCAAATGCAGAATTTTAAACGGGCATCACCTTGGTGGTAAGTTATGGCTTTGTTTGTGACATGCACCAGAAATAAAATCATTACTAACAATGAGAAAGATGAATGGAGGTGGTGTGAATTTGTACCTGCAGCACAGTTGTTGCAGATGACCAAATTTATATTCTTTAAAAACTTACAATTAGCAGTCACAAAAAACAAATCCAACAATCAAACAAAACTATAAAAGCACAAACCTTTGCTTTAACTTGTTCAGTGTAAATTAAAAAACTTTGATTTAGCTGAGCTTAGCTTCAGAGTAATGAAGCTTCACTAATGTAGAGTAGCTGGTAGCTTAGCTCACCACATTTTACAAGCAGCTTGCTCAACACTGGAGTTTTATTCTTTTTTCATGCAATTCATGAAAATCATGTACAATTAGTAATTCATGCATCATGTGCAAACATAGCGTATGCATTAGAGGAGGGTTTGCATGAAATACCAAGCTCATGCACTTCATTGATAAACCAAAAAAACAGCCTGTAGAAAATTCTAAACCACATCAACCTTTCTTTGATCCACCACTCTATCTTCTTTCCCTCTCTCCACCAAATTTGCATCACATTATTTTTACCAGTTGGTGTTTTTATTGTCTAATTAGGGAAATTTAGGCAACATTTTCATTTGCAAAGTGAACAGGTAATCATGATCCAATGGCAAGTGGTCACTCAACATGTGTGGAGACGCATGTTAATACGAGGTGCAATCAGGCTCTGAGAGGGCGACATGTTTCAGACGTCCACACTTCAGTGAAATCACAGCTCTACTACAAAAAAGGTGACACAAGTAAGCGCCTAGAAGGAAATTAAGGTTGCACCGAGACAGAAAATCAGAATTTATTAGCACCCAACAAGGGATCAAGGTCATTCATTGGCGCTTCTACTGCACAACAGTGCACACATGAACAGAGGGCGTAGAATAGAAATAAAAATGAATAAGCAGCTGGCCCGGGAAAACTACTTACTATTTCAGCTGTGATTTGTAACATTTAGATTTGCTTGCATGGCAAACCAGCTACACGTTTCCCCTACTGTCAGTAAAAAAGGCAGAAAGCAGGAACACATTTTGAAGTGTTTTGGCTGACTCTGAGGAGAACTTAGCTTCCTCTGCCTGTTCTCCTTCCCTGTCGTCAAATACCAACACTGCCACAACCTTTGGCAGTTCGTAGAGATGCACAGACCGAGGAAGGCTGGGTCAGGTCAGCGTCAGGGGGTGACTGAAAGAAGCACATGACCTTCCTCGGGGAGAGGAAGATTCATTTGTAAAAATATGTTTTTGGCTGAACCTAAAAACTCAATCTGAGGGGAAAACGCTTCTCTTTGTCTTTATGCACAAAAGTAAGAGAATTTGTTCAAATATTTGGGATGACATGTTGGGGTGCTGATATTTATCGCTATGATTGACCGACCTTTCCAATTACATAAACATTTGTTACTTTTGAGCTTTTCTGCCTTTGTTAAATTATATAACTGAAGAGAGACAGGGCAAATGGGGACTGGAGAGTGTGGAAAGACATGCAACAAAGTGTCATGGCCGGGAATTGAACCAACAACCGCTGCGACAAGGACTATAGCCTCTGTGCACGGGACGCGCTTAAAATGAGATGCAAACCAGCGTCCCTTCGTCACTTTTGAGAAGAAAACAACCAGATGAAGTAGCTAAATGGTATAAATAATATAAATTTAGGGGGAAAAAGTAGTTTAGTGACACTGAAACAGGCACAAATAAAACTAAAATGACTTAAGACTGATTTAAGTGAAGTGAACGTTCCTCCAGGGCCCCCTCTGTGCGTTGGCCCCCCTCAGTGCGTTGCCCCCAGAGCATTGCATCGCTGATACTTCCACCACTGGCCCTGGATGAGATGTCTCTGCATGTTTGAGGGCAGAGATGCACCAAACAGTAAATTAAATGTCATTCCTCCCAAAAAATATTTGGGCTCTTTTGTTGCAGAATGTCGTGACCCGCAGCAAATGAGTCAAAGCTTATTACTGAAACTGGAAAACATCACAGCTATACGGTGCTGCTCTTTTGAGCGAGAGAAAGAGGCAGAATGTGTTTTGAAGCAGAAACACACAGTGTGGGACTGTGAAAGTTTTTTTTCTCCCTTTCTTTTTTTTTGGAGTCTCCTCAAGCTCAGCTTGGTGGGTAATAGCTTCCTCGGGACAAGTATGAGGACCAGGGGACGCTAATGAATTCTCGTATCACATCTGCTGAGGAGCTCTCCACATGCCAGCTATTTACAGGAGGCTGATGGAGAGCTGCTCTCTCTGCACACATTAATTGTTAACGCTGTCAGATGAGAGTTGTGCCTCACTGTGTGATGGACAGCATAGATTGCTTTTGTCTAAAAGAGGAAAATACAGTATTCTCTAATGGACACTTCAGCGATCACTTGTCACTGTCTTCTGACTCTCACTCAGTTTTCTTTTCATTTCACTCTCTATTACTCCCACTCCTTCTATGATCCCTCACCACCCGCTGTCCTCCTCTCAAAGCTCAACTTTCTTCTGCTGAAACATAAACTGAAAGAAAAAAGTCAAGCAAATCTTTGCCCTGTCACTTCCAGCTGACGAGTGACACACTGTGACTTTTATTCTACTCTGTAATGTACCATGCTGGTTTATCTTTGATAGTATAGATTTGGTGTGACTATATCCTGACAAGTTCAAACAGATGAAGAGTCCAAACTAAAAAGCTCAACTGGAGGTTTTCTGTAATTTATAATCCTGAAATTACAGGGTGCCTCAGTGGAAAGGTAACAGACAGCTCTATGTTTAATGTTCTCTCACTCGCTCAGTCATTCAGACAGACCATTAGCCCTCATTATCTCCCACTGATCAGCCTCTCAAATGAGCAGCGGAGAGAAAAAAGGCCAGAGCAGACGACAATAAAGGGCGATTAGGAAATGACTCAACCATTGGAGAAATTTGGAGCTGCCACATCCAGTCTGCATGAGTGGAGAGAGGGAAGGAGTGAAGAGATGTGGGTAGACTGGTGGAGGTTTACCCAATTAAAGATAAATCTTGGGAAGTTTTCACTCAAGCTGATGTATTTACAAAAAAACTGATAAATAAACGTCATCTGATCTTCCCCGTTGTAACTGAAAGCATAAAGCAGCAGAGCAATCCCTGGACGTCTTCTTCATGAGGAATGAATCCTTATCCTGTGAGGAATATAAAGAAACATACATAAAAGACAGAAATACTTGCACGCATGTTAACTAACTCAATCCAGTGCACACAAGAGTTCACATTATCTCAATTTTTTAGTCTTATTGAAGCAAACTCTGATCAGAAAATTGACAAATCTGAAATACTTATGACAGCAGCAGTGTGAATCAGCCTGTGCAGCCAATCAGGACCAAGTATAAAACCAAGACTTTTTCTGATGCATCATTCCAACAGTTTAACAAGATTTCTTACTGAACTTATTCTCTCAGCTTACAAATCTACATTTCTCATAGAAGATATAATCAGAAGCAGAATTAGTGGAAGGCTGGTACTTTTTTTTTTTTTTTTACAATGGTTTAAATCTGAAACTCTGCACAAAGCAGAATAAGACACAATGAAAATCTCTGTTGACTTTGCAAACTCAAACCTCAAACACAAACAGGTCTACCTCTCTCCTCCATCTACAAGCTCCCATTAAGTTAAATCACGCAGCAACACAACGTCTGTACCACTGAAACGCTGATGACACAACTATATCTCCCCAATAATCCAAATCCTCTGTCCGATCTAACCTTCCTCACGGACTGTCCTGCAGATATAAACACTTGGATGGTCCCAAATTTCTTACAGTTAACTGACAGAAGATGACGTAGGTCACCAGTCCTGGCTTCTGACTTGTTCCAGGGATCCCATCAGCCCCATCTTAGCTTCCCTTCACTGGTTTCCAATCTGCTTCAGGATTGACTTTAAGGTTCTGCTGTTGGTTTTCAAAGCCCTTAATGGCTTGGCCCCTCCAATATATTTGACCTTCTGAGCCCTTATACGACCTCTGAACCGCTCAGATCCTCTGACATGGGTCTCCAGGCGGTCCCTTGATCTAATGTTACTCTGACTCCAGGCCATCGAGTGGCACATGAAATCACTGCATGAGCACAGTTCATCACTGCATCCACAAGTGCAAGTTAAAACTGAACAATGCAAAGAGGAAACCATATACTGTATAAACATGATCCAGAAACATGTGAGACTTCTCTAGACCTGAGCCTGTGTAAGATGGACTGAGGGGAAGTGGAAAACTGTCCTGAGGTCAGAAAGATCCAAATCTCACATTCTTGTTGGAAATCATGGATGCTGTGTCCTCCACTCTAAAGAGGAGAGGGACCACCCGGCTTATTATCAGCTCACAGTTCAAAGCCAGCATCCCTGATGGTATGGGGAGTCCATGGCATGGTTAGCTTAAACATCTGTGAAGGCTCCATTAATCCTGAACAATATATACAGGTTTAGCAGCAACATATGCTGCAATCCAGACAATGACGTCTTCAGGAAGACAATGCCAAACCACATTCTGCACGTATTACAACAGCAAGGCTCTGTAGTAGAAGAGTCCAGGTGCTGAACTGGCCTACCTACAGTCCTGACTTGTCCCCCATTGAAAACATTTGGAGCATCATGAAACTAAAAATATGACAAAGGAGACCCTGAACTGCTGAGCAGCTGAAATCCTCTATCAGGCAAGAATGGGACAACATTTCACCTTAAAGTCCAGAAAATGGTCTCCTGGGTTCACCAACGTTTACAGAGTGTTGTTAAACACTGGTAAAGAAACCCCATTCAATTTTGTTTTCACCAACAGTCTACACAGAGTCCCAACTTTTGGGGATTGTTAAAATCAGTATTCTTTCTCTATAGAGCTTAATATAAATCTCACAGCTCATTGATCGCTCCTAATTGAAGTTATTGAAGTTCTGATGAAATAAGACTCCTTCTGTTGACTGCCTGTGTGTGTGGTCAGGCTGCTGTGTGTTTGGCAGTCCAGTATCCATCCTGACTAGCAGGATAATACCTTATAACGGTGACAAGCAGCCAATTTACACCATGAGTGACAGCAAATCAATACACACGGGCAGTGATCAAGGCATCCAGCGGTGTGTCAGCTGGTGTGAGTGTGTTTGTTGGTGAGAGAGTTTCACCAGGGGAGAAGCCTCGGCATCTGTAACCATATGTCTTTGGCTACCTTTTGGAACTCGCTTGTGACAGAGTGTGAGTGTGTGTGTGTGTGTGTGTGTGTGTGTGTGTGTGTGTGTGTGAGTGTGGGGGAGAAAGAAAAATAGATAAAAAGTGTGAGACTGTGTTAAAAAAAAAGCTGAAAGCTCTTTCAGAGTGTGCCATGTATTTTATTTTGGTGCTGTGCATCTTTGTGTGTGTGTGTGTGAACGTCTGCTCCACGCTCTGTGTGTATAAGCACCATGTGTAATTACTAACACCACTCAAGCTCTCACTGTGGACTGCAGGGAAAATACCATTAACCTCTGTCGCGGGGCTCCACAGCTCCTGGAGGAGGGGGAGGAGGAGGGGTGAGGGGGGTGCCAGGAGATTACAGCTTCTGTTGATGGCCACTGGGAGCTGCCCGCTACAACTGTACCCATGTACCGCTGGCCACTGAGCTGTTCCACCGGAGGCTCCTGTATGAAGTCAAAGATTGTCAGAAGGCTTTTATTTATTCTGCAGCCATGTTTTGAAGGTCTTAGAGGTCAAACTACAAACAATTTCACATAAAAACAGTTTCTAGAATATGTTTCAGAGGACCTCTTGGTTTTAAAAAGTGTGCCTGTTCAAGGAGCAGTCCATGTTTTGGTTATCATTGATCAGTTACGGTTGGGATGACTTGCAGTTTGCCAAACTCTTTCTTACTCGTGCTCCCTTTTCCAGTTATTTTGGAGCAGATGTTTGTACGGCTTCAAGATGTGATGCTAGACAGGACTTCACGTGTCGCTTGCTGCTACAGCAAATCATGGCTGCTGCTTTTATACTAACATATTCTTGAGAAAATGTATCCGGAAGCTTAATCTAGCTGAAAAACAATTATTTCTATAATTCCAAAAATCACAAAATATACATAAACAGCAGTTTGGAGCAAGTTACTGAACATTAGTAACGGATCGCAGTTACTACTTCGTATCAGTGTTCCCTATCTCTCGTAGTTCTCTGAGAGCAGTAGACTCCACAGTTGATAAGTGAAGCATGTCTTCAACATGTCTTTCAACCTACGCCTGTTTAGTCCTTCCTGGCTTACAGAATATGGAATCGGGGATTTAAAACCAAGACCAAGCCTTGCCGTTTTGGAATGAGTGGCTCCTCCTTGGTCTGCCAAGCTAACGTTAGCTGCACCTGAATCACGGGTGTCTGCAGCACTGGGCTCCAGCTCTAGCTGATCCGTGTTTGGTCCGTCAGCACTCTGTCACAGCGCCAGAGCTGATAGGTTTGGAGTAGAGTCAGAGTTCTACATCACTTTGTAATGCATTACTCACAACACTGATGATCAGTAGGTTCATTTTTAAGACTTTCCTCATCAGTTAGGTGAAGTCTTGGTTTATGTCACGGTAGGATAATGACTTTGTTACATAAAGTACCAAAACTGCTTGATCAGGTTCAGAGCAAAGGTTATGGTTGTGGTTTTTATAACAGACCATAGTTAATGCAAATCCATACACACTGCACAGAGATGATGTTAGAGGGCTGTCCACAGCCTCGTTTCTGAAGCCTTTGAGCTGAGTCTCTGTGTTTGACAAACAGAGGTGGTGAGCAGCCCGCTTTGTCTCCAGCATCTACCTGAAGGCTCAGAGTCTTCTTCCCCTGAGAGGTTAGCAATTATCCCAGTCCTCATCTCTCTGCTCTGTTGAACCTGCTGCTTCCTTACAGGGAGTAAAACTAAAAGAGCGTATCATTCAGAACAATAAAGAAGTCCTCTTTCACCTAATAATACATGACAACATTTGAATTCCTGCAGGACACTATTGTTTACAAAAATGTACCAATTATTGTAAATGGTTGGATGGTTAGATTTTTAAAAGAAAGCTTTCTGTGTTCTCTGGATATCAACACAAATTAAAAACCCTCTGGGAGAACTGATCTCTCACAAAGTGAACGTTTATATGATAAGTTTATCTAAGTGAAGTCAAACACGAGATGTTTGCACAGGAGGAGTTCAGAATGCTAAAAGAAGCAATGTAGCAGTGTTTGCATTGATATTTAGAATCTCAGACATTATTTTGAACAATCTTATGGCTCTCTATGTTATTTTGCATTAATAAAAAAGCGTGTAGAAAAGGTCAAACCAATGTAAAGGCCATACATTCCTCCAGATCTGAAACAGTGTTGATACAATCCTCCAGAGGATCCATTACACAGGTCAACATACAGCCTTGACCTTTATTTATCTTGTAAATGTGGAGTTCTCTTGTTCGGTCCCTGCAGAATCTCAGGATCCTCAAGTGAGCACAGAACAACCACCTAGCGAACGCACACATAAGCCGAGGTAATCACTGGTGACAAGGCGCCATGAGACAGCTAAGACATGATGTGTTGCCAGAAACAAGGGTGTACATATGCATTGTTTCTGCATTTTATGAGTTGAAAACTTAGATAAAGTTGATTAAAAAAGTAAGGGATTATGTGATGTTTTTCATAAAAGGGCAGGAGGGAGTTGATGGATCCCCATTGATGTAAAAGTTGATGAAAAACACAGATGAGATGACATAATGAGTACTACAAGCTGGTGAAAGTCGTGAGATGAGGGTTGAGTCTGAAAAAGAGATAACTTGCTGTGGGAGCACTTAAAAACTTGAACCAATATTTTTGCAACCCTCATTCAAAAACTGTGGCTCACTCATTACATGTAGATTCATTTAGTTCATAATGAATATGACGTGAGTCAAATCACAATCATCTGAGAGCAGATGATGAAGAGTATCAGCTCGGCACAGAGGGGAATAGCATTTTGTGAAGTTTTTAATAAAGGCTGGAACCTGATATCTGTTGGCGGAGAGGGAAGAAAGCGATTTTAAATAAATCTTTTGCTCCAGCGCACCTTTGGACAGGATATTATTTTCTGCTGCTCAGAAGTATACATTTCCTTTCTTGAACTCATCTAGAGATAGGAGATCCAGCTGATTCTTATCTCAGAGAGATGGAATAAGATTTCCCACCATCCATGTGAACTAAAAGCCTCTCTTGCTTTTGCTCTCCCACACACGTATACACAAACACACCAGGTAGAGGTTTCATTTCCTCCACAGCATGTGTGGCATTTCTGCATCGGTTGCAAATGAGAGTTGGAAACATAAACAACATGATAACAAAAACAGGAGACCCCTTTGTTTGTTGGTTTCCCTGCCCATCTGGTGTCATCATGGTGCTGCAACTTGACCCCCACTACGTGTTTCAGTCTCTGTCTCTGACAGAAGGTATTATGGGCCTTTAGCCCCCTCGCTAACAGCCCGACTGCTAGCCAAATCAGTTGTGCCCTTAATTTTGCAAAACTCATAAATTTGATATATCTTCAAAAATATTGAGTTATGATGAATTCCCCCCTTTCAATGTGTGCGGTTTGGGAAATGAGCTATTCAGACCTCAACCATCTTTTTAACCAGGCTGTAGACATGTCTTTTATTGCTGTAAAGATCGCCTTCTTTGAATAGGTGTGTATGTGGTTTACAGTGCTTCTGATGGCCCCAAGTGGAACTGCAGTTTTTAACATGCATTAGCTTCATGGGATTTGAACCCTGAACTCCAAAATGTAAGTCTTCCATTTACCAATCCAGATCCTATCTCCCGAATTGGACTTAAAACTCTTCTAGTTAGGCTATGTCACTCCAAGTGGTTTCTCTGAGCATCTAACCTTGCTGTTGATGGGATTACATTGGTATTAGTTTAAGCAAAGTTTGTTTAGGAATCCATAGCTTTTGACCAAGCAGTTACCTCCAGTGTTGAAAAATGAAGGCAATGCAGAGGTGCAAAAAACTGCAGTTCCTCAAGTGTCCACTTGAGGCTTGCTCCAAAAGTCAAGGAAACCTGTTAGGGCCCATGTTTAAATGTCAAGTTTCACAGCAGATTAAGATATGTTTACAGCCAGCAACAAAAGTAATGTAGGTCTGTACTCCTTTAATCTTTATTTGTAAAGATTTCATACATTCTTTGTTTGTAGGCACATTTAAGCATAATTTGGGTGTGGCTGATTTATCTTGCAGGTGGGCGCATTGTAGCTGTTTAACAAGAAAGTAAGCTCTGACCTCAAACCAACCTCTTCACCTGTCTCTGTGTTAGCAGGAAGTTAGTCAGAGTCAGCATTTCCATTATGCTGTACACCATCAATGGGCATCAGAAACCAATAGGTGATGTCCTTGAGGCTGTGTCCATGTTTTAAACAGACTACGGTTATGACAAAGCCTCTTTTTATAGTACGGGCTGATGAATCCAGTGACCTTACCACTTCAACCTTACAGTCTAGTGGTTCTCTGTGAGTAGCAGCCGGCGTAAGCCCTCACCACAGCAGGGTCAGAAGAGCAAGGCTCAGGAATTAGAATTCAATCCAGGTTTTCAGCATTCAGGAGCAGGAGTGATGATATAACCTGGGGTTACCTTTTGTGACTGACTTGGCAGTGGAAAAGAAAGACAAGCTTTTTCATCATGTTTCATCATGTTTTAACCTTGTAATGCATTTCCCTGGTTCTCTGCAAAGTCAGTTTTGTTTTTGCCAAACAAATTCTCTTGATTAAATGAAATAGTTGCAGGTGAAGGTGAAACGCAAGGTCTTAGCACAAAAACTTAACTATTTGTTCTATAGTACGTAGTTAGGATCATTTGACACCCGTCCAGGGACTGTGCAAAAAGATTTGAGATTTCCTTCAGGCTATGTCAGTTAATGCGCACGCTCCCTGTTATATTAACTAATAGATAAGACATTAAAGTTAATAATAAGTGAATGTGGTGATGATGATGTCAATCATCTACAACTGCACACTACTGTTGATGTTGTAATGACATGCTTCTTAAACCAGGGAGAGTAATATGTGTATTTTAAAATATATATGTTCTTATTTTAAACAACCTGTAGAATGATAGGAATATAAAGTTTGTGTTTTAACATCCAGTGCTTGCCTTATCATTATGTTTGATGTGTATTTATGGAACAGCATTTGATGAACAAGGCTTTACATTTTTTGTCTATTTGAAAAAGTTAATTAATTTAGTACTTTATTTTTATTTTGGACTCAGACGGATATATATAATCATTTACGACATACAACAAAATCCCAAATGATGTGCTGTTTGTGTTAAATCTGGACCGAGCATTGACGATTGTCAATAAAGTTTCTGTTTAAACCCCTGCAGACAGAAGTTAAAGGGAATAAAACTTCAACAATAAATATAACGAACAGTCATCACCTTTCTGACGTTTCAACAAAAACTTAAAATGCAGCAGCTTCATTAAAGCAGAATTAATGCCAAAGTAGTTGTACTAGATTGCAGTAGATTGCACAGTCATGTAGGTAAAGCTTATCATGTGTATCTACTTTATGTGTGTTTCAGATGCATTGGCTCTTTTAGATGCTGCCTACTATTTCATGCTGATGATATCAGTGAAGCTTTAAGGGTTTATTTTGGTATTTTCAAACATTTAAACTTTTGTTTTTTATATTTTATTTGTTGTACAGTAGGCTCAGTAGATTTATTCAACTGGCAACAAACTGGCTGCAAGCCTTCACGGCAAACACTCCCGATCAAATCACCTCCACTGCTGCTTGTTTACTCCTGACAGACATGAATTCTTATACAAACTAAGAGGCATTAAGGAAATTCCCGCAGAAACAGACCTTTCGTTGAAGAGTAAGTTACTAATAGTACAACAGAGATGGCATCTTCAAAGCCATATGAGTACATTTGCAGAAACTGTGATTTTACTCCTCAGAGGGAGTTGCTGGTCTTTCTCTGCCTGGCCTACTTTAGATACTAAAAAATCTCTTAAATATACTAAAACCTTTCAATGGTGTCTCATTCTACTTCTTTTTTAGGCCTAGTTTTCTTTCGCTCCCAACAAAATTGCAATTCTGTATTTTTCAGAATAAAGACAACCAACTGTAGGTACAAATTCACTCCAAGCTTTGCCCCTACAGTAAGCATGTGTTTGTGTGTTTGTGTGTTTGTGTGTTTGTGTGTGTGTGTGTGTGTGTGTGTGTGTGTGTGTGTGTGTGTGCGCGTTTTCTGCTCTTACTCACAGACCAAAACTGCAGCAGGACTGAGTCTGAGCTTTATTCAGGCAAGTTAATCCACGAGCTGCAGGCCTCAGCTGCCATCGCCAGGCTGAAAATAATTACATTTTAAATGGCTGTGCAAACAACAGCCACCACATTAAGGTGGTAATTCAGGCCAATCACTTCTTATGGAAAAAAAAGAGATGGAAATAACAGGAGGAAACACTCCCTTCATTCTGTCCCCCACAGACTGATAAATGCTCAGTAGTCTTCCATGCCCCGGGTGACCATTTATAACGTTTGATTATTTATTTATTTCCCTAAATCTGCATAATCATTTTGGCTATAGGTCATATGCGAACAAGCTCAGAATAGCATGCATTATTCATGACTTGCAGGATACAGTTGGTGCCAGAGGTTTACATGATGTGTGAGCAAGATTTTCCAAATTCATTCTTTTCTTTATCGCACAAAAGCTTCTTGGACTGGGAGTACCTGGGGCAGCAGATAGAGCACAAAGTGTGTAATGAAGAAAATGGTAAAAAGATGAAGTAACCTAGATAAATAAATCGCTGTGCCCCCTCCGCAGCAGCCCCTGCTCCAACAAGAACATTTGACTTCATAGAGAAATTCCCCCCTGTGTGAGCTGGATTTACTGCCTGTGGTGCCAATGATAATAGATATCTTGTGTTATAATAAACTTGTGTTATCTACTGTAATCCATCAGCAAGTTTAAAAAGCATCCTATCTCTTAATCTTCGTGTATAGAGCTTAGTCTGCTCTGACAAAATCTCAGAGCGAATCAGCGACAGAGTGCATTGACTCATCTTATTACAGCCTGTTCTGCAAAGCTCGGTCTGTGGCCTCGTGCATAGAAATTATTAGACTTTAGGTTTCTTTTTAGTGTCATTCCTGGATGCTGTTGTCTGGTCATTGTTTGCAGGGTGACACTGTATTAAGTGCATGAGGCGAATTAGCATTCAAGGGGGATGATGGGCCAAACTTCCAAATAAACTCCAGGAGGGCTTGTTTTGATTATCGTATAAAATCAGTGAGTGCTGACTTATTTTATATAGGTGTTTAATTCTTAAATTACAATTGTTTCACATGCTTAGATATGAATGTATCTGATATTCTTTATTGAACCCAAAGGTGAATTAGCCTTTGGTAATCGTGCAAAAGCAACATACAGCTGAGGGCAACATTGTATAAAAAACTGGCAACAATGAATACAAATCGGAAAGAGGAGAATAACTACTAAATGCAGCTCAATAAGATTCTTAATGATCATGAAAAAAAACCAAGATACCAGGCTGATTGTTTAGCAATGAGACTGAGGTGAGACTGCAATCATCGGCAAACACCACCTATCGACGTCTGATGATGATGTATTCCTCTGGAAACGGATGCCAACTTCTCGGTGTAGCCAGAGGTTAGCGCTAAATGAATTATGTCTGCAATGTAAGCGCTGTCATTTCTTGGTTTATTACATCCCCTGGAGAAGCATCCATTCATCTGTTTCTGGTAATTCTCCATTCAACAGTAGATAGTAAATTACACAGAGGCAAAACTCTGAAGAAACTCATTTTCGTGTGAAACTCTTAAGGTTTCAAATAACCTCATGATGCAGATTTGTAAGCAGTAAGAAGTCAAGTTTTGTCAGGTCTGTCCTCAAGAGAAGAAGACTACTTTTGAATGGAGGTGGAATTGATCATTTGTGATGCATTGCAGGACGTTTGAAAATGACATTTGCCGCTCAAGTTCAAATTTGGACCAGGGCCCGTATGCACGTCCAGCCATTAGCAATGAAAACGGGCCATTGCTACTAATGGTGAAAAAAAAAATTGATTAGTGGTCTGCATGAGCCAGGTTAACGCCCCAACAAAGCATTACATATAATGGCGGTAGACCCCACCATTACAGGTGCCAATAGCAGGATTACTGCACCTGTTAGGCTGTTTAAAGGATGGCGGACATCATGCTTATGCGTTACAGTTTAAGACGAAATATGCGAAGACAGCGGATATTGAGGGATCGAACAAATCCTTTGATGTATGATGATGTTGAAATATACAGTAAATTTACATTGAGGAGACGCAACGTAATTCTTAGGTAACCTACCAGCAATACCATGAAGTGAATCCTTCCCAAAAAACTGTGCTAACAAGTCCTCATCCTTCAAGGTTGGGGGGAGGGGGTTGGGGCGCTGGTGGCCTAGCGGTCTAAGCGCCCCACATACAGAGGCTATAGTCCTCGTCGCAGGGGTTGCCGGTTCGATTCCCGGCCGGTCAACCATTTCCTGCATGTCGTCCCCCACTCTCTGCTCCCCACATTTCCTGTCTCTCTTCAGCTGTCCTCTCAAATAAAGGCAAAAGGCCAAAAATATAAATAAAAAAAAAAAAAGGTTGGGGGGGGGCAGGTGGTCCTGCAAAGCTTGTGGCGCAAAGCCGTTTTCATGATGCTTATTTTTTTTTTACATCTTCTACTGTGCGCTCAGAAACACCACACGCATTTCCCCGGTTTGCCATGTTTATTGTTGGTAATGCGTAGTAGGCATGCACAATTCAAATTTTTGGATAGGGATTTTCCAGGAGGTTCCCTGGACATGTGACGTTTTGCACCAGCCTCGCTTTCAAGGCGCAATTAGTTAATTGGCCAATTATTTGCAGTCGTGCATGCGGCTAACGCTATGGCCAAATGGGCCATTCCATAACGGTACATTAAGGCTAATGGTCCCGTTTGTTTAATGGCTGGACGTGAATACAGGCCCTGATTGTCTGTCCTGATTGCATGCAAAAACCTTTAACCACAGATAGGAGCTGCATGACATTGGTGTGGATTGGGCACTGCCTGCTTTTGCTCTCCACAAGGACTTTTTTTTTTCTGCATACACCGTATACATATACATATACATATACATATGTGTATACATAACTCATGGGACCTTGTTTATTTTCCAGTAGTTTACCTTTAATGTTGTATGAAAGAAAAGGTCATTTTTGCTAATACAACGTTCTTTTGTAATTGTTCTGATTCATCCTGTAATACAGTCTGAGGACAAGATGGTGCAGCTCGTGTGTGTGACTGTGTGTGTGTTCATGTGACTGTGTGCGGATGGATGGATGGCGTGATAGCAGAGCCTTAGATCAGAGATAAATGACTTCATTAAAGTGTAAGTCTCAGAAAGCTGGAATGAGCCACATCTCCCCCTCTGTGCCACTGCAGATTATGAACTCCATAAATCAATACATTTCTGTAAAAGGATAATGTTCCTCTGCCTGCTGCATCCAACCTCAGACAGTCAGGCTGACACAGCTAAGGACTTTCACATTGGGTTTGAGAGGACGCTGGGGGATACAGAGGTGTTTGTTTACAACGTATTACGGTAGCAATGAACATGCACTCTGCTCAGGCTGACATGTGAGGACTTTTCAAGACAGTTTCACACATGACAAGGATTTATGTTAGCTTGATTTCAGATAGAACTCAAATAACAAGACTGGAGAGAGAGAGAGGAGAAACTTATGTTGCAAACAAAACTTACTAAATGTCTAAGAAACTAAACCCAAAAGGTAACGCTCGCTGGAAACACAAGGATGAAGAAACAGAGAACACAAGGCAGAGGAACATTGATCCAACCCAGGACAGGGGAAACAGAGAAACTAAATACACAGAGTAATGAACACAGGTGAAACTAATGAGGTCAATCAAAGAAGGGGGATACACACAAGGACAGGAAGTAAAACTAAACCAGACACACAGGGATCTAGAACTGCAAAATACAACAGGAAACACAAGAAAACACACAAAAGAATACCACATGAGACATGGATCACTAAAAACATGGAAAACATGGAATACAGAGAAAAGACAGAGAGGAAACAAAGCATGAAACACAAGTCAAAACAAAACTAAAGATAAGCTCATGACACTGTGAGCCCTTTCTTGCACCTGAAAATCTGCAGCCGGTGTTAGCCTAGCTTCCATGCTGGTTCTCCACACGATGTCTCAATGAACTGGGGAAGCTGCAACCACTTACAAAACCACTTACAAAAAAATGGCATTTTCATGTAACAGTGAGACTTACACATCAGTCAAAATTAAAGCTAAAAGCAGCGATGAACGGGCCCTCGATAACTGTTCTAGCAGCCTGACGTGCAGCAGGATCTGCCTGTGCAACAGCCATTATTGTCCTCCATACACAACAGGGTGTGATGCTCCACACCCTGTTGCAAAAGTTGGGGTCAAGAACAGCAGCAGAGCTCCAAAATACGGCAGGACAAAAACAGTTGAATCAAATTGAGAAAGATGTTGATGCCTCTATCTTCACATTTAACCCCAGTGACTCTGAACCACATGACAGTGAAACATTAGTAGGAGCGTAAAATAAAGACGGAAAAAAAGGCTTCCTGTGTTCATGCCATCATTTAAATATTTAATATTTGTACTTTTTGCCTTCATATGGAGAGGATAGGCCAGAGCAGGAAACACGGAAAGAGAGCAGGGGCTGCCTGCTTAAAGGCCCTGTGAGGAGTTTTGAACTGGCTGAGAAACAGACTGAAAATGATACCGATGCCTCTTTATGACCTTCAATAGCAAACAAGACCATCAGCAACAACACTAACACCTTCTCTGTTGTCATTTTGAGTGCCTGAAACCGCCCTGAGGGGGTAGGTGTCAGACCAGATGGATGTCTCACTTCAGAAACAGCCTTTATTTGACTGTTTTCATGGAAAATAATCTCATTCCCTGATAAAGTTGACTGTTAAAAGACAACAGGATGAGGTTTTTGTTGAAAACACTACTTTTGCATGTACAGGACAAGAGATAAGAGGTATCACTTTGTCCACAAGGGGGCACCAGAATCGATACAAAACAAAAGTTCCCATCAGCAGCTTTAAGGACCACGGCCACCAACGTGATTCATTCTGAATAGAAAGAGCAACACCAGGGACAAGATCACACATGTCATATCAAATCAATCTGTGGAGTGGAGTCCGTCATGTTTCTCTTCTGTCTGTTGACACTGTGGCAAAAACCTTTGTTTCCGTTACCATACTTTATTACATTTCTCAAAAGTCTACTGAATCAGTTCAGCTCTTTTAATAAAAATGATAATCATTTTGACATCAATAAACTCAAGAGTACAAGAGCATGATGGTATGGTATCAAGAAAAACTCCACATTTCAAACCAAAGCTGCTTCACAAACCCTGCAGGACTTCATCTCAGCCACAGCCACGGTGTCACTGCTGGACAAACATTTTAAATCGACCAGCACTTTTTTTATAGCGGCTCTTTATGTCCCATGACACAAGGCCAGGTGTCTTGTAGAATTTTTAGGACAACCACAAAGTTTTATTGACATATGGCTCCCACAAAATGCTTGGCTGATTTTTCACATAACCACGTTTCTTCTGCCAAGAAAGTTTTAAAACTGCTTTAATAGGCACTAATAGACACAGGAGGAGGAAAGTGCAGGACTGTGTGCTGAAGCTCATCTGCTCTCTTATACCCGTATGTTAATATTGAAGCAACATTTTCCTGAACAGAGATGTAATGTAGTTTTAATATGCATGTACAGACAACACTGAAAAAAATGTGATGAGTTAAGAAGCTGTTTAGAGTGAGAGCCCTCAGGTGAGTGAAACTAATAGTTAAGTTCATATGCTTCATATAGCAATATTCACAGCCTGCTTCATTCTGATTAAAAATAAATAGTCCCTGACAGCAGAATGTGGCTGCACTTAACAAGATACTCTGATGAATGTGTCAAATCATCATGCTGAACATGCACACTAAATGATACATGATAGAACAACATATGCAGATCCTGCAACATTTAATAGCTGGGTTATTTTTCAAGAGCCCTCAGGTTCGATCAAACATCAGGTGGGGTCTGTTCATGTCTTATATGACAAATCAAATTCCTGATTACAGCGGGGAGAGGTCTCACATCTTAATGCATGAAAAGGGCCATATGCTAGAGGTCATTCACATCAAGAACAGTATGATTAATGTCACAATCAGTTCTAGAAATCCACTTTGTTTTTAAATGAAGACATTCATTGTTCTGAGTGGATGAATCCCAAGGTGCATTTTGACCAAGAGTTCCGGGGTCTTTCAGTCCCCAGAACTACTTTACCCTGAACTAAATGGTTCCTGTTCCCTGTTGTCTGCGTTTGGCTGAAGTAGATTGTGCAAATCAGGCCAGTGACATATGGAGAAAAAAATACACTATACCACCAGACCAGTAGAGGGCAGTAAAACAAATGCCATTCATCACAGATGACACAATAGAAGCAGACGGACAGGCAGGCATCATTATGAGCAACACAACAGTTAGCCTGTTGGCATGGAAGAGACTCAGCTCGCGCTGTTTCAGATCGTGCTATATTTCATCACAGAGGGAATTCACTAAATCAACACGTGAGAGGAGATAAGCACAAGTTTTTAGTTTAGTTTTTAACTCAAAAAGCTGTGGCAGAGATCAGCCGGTGTTTTGGTTTAAACAGCGACCCTGTTAACTGCCGACTTTCAGCTGGATGCATCCCTCATACGCGTCTGAATATCTGATGAAGATATTTTGGAATCTTAATAATAATTAAACTAGTTTGCTTTCCCAGTAACTCCCTCTGTGTTTCAACAGCTGTGTAAACTCCACAAACACTGTTATTTTCAGCTGAATGTCTCCAGTTTACAGGGTCACTTTTAAAACCGTAACACCGGGAGAGACACATTCGCGGTGGGCTGAGAGAAGACTACTGTTACAAGCTGCTAAATCAAGTGAATCACAGCTTCTCCTTCTTTTGAAAAGTACACACACATACAAAAAAGATAGAACAAATAAAAACAAATGAAAGAAAGAGAAATCAAGTGAATCACACGTGTGTGATGTTATTGTGGACGGCGGGCAGAATAAAAACACTGCGGTTAATCTACCAATCAGACATGTTCAGCATTGCAGGCCCTGCCCCCTGAAAGCCCCGGGACCTTTGAAAAGTACTTCCCCCCTTGCAGAGGCTTTTTAGGGGGGAGATTATTTACCCCTGAACTAAATTAGACCCTGCGTCAGCCGGTCAAAACGCACGCAATTCAGGGGTAAAGTTCCTCTGGTTGAAAAATGCCTCTACTGACTATGGATCCAAAGACACTGATCCAAACTAAAGTAGTTGCAACACCATCCTGTCACTGTCCACTCTGTGACAAAGAAGAATGGGTAGGGGGAGAAATAGTGAAGATGATGCGTTTTGCATCAGTTTGTTATTTGCAGATTCTAAATTGAGTTAGCATTGGAATTCAATGGCCAGGTTAAAAAACATCTTAAAGCCCTGACAGTCAAAATATCATCCAGTCGGAGTAAATTCAGTTAGTAACGCTGCACTTCATACCCTCAAATCCCTGAGAGAGATTCAAACTCAGAGCCCTCCTCTTCCTAAACTCTGTTACTTCAGGCCTCCAGCGAGCGGCGAGCGCTTCACCCATGGCTATCCGCTGATCGAACACAAACTTGTGTGTAATTGTATAGAGCTCCTCTCTCGACCTTCTCTGTCAGGAGAGAAATAGGGGCCATCATTCATCCTTGCCATTACCAGCCTGCCTGCCGTGAATAATGCAATTTGTATCCTCTATGGAGTGCATCCAGAACAACAGGCACTCCAATAAACAAACAGCAGATCGCAGTAGAAATCCACTTACAGAGGCAGCCGGGCTCACGCCACGGCCATTAGAAGCCCACTCAGGTCCCATCATTTCAGTCCGATAGATCCCTACCTTATCTGTTTTAGAGTAGGCCTATGATAATGAGCCTGCCAGCTCCGTTCTGCTGAAGTGCTGGATCACACACATAAAGCCAGGACACACACGCATGCACACACACTCACCCAAAGTCATGCTGTTCAGGGAGATTTGTGGTACCTGGGAGTAGAGGTAAAGGTCAGTCTTTGACCTTTTGTGGGCCCTAACAGCAGCTAGTTAGGACTGAAATGGATCAGTCAGGGAGAGGATGAAGTGTGTGAGTGTGTGTAGGTGTGTGTGGGTGTGTGTGTATTTTAGTGGGACACAGCCTATAATGGGAGCAGTCAAAGTGTTGTTGCACATGAAAATGACACGCTGGTCCCTTTGTTTCTTATTTACATATTAAAAGTATTGATGATTTTTTAAGAATTCTCTTTTTTCAGATACATATTTTGCTCTTTTTTTCAGCTCAATGCTGAACCTTGTCCTCCTTATAAACCCTCAGGTAATGAGGTGCTCGACTCAGACTTGGACTTAAGTAACAGTGACTAGACTCAGACTGGACCCTGATTCTTCTCGACCCAGATTTGAACACTGGTGTCTCTAGAGACTGGAGATTTGGTGACTCGACACTGGATACCACTCAGCCATAATTGCCTCAAAGCCTGTTGCACTCCCAATGATCTTCTGTCTATAGTTATGTTGTATTATGGGTAATATGTGAGACATGTATATCTTAACATGTAAACAAAAGTATGTGATACAAGTGGCAACCTGTGGAGGTAGAGAACCACAGTATTTAGCATTGGCTTCATTTTTTGAGTCCACTTGAGGCTGGCTCTAAAAGTCAGGGACACACCATGTGAGCCCACATTTGAATTTATATCTCTACAGCAAAATCAAATGTTTTTACAGCTCAGTCTGTAAGCCAGTAAGGACTATACAGACTGATTATAAGACATGGTTGCTTATGCTGACATACTCATATCAACAGCTGAAGGCTGATTTATACTCCTGCGTCAACCCTACGCAGCAGGGGCTGACGCGGATATGAGCACCACATACTTGTGCGTCGATGTGTCCGAGTCATGCAGGAATTCTCTGCAAAAATCCTTGAGGGCAGTGTAGTCTCTCTGATAGCCGGTTGCCTGCTTCCGGCCCCGCTGCGATCTTTGTTTACTTTTCCACGGCGATTCAGAGCGTGTTATGTTAATCTATAGCTGATACACGTTGGTGTTTATCATACAGATATGATTACATGAAGAATAGAGAGAAGGAGAGGAAATACTCGGCCGATGTGCGGCCAATGTCCGGGATCCCGGAAGTGCTGTGAATGCGACTAAATATTGAGCTTGCGGCCCATGTCGATTCTACGTATAGTTACATTTTGGAGGAGGTGCCTGTCAGCAACGTGCGTAGGCTTCTGCGTAGGTACGGGAGCCACATGGAACTCCGGTGTAGGCTAAGCCGTCGATTTGACGCAGATGTATAAATCAGCTTTGAGTCTGCAGAGAACTAATCAACACAGGTGAGGCGAGAGGTAGGGTGCATCAAGTAGAATATTGAATAAAAATAAATGACACTAAAGTTACTTTCCCAAGCAACTAATATCTCTTATAAAGCAGTAACTGAGTGTAACAGACAAAACCAGCCAATAGTTTTAGATTTCTGTCTGCATGAGTCGCCCGTGGTTAATAACTTTCCTCTTGCTTCCTAACAAACGTTTGGAGTTCTGGTGCAACCGAATGAACCGATCATTTCACACTGATGTATAATGCACTGTCAGAACAAGCCTTTAGGTTTGTAGTTGTGAGGCTGTGGTTCATCTCTGCGTATGGTTTGGGATGGCCACTTCACCCATATGTTTACATGTTAGTATCAAGCAACATGGATCAAGTATATTAATGAGGCTTTGGATGCCAGTACAGACGTATATCCTAGCATCCAGCATCCTAAACAGTTTTAAAGATTTACAGTATTTCCACAATATTTTACCTCCATGTTGCACATCTTGCTTATGGCCATGTTTTTTTTCCAGCTCTTCTCTGTCCTTAAGATTTGTGTTAAAAGATGTGTCGGTGCCTTAAGTCAAGCAGCTCCTTACATGTGGCCAGACCTCAGTGCACAAAGGCTGGTCTGGCGAGACAAGGAGCCACCCAGGAGAAAGGAAATGTATTAAAAGGTTGGTCTCTGGATTTTATGACTTGATAACTTACTTGAATCAGACAATACTTTTTTCCCAGCCCTAAATGTAACTAATAACTCATTTCTAGTTACTTGCCCAAAACAGGATGTGAGGCGTGTTGTCACTGCTTACAGCATAACGACGATACACGATGTAAACCCCTTGCATTGTCCCTGCAATGAACCCCAAAACAAGTCAACAGCACAGACAGTAGACTGCATTTCTCTGTCTGTTTGAATGTGTCTTTGGAGCGGAGTCCAACTTGTCTGAGCTTAATTTCATCAGTGTCATAACTCAACCAGCGATATCTGAACAGCTGAGTGACTGTCAGATACCTAAAGTGACACATCTACCAGCCACACTGTCGAGACATGCTTGTAAAACTTGTCCTGATGATGAATTGGAGCTTATATCCTCAGTGTCAAATGATTTGTCCCACAGGCTTGGATCAGCTAATGACCACTTCAGGCTCTATATATCATTCTGGTGTTTAAATCAGTGGTGGCTTTTATTGCTTTGTTATAGCGTGCAAGTGCTTTATCACATTTTATGTGTGTTTGTACAGCAAATATAAGCTTGCATGACTGTTGGCAAAGGCTTGTTTCTTTGTTTGCTCTGCTCAGTTTCAAACCCTTCCCCGACAGCCTCTCCATGCTTCGCCTGCCACAACAAGATAATCCTGCCGTCTCCCATAAGATGGCGGCATCTGTCATCTATAATAATCTGTTGGAGCTGGATGAGGAACAGTCAACAGGAGGGAGCGGCAGGCCTCATTCCCAACGCGTTAGCCAATTAGAGGGGGTATTATCTGCTCATGTGAAGAGGCTTTTAGCCCCCCTGACCGCCCTCCAGCAAGAGACTGGGAAGGGCTGAAGGACGGGGAGGCACAGACAGACAGTGCTGCGTGACACTGCCAGGACAGGAAGTGGAAGTAAAGGCATTATTTCTCCTTCATCGGGCACAACATGATAGCTCTTGAAGCGAGCCAAAGCTTAGCCCCGGAGGACAGAGATACTCGGCATGGCCTCATTGCCTCGCAGTATTTGAAATTCACATCAACACTTCATAGCTTAGAGCGAGGTGGAATTTTTTTCAGCCCTTATCTGATTGATTTTGCACATAGTGGAGTCAAATAAATCACTGTGCTGCGTGGGGGGCTGTGTGTGCAGCTGTACCTTCATCCCTGCTTCTCTTTGGTTTATTTGTTTGTTGCTGTATTTCTACTTTCCTGTGGGTAAATGCTCAGTTATGTGACATCATGTAGGGGACTTTCATCTATAACTGGAGGTATTACACACCTTTTCTGATCAATAAGACAATTTTTGCAAACAACATCACAGTACACACATTAACAACTGCAGCTTTTAGTTACAGTCTTAATGAGAAAGTGCAGACTCAGTAAGAGGCCAAAACTTTTTCCTGTCAGCCTCTGGCCTACACCGTTGGAGTCAACATCAACACATTGTTAAGCAGCAGATAGTGCTGGTTATTTGACATAAAGACCAAATGCTGAAAGGCGGAGCTGAGATGCGGCGCGGCGTGCCCTGTGTACACATGAGCATTGACTAGAATGGGAATATGTTGGCTGCGATGTGCACGGCGCAGCTGTAACGCCAAGCTGCGCATCCGGTTTACATTGGGGGTCAGAGACTTGCGCTAACCCCTCCGAAGTTCACTTGTTTTCTTAACTTGAGGAGTATTTCCATTCAAACAGTGCTGGATTATTGCGTTCTTCAACAAGGTTTATTTACCTAACAGTTTTCTTCAGATGCATGATTATATCAATGAGGGTTTAAGTAGCCCCACTAAACTGGTCCGCCTCACCGTGTCCCAGCATGCTGAAATGGTGGCTTGCTTCTTCGAGCACCCTCTTCTGGGTAAAATGCATCACAATAAAACACCTCTGTGCATTTTAAACACAGATCGCACAGGCTGCATCTTAATGTTACGGTAAATGAGCGTCTGCTTTCTGTGGGTGCCCTGGTCCTTTATTTTTAAACCTCAAACTCATGAGTGTGGTCCGACCTAAAGTGAAAAGTGGAGCCAAATTTTGAGTATGTTTGAGCACAGGACCGTTTGAGCTTGTTCCCGCTGCTTCAAGAAAACCACAACCAGAGATATGTGGACATGAATGTGTTTATTGACAGATAAACTAGCTAGATAGCTTTCACACCTCCTTTTATGCTGATAAGCAACAAGTTCTAGCAAATCACATCACACAAATAACTCTTTCATACACATTTATTCGTTGTGGCATAAACACACTCAAAATGTCCCTCAACCAATAACCTCACTGATGCCAGAGAGTCTTGCTTCTTATTGGCAGAAAAAAATAACAGCTGCACAAAAACAATAGACATAGTTAAGTGTTATGTCTCTGTCAGCTGATTCATACATGTAAACTTTTAGGCTCAATAACAACTTGAAACAAAACAGAAACTTATGATGAAGATCTGTTGAGGCTTGGCTTTTCAACTTTGTCAAACGTTGACAGAGAAATTAGCACCATCTACCAATTACAAACCACCCTGACAGAGCTGACCTTTGAAGGAACCTGGAGTCCAGAATTTAGGGAGCTCTCAACCTGGCTGCGACGTGCCATCCTATCTGATATGATTGTGCTCTTCCAGAGTTCACAATGCTGAGGATGCTGACATACTTCACTGTTGGAGCCAAGGCGTGCAGAAGCTTTCAGGCTGGTTTAGCTGGGGGACTGATGTCACAACCACACATTTACCTTCCTGCTCATACATTTTAACTTTAAGTTTGCCTGTTTGTTGTTTGTGTAATGAAAGAGGTGGCCTTCAATAGCTATAATGTAGCCTGTCAGCAGGGGGAGCTCTTGAAAGGATAGCTGTAGTCCATTCTATGCGTCAAAGCAAGCTTCAATAAACGGTTCAACCCTTCATTGTGAAATGAATGCATCATTGTAAACTATCAGTTTGTTTCTATACTAAGTACATGTTTTTGTCTTGTTTCTAGTGAGCGATATTTTATTAGCCAAGCATTAATGGTAACCTTGGATGGTTTCCTACTGCAGATGAAGTTTTGATAACGCCCTCAAACTGTTATCTTCAAATGCGAAATAAAAAATATTGCTAAAATCTTAAACTATATCTGGAATACATGTGTAAAAATGTTGCCTAGTGTCTAATCAAACCCCCAATTTACACAGGATGCAACTCATTGCGTTACGGCTGGGCAGTGTGTTTGCACCGTCCGACGACTTACGCCCTGCTACACAGGCCGCCTGTTTGGAGCATAGCACCAGCTCAGAGCAGCCAGGATCGGCTGGCTCCAGCATAGAGAGAACAAGATACAAACAACAGGTCACAGAGCCTTTCTGTGGTTGAATTTCTGCTCATTGGATAGTATTCCGATACTTCTGTACTTTAATCATCGTGAGTATGCTGCATAACTATAAAGTTTCGTTTTTGCAGGTTTAGTTAAATAATAATAATTTGGCTCTATTTTGTTGTCCTGTTACCTTCTGACACAGTTATCATCTTAAAGTCCTGTTGTAGTCGACCTGGATCATGTATATGTGGCTGTTTGTAGCTTACATCTATAATTGATGAGTATTTCTGATCTATACAATCTTTAAACGGTCCTGAGTCTGTATATGATGTTTTATTTTGAAACTGGCGGATGTTGCTTGCGATCTGCATGCCTGTGTACCGGTAGTTCTTTTCTGTGCAGATTGACGCGTGCTCTGTCGAATATAGACGCGTGGGGGCACGCTCCTGAGGTGGAGCTGGGACGCGGCCCGCCATGTGTGAACATGAGCACTGACTAGAATGGGAGTGTATCCGCTCGCAGTGCGTGGCGCAGACGTAACATGGCACATACTGGATAAATTGGGGGTAAGTGTTAAACTTTTAGAAAAACTAAATATAGAATACACTCTGAGAAATATCACCGAATTAAGCATTGACATGGGTGAAGCAATGAGACCAATGTATGCAATAGAAAACCATTTCTTTAGCTGTTTGTCAAAATAAGTTGAAGCTGTGTGGCTCTTGTGTCAATTTTTGGTTTGTAGTGTTTTCGAGTAACTTATACTACTGATGTAAATCATAGCATCTTCAATCAGAAGTCATCGATCAGCTGTATAAAAGTCTTTTTAGCACACCACATCTTTATCCTATACTTTTCATTCCTTGGACCTTGTTCCTCCACAAACTCACCATTTTCTACTTACTCCACTCAGGGTATCCGTATTCGTGAGGCTCTACTGCTAACCTCAATCCTTCAGCTTCCTCCATTTTAAAACCTTCAGTGCAGACCTTTTTCTGCCCACACACAGGTCAGTTCAAAGCCTTTACAGCACAGCTCCTCTTATCACATATCACACACACATCGCTCTGCCTTCTCCTTCCCCCACCGTTTCTCCATTTTTCAATTTTCCTTTTCGCCTCTGTTCATTTTTATTCCTGGTGACCCACCCAATCTCCCTGTGTGTCCAGGGCAGCCTGCCCTCCGTGTGTAAACGCTGCCTCCTACAACCCATCATGGAGTGCGTTTGTCTGTGTGCGAGCGTGTCAGTGTGTGTGTGTGTGTGTGTGTGTGCGTGCGTGTGTGTGTGTGTGTGTGTGTTTTGGCCACACATATCAGTGAGATGGGTTTCTGGACTTCACCACTATCTCTGCAAAACAGGCGCAGGCACAGCTTCAAGTTCACAGAAATCTTTTCCCAGCATCACCTTGTAGTCCACACAGAGCTGAAGAGAAACATCTGAGGAGTCCATTCGTCAGTTATTTCTAATTAAAAATAGCAGTATGAAAGCAAGACGAATGTGTGAGGCCTTCGTGGCATTGTGACTGATTCTACAGGAGGGCTAATTGTCCCAGCGCTCCCTCCACACTGCTGATCTACTGATGTGTTATGTAACTGCATTAGCAAAATGAGAAAAGAATGTTCCTTCTGAAGAAATTCACAGCTCTTTAAGAGGGAAGGAGCTTTGGTCTCTATTCGTCTCTCTCACCCTGTCCTCCGCGCTCATTATGTCTCCCTCTGTCTTAAAGTTTTCTGTACTGATCGGTCTTAATCAGAAAGTGCAGAACTGTGAGGAATTAAAACTCAAGCTTCTCATTTCTATGGAGGGAGTCTCAAACTATACAGCCTCCTTTAGTGAAGGGTCACACTCACTTTATACCCTCATCTTGTTTCAGGTGATTGAAGGAGTTTGCACGCTCATTTTTGGAAGCTTATTTTCTCAGAAGATGCTTCAGTGTCTCATCAGATAGACACCACAGCTACGACAGGGGATCCTTTGCTTCATGACCGTGTAAAACCTCCTAGTTCAGAATTCAGAGCAGTATATAAATAGTTTGTTGAAGTCCTCTTTTCACCATTTAAGAACCTCAGACCTTTTGTGTAGCAGGCTGAGCCAGAAATGATTGTCCATTCTGTTGTTTTGTTTCATCTTGGCTATATTAGTGTAACTCGCTTAGCAACACATCTGCCAACAAGTGGTCTAAAAAAGCTGCTGCTTAGCTCTGAAAAGGTCTCATTTTACACTCGGTATGCCAACATTTAATCAAGTATCGAGTAACTGATTATCAAAAAGGAATTTAAAAGAGATAAACAACATGTGGTCTCACATTACATTCAGCCATTCAGCTGCAGGGTGGTGGTTTCAGTTTAAAGCATGTTGCATCAATGCTGCAGCCGTGCGTAATGGCTCTTCTCTTTAGGGAGCGATGCACAACAGCTCCCACCTCTAATGGCATGGATGGCAAATGTTTACCCTACATTACATTTTATTGTCCCATATTTGGATATAGAGTCAACAGACTGGTAGAGAGTCAAGGCAGGGAGATTCAAAGCTGGCGCTCCAGTATCTCTGCATACCAGGGACATCAGAGCCGTCTGAGTGTGTTTCTGCTGCAGGACTGATTGTGACCTAACGATGCTCCCGGCTGACACACAACCATGTGTACATGCTTATTTTTCTCAGTGAGAACAAGAAGGCAAAAAAAACTGGACATTGTAAGTCTGAAGTATTTTTCTGTTTTGTGTTCTTGTTGCAGCAAATCCACATTTAGCAGATTTAGCCACGCTCTATATGACCATATGTCCTCAGAGATTATTCTTATGCTCCTACTCAGCATATTCAGCATGTTCAATAATTTGTATGTCTCAGTATGTCAATGATTGATGATGAATTATGAAAAAACATGCTTAGTATTGTTTTTGTCATGACAAAAATTGAAAACTGATCGTTACATTTCCAGAGGTCAATAAAGGAAAATGTATCCTTATGTTACACCTCTCCCACTGGCTTCAAATCAATTTCAGAATCCAGGATGTTGTGGAAGTTTTTGCTGTTACTTCCCGTTACTGGTGAATAATGAAATGGAGTCTTCTGCCGGCCGACAAGGTTTTTATTTTCTTTGCAAGGAAAAGGTCAGCCAACACCCGAGCCGTTGGAATGAAGAAAGACCCCGAACATGGGGAAAGCTTGAACATTTATACCTGAGGACCGCCCCCTAAGGTGTGTTTCACGCCCTTTCACACCCTTTGTCTGTTGTAGGTATCTGCGTAGGGGCGGGGCCCCTGAGGTGTGGTTCACAATTTTAAACACAAAGGGGACAGGCGATGGGGCGTCTCAGGCAGTTGATCACAAAGGAACAGATTTTACCATTACAATTCTCCCTTTTGATCATTCATTGATCATTTAAGAGAAAAACAAAACAAAACAATTTTCACAACTTAATTATCCGACACATTAATTCACATGGATTTGTAGATGCATCATCATGGCAGTTGTTTACAAGAGAAGAGTTAAAAAACAAAACAACACAAAACAAACCAACATTATTTACACAATGTCATCATCAGAGTCAGAGTCTGAGATGGGGGTAATGTTGTGGATCTCTGTTTGGAGCAAGGGTTTTGTCAGTAGCAGTCACGATTGAGTGCCGATCGTGTGGGCTTCAGGGGTTTCTGCATAGGTACTTGTCATATGATATAATATGCATGAATTTGGCCTGATCGCCAAATTTCAGGATAAACAGTACAGATGAATGTTGTTCTTTGTCCTTCTGTCAGAGTGACAGTCTTGGCAGGTATATGCGTTGGGGCGGGGACCCTAAGGTGTGGTTCACAATTTAAAACACAAAGGGGACAGGCAATGGGGCGTCTCAGGCAGTTGATCACAAAGGAGCAGATTTTACCATTACAAGTACGACTCTTGTCCTTGTGTATCGTGCATTGCATGGTCAAACACCAGCTAATGACAAACACCTGCTGAAGCCAAGTTACTTACATCAGACTTCCACCAGATCCCTCTCTGTTCCATCTCGGATCCACAGGACCGGACAGCTGGAGTCATGTGACCGAGGTTTTCCCGCGGAAATTACAGATTCAAGGATTCTCCTCCTCCTCTCCTCATCCATGTTGTCTCCAGGCCTGGCTCCGCTCATCATGACGGTTTGTTGTTGTAGTTAAGGAAAAAACAATCTGGTGATGACACAGAGTGTTTTATTCTGAAAAGTAGCCGGATCTTTTCATTTTGTTTTGGTTCCTGACTTCTTGTCCCGCTCCATCTGCTCTGGTGAGATTGATGCGTTGTGCTCCGGCATCCGGCAAAAATAGAAGCCTTGTGTATCTGATCCGGAGGGTTCAGACCTGCCGGATCAGAGGCGCAGCCGGAACACAACGGAGCAGATCCAGTGGAAGTTAACACTTTGCCTAGAATAGAAACATATCAGATCCGGTGCCATGACGGATCGGAGACAGACTGGACACAGATACGTTTGAATTTGGCCGTTACTAATCCAACTTTACAACAAGCTCAGATTCAGCTGATTAGACTGACGTCATCGAGCAGTGGCTTCACAGGACGGCACAGCAATATTTAGGAGAGTCAGAACCCCTATAGACCTGTGGCTTAATACAAATCAATGTACTCGTAAGAACTACAAAATAACAACATTTTAAACATGTAATTAAAACTGTGATTAATCACGATAACTATTTGAATTAAGTAATTAATCACAATTGTTAAAACAGATCATTTGACGGCCCTAAAACATGCATGTCAGTAAATCTGGAGACAGTCACAAAGCATTTGAAGTTTCATATCTTAAGATCCAGTCCTCAGGGGAAGCAAGACAAAAGATGTGTTGTTGACTGAACTTGACTTGAGATATCATGTGCATAAAAATAAATGAAGTATTCATTCGCATTAATATGTGACCACCTGTTTTAGTGTTTCCTTCTTCCGTGTGTCCCAGTGTTCCTCTGTCGATTTCCACATTGTTGTGGTTGTGTTGGCATTGGTGCGTATGTGGTTTTCACTTTACAACATCATTATTTTGATGATTTTTTCATTCTAGTGTACTTCAATTCATGCTGACCTTTACATGTGTTTCACTCAAAGCATTGTGCAGTTCATGTGAAAGACATGTGATTCATTTCTTCCCTCATGCATGCATTTCCATGACAGCAAATGTCACCGCACTGTATTTCCATTCATGTCGGATTGTACGTGTTCTTGGTTGGCGTGCTGAGAGTAAGGTTGGGAGCAGCTGGCTTTGTTTCTCTTCATCTCTTCCACCCTGTTGGACTAAATTACTGCTGCGTTCAGCAGACTTGTCTTTTCTAAATGTGCAGCAGTTTCATAAAGAAAAACAAAAATGCCGTCACTTTTTATCTGGAACTATAGATCTCTATCACACCAATCGCCTGTGATTTGACCCTGATTATAACTAGCCCTGCAGAATGGAAAACCTCTACTTGCTCTTACACTCATACATGTCCTCTGAGGAATCTGTGATGTATAATGGTTTGATTATGCATCTCTTAGTTTAGCCATGCCGAGTGTCTTGGCCCTGCGGGTCTCTGAACAGATGAAATGACTGAGCTCAAAGCGAGGGAGCGTGACGGTGGTTCGGAGGAAGATGAGCTCAGTCATGTAGCACTAAATGAGAGGAGGTAAACTATAATATCCAGTTGCTTGAAATCATAATGTAAACAAGCAGCAGCGCTTAAATACCACAGAAGTATTTAACAGTGGACAAAAATGGCAAGTTACAGATGAATCGATGGCATTGTTCATGGTGATAAATTGTTGGAATACAATTCAGGAACTTTTGGCTTTCAATCATAGGACTAGGATCTGATTCCTGTCTATAACTAAAGATCAGTGAGGTGACTTCCTGCTGGGGTTGGTAGTCAGATTTAGATACACTTTTTGTTATACTGGTTAAAATGATCTTTATAACCCGATGGCAATCAATACATAATGTGTTTCTAAAAAAGAGCCAAAAAAAGCTGCTATCTACAGCTGGAGTAAATCTGGGAAAACACCAACCAATCACCTTTTTTGGGTCCCAAAATTTTAAACCAGTCAAATCCCATCCTGCCGTTCTGCCCGCCTCCTGCACGTACATTTCCCCGGCGTGCACTCCCTGTCCCCTGCCTCTACTTCCCCTGACTCTATTTACTGCCCCTCTCGCTCGACCTCGGGCCTGTCCCCTCTGACCCAGTGAGGTACTTTGCTCAGGACTGTAGTCCGGATCAGAGTCTAAAGAGCTCTAACCACGGGGGCTCTGACAAGCAGAAGAATGAATGACATTTAGTAAGTCCTACAGAAAATGTAGATGTATTGTAGGGATGACGAGCCGATTCGTGAACAAGTTAAGCTTTTCATAACCGGTCACTGTCAGCAGTGATCACGCCAACCAACAAAGCAACAATCAAAGTTTGAATGAATGAAGAACTTCTCCTCTTCTCTCTCCTCTCTCCGGCTCGCACACTCTGCACCTCTCCTGATGCCTTCACTAACTGTCAACACTGTAGGAATTAAGAACATCTACACTGAACAGGTTTAACAAACAGTAGAGCTGTTACAGTATTATATGTGTTATAACTTTTCTCCTGATATCGTGTCACCAGTACAACTGGATAATGCTAGCATGATAGTTGTGAGTACTAACAGCAGCCATGTTTGTTTGTGTTTTTAACTTTCACTATGATAATGTTTTGGTGAGGACCGGTTTTGAATCAGTCACGATCATATGGTCGAGAATCAGCGGCGCTCGTGCATTTGAGCGGGGGCGGGGGGGTCGTTTTGGAGGAGCTCCGAGGGGAAGGTGGGGGAGGGGTTAGACGGAGTCCTGAGGAAATGCTACATTCAAATTCATGCTAGTTTTCCGAGACTACCAACCCCAGCCTTAAGCTAACTGTTATTAGTTCTCTGTAACCTTCGGTCATAATCTACCTGAAATCTCTAGCGTATGTCTCAGTTAATTTCTCTCTCTTTTTGGTGAAGGAATCTACACACTTAGATTTAATAACATGTTTATTAAAAGGGCTGATATCAGGACACACATCATGTTTCATATAGTGACTTCTCCATGGATGGAGCTCCCCTGCTGCTCCTGTTTTAATTGGATTGCCCCTCCTCGTTCCCCTGTCCATCACAGAGAGAGAGAGAGAGAGAGAGAGAGAGAGAGGGAGAGAGTAAGCACTGTGTCAAGCTGCTTCTAATGGACCATTAGCTTGAATAATTCTCATTAAATACTTGATTAATCAAGCTCAGAACGTCCTGTGTTGTGTTCTGGGGAGGAGTTGCACACCGTGGGTCTCAACTGAGCTAAGGATGTAAAGGTGTGCCGAGGACTTTCTCTCTCCTTCCATGGTTTATAGATTGAAACCATTACGATCCATCGCTTATTGATTTAATGTTGGCTAACGTTAGCACAGACTGCATCAAGCCCGGAGGTGCTGAGCCTGAGCTGGATCTGCTGCACGCTGATAAGACTTGCAGGATTGTTTCATCATATACTCTCGCTAGTTTTCAAATCTCATCAAATCTTATTAGAATGATGATCAGATGGTTAAAAATAAAGAGGGAGATTTTCTTTGTGTTACTTCATCAGGATTTATTTCAAAGACTAAGTTTTAAAAAAGGTTAGCAGTACTTGATCAGCTTATCAATGAAATAAGGGACAGTATAGTGAACGGGTGGTTGTGTAAATTAGAATCCTGACTCAAAGCAAAGAGGTCACACTCACCCTGTCTGGATTATAATTTGCACAACCACCTGATCGCTTTACATTATCTAGTTTCCAAACTATCAACATAATGTGTTTAATTTAATTTAGTGAGTGGCCATGCAAAATGCACTGGTTGGAAGACAAAGGAGGAGAGTGGTTGTTCCTCATACTAGAATCTGTACTGATGGACATCTTTGATGGTAAAATTTCCAAAATTTAGGATTGGACTTATTATGCATCACAGGAGTTTCTTGCCCTTGAAGGCCAGCATCACGTCACCAACAGGTGGGGTGAGCAAGGAAGGGTTTCAACCCAGAATCTGACTGCTAATTATTGTTAAATATTCAAATTTCTACACACTACCTTTCAGAAAACTACGAGCTCCTCTGAAGTCTTTCTTTGACTGGTGGCATCAGCCATCTTCTTTGGAGCCAACTGATAGGGAAGCAGTATCTTTGCTTCTGACAGGAAGAAGCTGAACAGACTGGTGAAGAAAGCCAGCTCTGTCCTGGGCTGCCCACTAGACCCTGTGGAGGTTGTGGCTGACAGGAGGATGATAGCAAAGCTATCTTCTCTGGACAACACGTCACACCTCCTGCAGGAGACCCTAACATCACTGGGAAGCTCGTTCAGTGACAGACTTCTTCACCCGTTGTGTCTCATGGAGAGATACCGCAGGTCTTTCCTTCCTGCAGTGGTCAGACTTTACAATCAACATCAATAATCTAACCAAAAGGACTCGAGAGCAATATTTCCCCTGTCTATTTATTAACGTGCAATTATTACTTCATCTCACTCCATCTCTTTCCTAACATGCACAATGCTTTTTTCTACACATTTTCATGGTTCTGTACATTGTTTTTAACCTATGTTACAAGTGGAAAAAAGGAATATCTTATCTTGATGTTGCCATTAGAGCTGTGGTTGGTAGTCAGATTTAGATACACTTTTTATTATACTGGTTAAAATGATCTTTATGTCCCGATGGCAATCAATACATAATGTGCTCTTAAAAAAGAGCAAAAAAGGGGCGCTGGTGGCCTAGCGGTCTAAGCGCCCCACATACAGAGGCTACAGTCCTCGTCGCAGGGGTCGCCGTTTCGATTCCCGGCCGGTCGACCATTTCCTGCATGTCTTCCCCCACTCTCTACTCCCCACATTTCCTGTCTCTCTTCAGCTGTCCTATATAATAAAGGCAAGAAGCCCCAGAAATATAACAAAAATAAATAAATAAAAAAAATAGAGCTGCTATCTACAGCCGGAGTAAACCTGGGAAAACACCAACCAATCACAGCCTTTAGGGTCCAATTTATAAAACCAATCGAATCCCGTCCTGCTGTTCTGCCCCCCTGACTCTACTGACTGCCCCACTCACTCAACCTCGGGCCTGTCCCCTCTGACCTGATGAGGTGGTTTACTCAGGACTGTAGTCCGGATCAGAGTCTAAAAAGCTCTCACCATGGGGACGCTGTAGGGATGATGAGCCAATTCGTGAATACATTCAACTTTAATAACCGGTCACTGTCAGCCATGATCACGTCTACCAACAAAGCAACAATCAATGTTTGAATGAATGAAGAACTTCTCCTCTTGTCTCTCCTCTCTCCCGCTTGCACACTCTACACCTCTCCTGATGCCTTCACTAACCGTCAACACTGTAGGAATTAAGAGCATCTACACTGAACAGGTTTAACAAACAGTAGAGCTGTTACAGTATTATATATGTGTTATAACTTTTCTCCTGATACCGTGTCACCAGTACAACTGGATAATGCTAGCATGACAGTTGTAAGTACTAACAGCAGCCATGTTTGTTTGTGTTTTTAACTTTCACTATGATAATGTTTTGGGGAGGACTGGTTTTGAATCAGTCACAATCATATGGTCGAGAATCAGCATCCTTTTGGAAGAGCTCCAAGGGGAGGGGGATGGGTTAGACGGAGTCTTGAGGAAATGCTACATTCAAAATCATGCTAGTTTTCTGTGACTACCAACCCTAGCTTTAAGAAGAGACTGTTTAATTTAAACTCATCACTTCAACATCCATAAAGGTTTTACATTTTTTGATATTGTGATGCAGCGTAAATATTCAGTCGCAACTAAACAAGATGTCTAAAATAAACATTTTATTGTTCTCTCTTTTTTCACCCAAACATTTCCAGGACTGCATATTACATGAAGCAAAATTCACAGTCTTCTATACTACCTTATACTACGCTATCTACAAACCCTGGTTATAAGAATAATTAATTAAGGTTAAATGAATTAATGCACAAACGGATCCATGGTAGAAGTTTTTGCAGCATGTTGATCAAATGTCTACTTGCACAGCTTAAAAATACAAAGGAATACTGGGCATAAAATTCTGCTTTTAGCTCTACTTTGGTCTCCACCAACTCCTCCTTCATCTCGTTAGAAACGGAAACCTGGCTGTCCATCTTTAAATCCGTTGTGTTAACAAGGCAAAAACTTTTTCTGTTTTTAGGTGTGATCAGGTCGTTTGTATAGTTTGTGAGCCTTAAACCAAAACAAAAAGCTAAAAGAAGCTAAAGAGCAGACAGAAGCAGCTGAGTGTGGTGATCACTCCCTGCAGGTTTATTGAAATGAGTAACAATTTTCACACTGCTCAAAGTTATTTGATCCATTTTTCATGTGATGTTGAAATGACAGGCCTCAGCATCTGAAGCTGGAGGCTGTAATTTCTGTAACAGCAGACCAAATGCTAATGTTGACGGAACGAGCTCTGCTCTGATCATCCCTGGAGGCTTATCTGTCTGAGTGTTTAAATATGTCCAGAGATAGTGGAAATACCAACGTTTATCAAGCAGGGACCTTTCTGGTGCTCGGTTATTTCACTGAAGCCTCCCCTGTGTGCACAAAACAAAATGTTGGCTTCGTTTCTTATTCTCTGAACATGAAAAATGTAATAATTATTCAAGATCCATCCATCCATTATCTTGACCGCTTATCCCATTAGGGGTCACGGGGGGCTGGAGCCTATCCCAGCTGGCTTCGGGCGGAAGGCAGGGTACACCCTGGACAGGTCGCCAACCTAAATTATTCAAGATGAATTACACTATTTGTCCCAAAAACTCATAACAATGAATGATGAATGATAATGATAATAAAGAAGCTGCATTCAACAAATATGTCGAATTATAAAATATATTATCAGAACTAAATAATTAATTTCTCTGAGTGAAATGTTTGCTGCAGGTATGTATGTGTAACACGGTCAGAAATGAGGATTCTTTGTGTGTTTGTACTTACATTTTTATTTGCATGTATGTTTTAGTAATAGTTTAAAGGATTGCTGTGTTTTTATGCATTTGAATAATGTCTTTATTAACTGATTTTATTATGTTTTAGATGTTTTAATCAGTTGACTGTGTCTAGAAGACACTGAACTGGGACCTGGTGAGTCACACCTCCACCTTGGGAGAACAATACAAGAGGAGCTTCCACTCGGCCGCAAAGGGGAATGAAATAGGACGCTGGGTGCATAGCGGGAGACGGTGCAAACTGAGAGAAGGACGATACGCAACGGGTTCACAATGTCGCGGAAAAGGAAAGGCGAGATTGTGTGGAGACGGAGATCCATGTGATCGGCAGCCGGCGCGCAGCAAGAAACGCAGCACAGAGACGAGGGCATCCCCCAGCTAGGAGCGTCGACAGAGCAGCTAGTGTCCACCAATGCTACTTCATGCAGGCCCGGGTCGGTAGTCTGAAAGCTCCGACCTGGGAAAACCATCTCTTTAAAGGAGTCAACGTGAGGCGGGCTGTGTTGAGCAGCATCGGAGTAGCCGAAGAAAGTTCAGAGACGGTGGAAGGAACGTTCCACCTCGCACTCAGACTTTTATTTGACTTTGCTAAGTAGTATTTTATTGTTGCAACTCGTTATTACACCTGTCGCTTGTTTTCGAGTCTATTTTTGAACCTTTTATGGTAATAAAACCTTTAATTATTATCAGTGCTTTTAACTTTAAAAATGTTTAGCCCAGCCACAAGTACAGTAAATTAATTCGCCATGTTGCTATGATTAAACCGGACCTTACGGGAGTACGTCGGTAATGCACGAGTGTTAGAAGAGAAGACATGTTGGATGTCTCTCTTTTAAACATCAAGTACCTTACTAACCCAAAAGTAAGATTATTTCATGATGACAATGTCAAAACTAAAATGGGACATTCAGATGGAATTAAATACATTCAAGTGTCTAAATAAAGCTTTGATGGTAATAATCAAAACAACCTTCAGTGTGTCGGATGGATAATGAGTCCCGTAATGAACACACCAAAAGTTAAGTTTGTTTTTGCTTGCTGGTCCGTTGAGGACTCGGTGACAGAATCTTAATGTTGCTCAATCTTCAACATTATCACCAGGATGCCGAAGAGAAATCACATCATCACACACTGAAACATTCATACACCTGCACCAATAGGAACACACTCCCCATTAAAACACTAACCTGCCTCCATAATTAAAGAGCCGGGTTGGCAGCGTCATCTGTGAGGTGTGCGGGGAGTTCAGGACAGGATAATGCAGGATTGGAAGTGACAGTAACATTTCCTGCGACACATTCAAACATACTGCAGCTGTTTAAAAATGCAGCTTGTTGTGCACTAAAAGTGTGGCCTTACAAAGCTCCTCATCACGCCATTTAATGGAGGCCAGGGGACCGCACTCACACACACACTAACACACACACGCACTCGAACAAGAATACACAGTCACATTCACAAGGAGCTGTGAAGTGATAAACAGTGCAAAAACTGTAAAAAGCAGAATAAACAGCATGAAACTAGAATTGCAGATTGACTTCTTTTTCTTTACTGGACTGCTTGGAAGAAGATTCACAGATTTAAAACCTAAATTTGTTCAACCATCTGTCCGTTCCAGAGTTCAGAACTGAACCAGGGGAAAGATGTTAAAGTTTGCTCCCCTTTTACTCCGAATGAAATGCAGAAAAGACTTTAACTTAATAACTTGGCTGCTGCCTGATATATATATGATCATTGTTGTTTTTACGTCTTTGAATACATTAGAGTCATGTGTAATGTATTAGTTTGAAAGCAAGGCTGCTTATTGTTTGTGAAAACTTGAACTGTGGAGCTTCCTGTTGGCCAGGACATTTTATAGATCTGGCCAAAACAAGACAGACAACAAGTACACAAACACAGGACTTAATCCAGCTACAAGAGACGAGTGGAGCTCTTATTTACTGAGGCTTTGATTTCGTCCTGTAGGACACTTGAAATCACTCAGCAGATTTGAAGTCAAGGGAAAAGAAGAGGAGCTCTGACCAGCTGCCAACAGAAAAACAAAGCAGGTAGGTGAGAACATGAAAGGTGAGGTCATGAAGTGCCTTCTGGGTAATGTAGTTTAAATACATAAGAATCTGATATTAAGAGGGCAGAAGATATGTCCAGCAGCTTTTGAGAGGTAACATAAAACATCATGGTGCACCAAAATGTGCAGGTGTTAATACTCTTAACCTCTTTCAGCACGAGGTGGGTTGACATGAGCATCTTTTGCTATTCTTATTAGCAAAAAGTAGAATGACATCATAGCAGTGCAACACAATAAAGGAGATAGAGGTTGAGCATCTGTTATGTGGATTAATAGCCTCAAAGTATTTTTGCACGATCACAAGTCATGACGGATGAGTAATGAGGATGCACAAAACATTTGCCAACAGAATGCAGTTTTATTCTGATGTCTGAAGTGTTTATATCAGTTGTTTTTATTCTGATTGATCCATTTTTCCAGATCTAATTTGATTAGAAGTGGTCATGCAACCCACCAACTGACTGTCCCGCAAGCGCTACTTACTAACTTATCATACTAACATTTTTAAAAATCATTTTACAAGAGAAAATAATGTAATTGGTTTTGAATCCTTCTTGTTTTAGTTTTCCTAATGTAATCCAGTGTTTTATTTTGTAGTTTCTTTCTCCACTGTTACAAGCCTATTGACTTCCTGAGTTTTCCCTCCTCTGTGATTGTGTGCTGCACCCTGATTAGTCTCACCTGTGTCTCTTGTGTATATACTCTGGCCCAATCTCAATGTCCACCCTCACTGACTTTGAGGAGCGTTCCCGCTAAGTCAGTGAGGGTTTCCCACTGCCAAATCTTCAGGTGTGTGAGGTATCTATCTTAAATATTCGCTAGAGCTACACTTCAGGGGGAGATTAATACGAATATGAATTTGCCCAAATAAAGTAGAGATCTCTGATATATATTTTATGAAGACAACGGACCCTTTATTTTTAAATTACCTTATTCTGAATAAAATATGAATTATGATTATTTATTAATTTTTTTCAATTATTATTTTCGGGCCCTCAGTTATGGGCCCTTAGAATCATCCTAACCCCCCCCCCCCCCCCCCCCCCCCCCCCAGACGGCGCCACTGACAGATTTTGAGTAATGTCACTTCCTATGTGGAAAAAAATAATTCAGCTCAGACTATCCGTGTAATCTGTCTTTACTTAATTTTTTGGGTGGTATTGAACTGTAGAAAACCCGACAGAGCTTTTTTATTACTAATAACGTTTTACTATTTTAAATATAAACAGCAGGGGTTAGCTCCCGTTATTATTTACTAACATCCTGTAACTTGCAACGTTTTGTATATGTTTGAAATATTGATTTGAACCAATAATCAAAGAAAAACTAAACTAAACAAAACTCTGTTGTCTGTTGTTGGAGAGCTACATTTGTCTGCATTGGTAAGTAATTTATGAACAAAATACAGTGATATGTGTTGAAATATGTGAGTCCACGTACGATGATAACATTGAAGTAATCAGTGTTTTGATAACTAGTTGGCCATTGTCGGTTTTCTATATTTTGTTTAGCAATCTACCTGTTCAGCTTAAACATGGCCGTTACCGAGGAGGAGGAGGGAGGGGTGGACACAGTTGCTGGACCCAGCGGCTCAAGTTGCGTGATGAAGACATGCCTCAATCACATTGTGGGAAATGTGTTCATGGCTGCAAATATTGCAGCTGTCTTCGTGGGTGAGTATTCACAAGGTTTGACATTAAAAGTCTTTGGTTAGCTCAACTCAACTCAACTCAACTTTATTTATATAGCACCTTTCATAGGCTACATACGCTCCTAAACTATGGAACAGCCTGCCGGAGGATCTGATAGAGATATTGAGACTTTTAAACGTAAACTAAAAATGTATTTATTCAGTCTGGCTTTTATGTAGGGTTTAACAAGTGTATTACTTACTTTTTACTGTTATATTGATTTAAATGTTGCTTTATTATTTTATTCATTTTAACTGTTTATATTATTTTGTTTTAATTTATTTATTCATTCATTTATTTATTTTAATGTACTGCTCTACTACTTCTACTTAGCTGCAGTAGTACTAACCTTTTACTGTAATATTTATTTAAATGTTGCTTTATTATTTTAGAAATTTTAACTGTTATTTTATTCTATTTGTATTTATTTATTTATTCATTTATTTATTTATTAATTAATTCGTTTATTTATTTTATTTATGTACTCAGTTTTATTGATATTTTGAGCCTTAGTTTTATTTTCAACTCTTATCCTTACCCTTTTTAAATCTATTCATTTTAACTTAATTTGTATTCTTAATTTTGATGCTTTAACTTATTTTAATTACACATATTCTATTGTGGGTGTGCATTAGTCTCTATTTTATTCTGTTATTTTAATTTTAATATTTTATGTTATTATTGTAATTATTATTGTAATTATTATTGTAATTATTATTATTATTATTGTTATTATTATTATTATTATTATTATTATTATTATTATTATTATTATTATTATTATTATTTTATTATTATTTTCCCCTAATATGTCTTGCCATTGTTTTATTTATGCTTCTTTCTTGTTTTCAATCGCTGTAAAGCACTTTAGGTTGCATTTGATTTGTATGAAAGGTGCTATATAAATAAAGCCTGATTGATTGATTGATTGATTGATTGATTGATTGATAAAAACATGCAGCCCAAAGTGCTTCACAGAATAACAGAAAGACAGAAAACAACAGCAATGGTACATTTATAAAAAGGCATGATTATAAATAAAATACTTAAAAATCAAATCAAATCAATACAGTGAAATTAATAAAATAAGTAATAGTCGAAAGAAAAGTTAAGAATAAGGTATCGTTAACAAAATCAGATGAATGCAAGAAATATATAATTAAATAAGATTAATAAATGTTAAAGCAATGATTCAAATAATAATGATTCAAATACTTATACGACATAATAATGCAGTCCAGGGCTAAAAATAAATGACTCCAAATTAAAAGCTAGATTGAATTTTTATTTTTTTGTTAAAAAAATGTAAATTAATTGTCTCAATGTTTTAACATAACACACTTAATTTTTATCCATTCTTTCTTTGATATTATCTTCCAGGCATTTGTCTTGGAATGGTCTTAAAGTTCTATTGTAACTTGTCTGAGCACGACCAAAATTACATCGACTTTCCAGGAGAGATCCTGATGCACATGCTCCAGTGTATGACTGTTCCTCTGATTGTTACAAGTGTGGTCACAGGTAGGTTGTTGGGATGTTTTCTTACACTGATAACTGCTACTTCATGTTCTCATATGTAAAGGCTTAATAACTAAGAGACACTAGTGGCCTATTGGTCCTATTTCCTTGACACATTACCATGAACAACCTAATTGGGACTATTTGTTCTAAAAAAAAATAGCTCAAATGAAGAAGGCATACTGACTGTGGCAACTGATGTTGTTGAATGCTGTACATCATTGTCATACACTAGATAGATAGATATCTCCATCAGAGACACATTCTTCCCACTAATCACAAACACACAAACAGAATTTCATTCATTTGACAACCAACACAAACTGATGTACCTGCTGGGTGAGGTACCACAATGTGCAAAAACTGCAGCACGCTATATCAGCTGCTGCGAGCGGAAGAGAGCGTCCAACAGCTCCAAACCCCCGTGAACATCCCTACACCATCATCTCAGACCTGTGATTTTGTATATGCTTTGGCAATATTGTTTTAACTTTCATGCCAATAAAGCTGTTTGAATTTGAATTTGAATTTAGATAGATAGATAGATAGATAGATAGATAGATAGATAGATAGATAGATAGATAGATAGATAGATAGATAGCTAGATAGATAGATAGATAGAACCATTCAAAAAAGTCACTCTGCTGTTTGTTCATACTGTTTGTTGGAACATAATCAGCACAGACATGCCAAACAACAAATCTACAAGGAAAAGTTTGTAATTTTGGATATAGCAGCTAAGGTGTTCTTTTGTTTGTTGGTTTACAGGTGTTTCTGGTCTCAGCAATGAAGGTTCCAGGAAAATCCCTTTGCGCACTGCGGCATACATTGTCTCGACAACTCTAGTGGCTGTAACCACAGGTAGGAACAATGTTGGACTTGAACGTTGTCAGATAGGTGCCATTTTTATTGACAAACAAATATCCAGTCCGGGTATCAGAACTGTATTACATACGACAACAAATCAGTCCAAATCAATTATTTATGACAGCATTGTGACACACCTGTGACCTGTGGCTGCACCCAACAGTGCAGCTTATTATTAACAAAACTGGCACAGTGGCTTATGCAAATGTCATGTTGTCTCCAAACACTATTCAACTTTGCAGTTCATACACACATAACCTGAGGACTCAGTCAATGATTAGTGCAAGACAAAGTCAGTAAAACTGTGACATCATGATGTTGCATCAGAACCATGGACAGCTCCACAAAAAAAAACACCACCACAACAGCAGCAGCTCAGAGGGCATCATTCTACTCTCTTGCATGTCTATTACTTGACATTGGCAAACGTTTATTGAATAACACCAACGATTTTATCCATCCATAGAAGCCTTTTCATTTAACTTCTTAGAGAAAAACAAATTGCACAAAAATGATAGAACCAACATTGAGTGAGGCAGGAAAATACTGTACACAAATACGATACAATGTTATGGTGACCTACTTATGCTAAGGTGCTGGGGCTCAAGCTAAGTCCAATAAAGCGACAGACATTTATTTTTACCAAAACTCTACCAAGACAACAGAAGGGATACATGCCAACCAAATGAAAAGTGTTTCGAAAGCTGTTAATCATACTGATTTCTCATGTGAGGGACAATTCCTGGGTGGGTGGTCCCTGCCTTACAGGGCTCCACCTATATTGATGTGTATATTTATTGCCTGAGGCAGTTTTTTAGAAAACGAAATGACAAGCAGATAAAAAAGGTTTTTTTAGTCGCTCCCAAAGAATATGTTGGCTGCAGTTCAAGCTTTCATGCTCCCATTTAAGTACGTCCAGTATTGCTTAATTTTTCCACCATTTTTTAGCATAGATAACAATAAGAGACAAAAGAATGGTAAGTTCAGGTTTGGCCTCCTTTTTTAACTTTGCTCTATGTGTTGTAGGTTTAATAATGGTACTAATACTGAAGCCAGGAGCTGCCTACTCCAAAAAAGGAACTGAGGAACACGATCAGGAGTCCTTCTCCACCGTTCAAGCACTGTGTGATCTCGTACGGTGAGAGGAAAAGCTTATTGTAACATTATTAAATAACAGACTCTATGTGTCGTGCTCTAACAAGTTAAACAAACATGAAATCAATGCTGCGTGTCGTGTGGTTTTACGAAATTCACAGGATTACTGACATTGTGACTTTTGTTGGTTGTTTAAAGGAACATCTTCCCACAAAACGTGTTACGGGCATGCTTCAGTCAGGTATGCCCTCATTACACTGTTTATGTCCATTATTTACCTGTTATAATTATCATTTATCATGATTTGATTTTTCCACAGTACAAGAGTGAAGTGGAGTCCGATGGAGATGAGCAAAAATCAAGCAGGGCAACAGTAAATATATAGTCCCTCTCACAATGACTACTGCTTTACAAAGTTAATGTTAAAAGGATTTTCTTCGATACATGAAATTGCTTTCAGAACCCTTTTATTTATGATTTCTCTGACTTTTTACAGAACGACACAGAAAAACAGAAAGGTGAGCCCTATACTGAAGGAACCAACACTGTGGGCCTGATTGCCTGGTCTCTTTTTGTTGGCCTGAGCCTCAACAGGATGGGAGAGGAAGGGAAGAGCCTTGTCAAGGTCCTCACTGTCCTCAACGAGGCCTCTAAATCCATCTTCAATGGGATACTGTAGTAAGTTGAACAACACACCATAAAACTTGTGCGTCCATTTCTCCATATTTAGAAGCAGGGTAGAAGTCTCATTTTGGATACATTAGAGCTATAACTCTATAGATCCAGGCTCTGCCATCAGCTAGTTAACATTCGAGGGGTGGACATCGAGGTGGTGCCAACCTACAAATATCTAGGTGTACACCTGGACAACAATTTGGACTGGTCCCTTAAAACAGAAATTAGATACAACTGGCTTCCAGTCACAGGGCAGCCAAGGGAAAAAGAATATTGGAAAACAAAAGCAAAATAATGACAATAACAATTAAGAGGAGAAATATATAAGTAAATTAAATAAAAATAAATTAAAAAGTGCACCAGATCACAGGGTTTGTGTTTATATAGAGCCATACCCCTTTTCATCCATCAAGCGGCACAGTCAATCGCTCCACATAAGAAATAAAAGGATGCCATACTCTATCAAACTTCTCGGTTGATCCTCGTAGTGTGTACTTTATCTTCTCTATTTTGAGAGAATGCATGACCTCACAAATTCACCTGCTGAAAGTAGGAGGACGGTCACTCTTCCAATTCAAAAGAATGAGACGCCTCGCAAGAAGGGCTGAGTAGGCCATACGACTCAACTGCACTTAAGTTAGAATGAGTTCCCCCGATAGCACCCCAAAAAGACCCAGATGAGGACTGTGTGATAGTTTGACCTGTAAGCTCTGAGTATACATCAATAATGCAGACCAGAATGTTTTATGGTTTGGACATAACCAAAAGGTGTGAATAAGACTGGCTGGGGCTTGTTTGCATCTGTCACATGTAGGGCTAACACCAAGGAAGATTTGGGAAAGCTTGACCGTTGACATATGGAGGTGGTGAACAATCTTAAACTGAATAAGGAAGGCCATGCCTCGCACAAATGGATGTTGAGTGAATTCCTTCAAGTATTTTAGACCATTGACCTTCAGAGATATTGGTTTCCAGGTCACTTTCCCAGTTTTTTTTGATAATTGAAAGAGATGAACCTTTCAAATCAAATACAGCAGCATAAACAAAACCAACGTTTTTGATGATTATTTTTATTTTTTTTATTATTTTTTATTTTTTTACCATGATCCATTCATCTCATGGTTTCTCTTCCAGCTACCTTCCAGTTGGTGTCATGTTCCTGATCACAAAGCATGTGGTTGAAGTGCATGACTGGGAAAATACCTCCCAACTTGCTAAGTTCATCGCAGTGGTTCTTCTTGGGTATGTTCACCTTACTGCTTTAGCATTGTTTACTGGTCTGAGTGCAGACACTTAACAGCTCTTCTTATTGGTTTCTGACTCTCTAAAGTGTTTTCATGCGTTGTGTTTCAGGCTTGTTGTCCACGGGGTGATACTTCTTCCTCTGATCTTCTTCCTGTTCACCAGACAAAGTCCCATGGCTATGATCAAGGGCATCAGTCCTGCCTTACTGACAGCACTCCTCACTTCATCCAGGTAAGATGCTCTACAACAGATGTGAACGGTGTAACATCACAGAGAGCTGTGAATGGCGGTATAGTATTCCTTGTCAAGTGATTTTTTTTGATAGGTATACATTTACAACTTGAAGAAATACAATCATGGATGGCAGGAAACTTCCTTCTACTCAATAACAATAAATCAGAAATTATTCTAATTGGCCCAGCAGCAAAAAGAACCCTCATCATGCCCAACCTAGATAATTTAGCTATATCCATAAAAACATCAGCAAGGAACCTTAGAGTCAATTTTGACCAGGACTTGAGTTTTGAACCACAAATAAAGAAAGTTGTCCAGTCCTGTTTTTACCAGTTCAGAAATATTTCAAAGGTCAAGTCCATTATTTCATCCAAAAACGTAGAAAAACTCATTCACGCTTTTATTTCCTCCCGCCTTGACTACTGCAACTCACTATACTCCTGTCTCAACCAAAAATCAATCCACCCACTTCAAACAGTGCAAAATGCAGCAGCCTGGCTTTTAACTAGAACCAAAAACAAAATGTCCCACATCACCCCAATTTTATCATCCCTACACTCCACTTGTATCCCCTCATGAACCAGGACGCAGTCTGAGATCCTCTGGCAGTGCTCTGCTAGCTGTTCCACGGTCTAGACTAAAAACTAAAGGCCAGAGGGCCTTTGCTGTCAAAGCCCCCCGACTGTGGAACAGCCTGCTAGAGGAAATCAGATTTGCAGTCAGTCCCTCATTTTATTTCATGACTCAAGACACACTTTTATCGAAAATATTTTATTTTGTGAATTTATTTTAATCTTTAATGTTTTACCTCTCTGCTTTTACTGTCAGTTTGCTTTTATTGCTTCTTTGCTTTTATATGTTTTTTTTAATGTTCTTGTGAAGCACTTTGTTACTTGTATCAAAAAGTGCTATACAAATAAAGGTATTATTACTATTATTATTACAACTTATGGTACAGTGAATATTAAACATTGTGTCTCTCCAAGCTCTGCCACACTGCCGCACACTTTCAAGTGCTGTGAGGAGCGGCTCGGGATAGACAAAAGAGTCACTCGCATGATGCTTCCCATTGGGACAAACATCAACATGAATGGAACTGCACTCTATGAAGCGGTGGCTGCAGTTTTCATCGCCCAACTCAACCATATCCATCTCAACCTGGGCCAGTTGATCACTCTTTTGTAAGCCTACCCTGTTCTCGCTCTGTCTGTTATAGCGACAGTTGTTAACATTTGTATGTAACAAGGAACCTTTAAGAGAAAGTGGCTTGAAAATTAGGGATGCATGATATTGGATTTTTTGCCGATATCCGATATGCCGATATGTTACAACTCATTTAGCCGATTTCCGATACCAATATTTTTTTCCGCGCACTTAATTGCAGTGATCATCACTTATCTTCTGTATTGGAATTAGCGGACAGTATTATGGTCACATTTGTTATTTAATATACATTTCTTATTCAAAATAAGAAACATACTTAATACTTAAAACTGCATATTTATTTATGACAATTGCTTTCAAACAAAATTCATACAAAAAAATACATCCTACTTATAACTTTGATGATGCTCTCCCTGAGACAATCACAACAATACCCACAACCAGGGCAAATTTGGCCAATTTCACATTTGACAGTAAGTAAACCTAACCTCTGTTCACAGGGAACATGTGAACTGTGCACTGTACAGCAATCAAACCCAATTTAGATAAAATGATTTACTCTTTGACAGAAAATGTGCCTAAATTAGTCAGCTACATGTACCTTACAGACTGCTGCTTAAATTCCAATTTAACTTAAAACATGAGCCCAACATGTGTGCAGCAGCCCATTATTTTATTGGTTCATTATATCGGCGGATATCAGCGTGTTGACCGATGTCAGATAGTTCATTTTAAAGCCAATATCTGCCCATACCGTGCATCCCTATTGAAAATGTTAGACACAATGTTATATTAATTTTTCTCTGAAACAAACCAAATTGTGTCCATTCTGGATGTGCAGGGTGACATCAGCAGTGTCCAGCGTAGGAGCAGCAGGAGTCCCAGCGACTGGAGCAGCGACCACTATGTTTGTCTTGTTGGCGGTTGGTTTGCCTGCCCAGCAGGCTTCCATTCTGGTGGTCATAGAATGGATCCTGTAAGTTTTATTTGATGTTACTTGGTTTGTCTTACCAAGTAAACATTTGTAGCACCATCACAATTGAGAGATATCCAACATATAAAGAGAAGGAGCAAATACAGTCAAGTCAAGTCAAATTTATTTATAAAGCACATCTAAAAACACAGCAGAAGCTGACCAAAGTGCTGTACAATACATACAAAAAGAGAAAAACAGACAACAAGGAAAGCACATCATTGGGGATTGAAACCTATTCGGGGCTAGATGACTCAAATGCTAAAATATAAAAGTGTGTTTTGAGGCGAGTCGAATCAACAGAGGGGGCGGCCCTGATTGAGGAGGGGAGGCTGTTCAAAAGGCGCGGGGCCTTGACACTAAAAGTGCGGTCGCCCTTCAGTTTATATTTTGACCGGGGAACTGCCAGGGTTTTGTAAGGGCTTGGGGTCAGTTATATAAGGTGGGGCCAGACCATTCAGAGCTTTGAGAACCATAGTAACATTTTTAAAATCAAATCTAAAGCGAATTGGAAGCCAGTGAAGGGAAGCCAAGACGGGGCTGATGTGATCCCTCTTCCTGGAACCAGTCAAAAGCCTGGCTGCAGCGTTCTGGACCAACTGCAGGGAGGACAAGGCCGACTGACTGATTCCAGAATACAGGGAGTTACAATAGTCAAGGCGTGATAAAACGAAAGCATGGATGACTATTTCAGGGTCGTTTTGAGAGAGAACTGGTTTTAACTTTGAGATGGTTCTGAGCTGGAACAAACTATTTTTCACCACTGATTTTGCCCGAGAGTCAAAAGTGAGGGCTGAATATATATAATTATAATTATACAGTTAAACATAACCTTTGAATGCAACAGTTTAAGGAGGCCAATAAGTATGTTTCAATACAAACATAGACTTTGCTCTGCTTTCACATCTCTTTTGCTGTTTGAAATTAAAGAGAATTATGAGAAAGATCATACTAATATAGCTAAATTATGACCATTTTATCTTCATTCTGAAACTATGAGCATTACATTTCACATCAACATTGTGCGCTTATTTATGAAAGACACTGTAAGGGAAAGTAAGTTCATTCAGTGGAGTATTTTTCTTTAAAGAGTCCACTTTTTACATATTTTTATTTTAGAAAACATTGCCTCCAGCAGCAGTAATAAAGAGTGCAACCTTACATCTGAAGATAATGTACCATATAAATGTATCGCTAATAGCAGTGCTGGTTTACCTACTGCCAGACTCAGATAGTCCTGGAAAGGTTTAAGAATACAGAGTTTTTTGGTAAAGGATTTTTTTTTAATTTGTATCGGGTTGGAACTGAACTGAATGATTTGATTCAAAGCGTATTGATTCAAATCTATGTGAATTTTAATTGGGTAGATTTTTAAAAAAGTTATACTTGTGAGCATTTTTGCCTTTATTTAATAGGACAGCTGAAGAGAGACAGGAAGTGTGGGGTGTAGAGCTTGGGGGAGGACATGCAGTAAATGGCCGAGGCTGGAATCAAGTCTGCGACCTCTTTGACGAGGGCTATAGCCTCTGTATATGGGGTGCGCGCTTAGACCATTAGGCCAATGGCGCCCCAATTGGGTAGATTTGACCCAACATTTCTGCAGTTAATACAGCCTGTTTTGCAGCTTACTTTTTGGGCAATTCCAAACATCATTTAGACTAGACAAAGTATGTACAACAGATGGGGTTTAGGCTTAAAATATTGAATAGAAAACTTGAGGTGTACATTACTTTATTGTTACATTTTATGTCTATTTTGTATACTTTAAATTGAAAAATATAAACAATTCAAATCAAGCTTAATTCTTCCTTCTAACTGGTTTTAACAGATGACATCACATCACTCCTGTCCTTTCTTCTCTCCACTGGCTTCCTGTGCGTTTGATAAAAGATTTTAAGATTTTACTGACCACTTTTAAAGCTCGCCTGTATCTCGCCCCAAACTAGATTGAAATGCTAGCAAATTACAAGCCATCTTGCCGCCTTAGATCCTCAGGTGGGGCATTCTTGGTCGCCCCAAAGTCGAGGCTCAAATGTAAAGGGGATCGAGCTTTCTCCATCAGAGCCCCTCGACTTTGGAACGACCTCCCTGAGGAGATAAGGCACGCAGAGTCAGTGACATCTTTTAAATCTCCTCTTAAAACCCATTTTTACAGACTTTCTGTTATGTGACTTCATTCTTCTTACTGATTTTATTTCTATTGTATTATTATTATTAGTTGTTATCCAACTGATAAATTGTTTTGAATTATATTTGATTATTTTATTTGATTATTTATCATTTTTATTTTGTTCATTTATTATTTTAATGTTCCTAATTTATCCTTTTCACTTTTTCCTGATGTTATGTTGTCCTCTCATTCTGAAAATCTTTTATTTTCATTTTCATGCTTATATTTACTTATCCATTTTTATTTATTTATTTGTTTATTTATCCTTGAAAACCTCTTAAACAATGATTTATTGGTCTATTTACATTTTTTTTAACCCTGTGTTGTTTTCTGTTTTGCTTTGTTAAAATTCCTCCTCCCCGTCTGTCAAAAGGTTTACGTTTACTTTTTCAATTTATTATTTTAATGTACCTAATTTATCCTTTTCACTTTTTCTAATTTTCCCGATGTGATGTTGTCCTCTCATTTGTCCTCTCATCCTGAAAACCTCTTTTTTTGTCCTTTTAATGCTTATATTTACTTTTCCATTTTTATTAACTTATTTTTTATTTATTTTATTTATTTATTTATCCTTGAAAAACCTCTTAAACAATTATTTATTGGTGTATTGTCACACCACTTCATTCTGTTCAATATACGTTTATTCTTTTCCTCCTCCCTGTCTGTCCAAAGGTTTACTTCGTTATTCGAACCATGCTTTGTTTGTCAAAGCACTTTGTAAATTTGTTTTTAAAGGTGCTATATATAAGTTATTATTAAATTTTGCTCTCTGTTGTCCCTCCCAGAGACCGCTGCAACACTGTCTTGAATGTCTTCGGAGACTGCGTTGGCGTTGCGCTCGTGTATGAAGTGTCAAGAGAGGAACTGGAAGAGATGGACGTTCAAGATCAGGCAATGCCAGGGTAAGACAGAAACCCAGGTGGTTGAAGAGATTTCGTTTTTTGTTTCAACCCATTATGCTCTCAGTTTAAATACTTTTTTTCTGTCTTGAGCATGTTCCATTCTTTTTTAAAGCTATTTTTTCTACTGCATTGATAATGTTGTTATTTGCCCGGCCAGGGCGGATGGCAGTGAAGCTGTGGAGCTAGAGGAGATCCATGCCCATGTCAGCACATCTGACTAATGATGAGGTCGATAGCCCTGTGCCAGTAAAGCCCGAGTGATGATGGGCCTACTGATGTGTCTACTGATATATTTTCTTGACCTAAGGATTGTGGGGTGGGTTTAGTGTCAGTGTTGGGGTTTCATATTTTCATTTGTATCTCTTTCTCTCTTTTTTGTTCTATTTTAATACATTTGGATGCAATCAAAAGTCTTGGCCTTTGTTTAATTTTACGAAGACTTTGAGAAGAACAATGTCACAAAGTTATTTTGGGTCAATGAATAGTATTTAGTAAGCATTAAGACTTTACTAAAATTATTTTGAGAACTGAAAAAAAAGTATTTCATAAGATGATTAATATCAGCCTAAGTGTAGGTAGTAAGAGTCGTGACAACTATACAAAAAACAAAGCTGTCACTGACATATTGATCATACAGGAAGTGGAAATTTAAATACATTACTCAAACTGATGACAGGCCTTTCCTATTACCTGAAGTTACTTGGTTACCATATGTTTTAATATGCTCCTTTATGTTTAATATGGGAGGACATTATTAAATACATTTTACTTTCTCTATTTTCTCATTATCTCAAGAAAACAGAGCTTGTTATAATAATAATAATTTTATTTGTAGAGCACTTTTCAAAAACCAGGTTACAAAGTGCTTCACATGGGTAACAAAATAAAACAGGCAGTTCATAAAAACACATGTCAAGATTAAGAAATAAAACATATTTTAAAATAAATAAAATTCCCCTAAAAGAGCTCTAAAGGAATGAAACTCTTTTAAAATATATTTCTTTAGATGGCTAAAATTAAATTAAATTAAATTCAGATACATCAGGAAAGGCGCTAAGATAAAAGAATGTTTTCAGAAGCGATTTAAAAGAGCTCACTGACTCAGCAGACCTGATCTCCTCGGGCAGATGGTTCCAGAGTGTCAGACCCCTCACTGCGAACGCCCTGCCCCCTTTGGTTTTCATTTTTGTATTTGGAATCCACAATAAACCTCTCACCGAAGATCCCAATGTACGCATCAGCTTGTAAGGTACTAAAAAGGCTAAAACCGGAGAGATGTGGTCGTAATTTTTGGTTCTGGTTAAAACCCTGCTAGCTGAGTTCTGTCCAGTTTGGAGACGATCAAGGGATTTTTTGTGCAGGCTATTTAAAAGACTTTAACAGTAATCCAGGCGTGAGGAGATAAATCCATGTAAAATCATCTGTGTATTTAAAAGTTAAATTATCTTTAGATAACTTTGAGGGCAGAATCACACCATGACAGAGAATCAATCATGTATTTCAACGGCTTCTTTTTTGAGCTTGCAGATTTACCACATTGCTAAACTTCTGACATGGCATGCAGTTTTTAAAAAAAAACAGTCAAGACTTACTAGGATGCAAAGATTAAGGCTAATATCAAACCATAAGAGTATACAACAAACACATTACCTTAGTGAGCCTATGCAACATTTTTTCATGGTGACATCATGTAACAAGTCATATCATGCAGTTCATTCAGAGAAATCAGATCAGCTTTTAAGCCTACTTAGATATCCTAAACATTTCTATCAGCAAAAATGCATTAACGGCATATTAAAGACACAGGTAAGCATTTCTTTGCATGTCATAATGGTCATGTCACTGGACAAAAACAGTGGTTTCCTTAGGTTTTGCATACCTGTGTAATTGCAGCAGAACCTAAGGTGTAAGGTCTGGGACGACACTGCAAAGATCAGATATATAATCGCAGTGAACATTGCAGTCAAATATTTGTTGTTCCCTCTGTGATCATTAAATCAACAGCCTCGTTCAGTAAATGTCATCAAAACTGAGCGAGTCAGAAGCACTTCCAAGAACTAGCATTCAACATGCTTGTATAAAGGACATTAAAGTAGGAATGGCAGAAACCTAGGCATGCTACACTGGAGATAATGCAAGAAGACTTTAGTGAGTAATAAATGGCATTTTTTAACTTAACAGTCTCCACTAGATAATGGCACTTATTAGGTCAGGTGTTAAGAAAAGTATGACATTACATGGACATCTTGGAAAAACCGTTTCTACCATCATCAATGTGACAAAATGCTGACATTCAAACCCTCAGTTCAGAAATCCAACTTTCACTGAAATGCTACCAACACAAAGGGACTATGAGATCTACATGAGCATCGACATACTGTGAAGGTGCAAAGTCTGAATGATATGCTGTCACACAGAGTCGGATCACATGGCAGTCAGTCGTTGAATTTGAGGAAAGTAAAATTTATGCAATAAAAGGTCCTAATACCGCTAAGGTGAGCTGGTGACGTCATGCAGATTACGTCAGAAGTCTCAAGGTGCTGTCCCATTCCAGTTCTACGGTTTTAAGCCCTTACAGCCTCCTGCCCTCAATCACTTTCCAAGTGACATCAATTAGGTCAAGAAGGGCTCAGGGCTTAGGGAGGATATTGAGATTTGGCCACACTGTGTCTCCTCCCTTCTGTCTCAGTTTGTTGCGTCTTCCCAGTGCTTTCTCCTCATGTGGTTCCTCCTCGTTCTCCCAGTGCTTCTTCTTATATTTTTGCGATCTTCCTTTGGACATCTTGGATTTATTTCATGGACGTTAGACCTTCTGTTAACCTTTAAACTTTTGTTATAAATTATGTTTTTGTTTTTTTTAACCCCTGAAGAATGAATGAACCATTTCATCCTGTTTGATTGGGTTTTGACAAAAACTACAGTTCCCAGGTCTTTGACATTAAATAAGTTATTTATGAACATTTCCTATAAGATGACTCCCTGAGTAGGACCCAATGGGTTTAGGACAGAGAGACACGAACAGGTAGATATTGTGAGATGTTTTCTCTTTGTCTTTTCCGGATTCCGTGCACGCTCTCCTTTTAGCTAATCATACCTCTTGAATCTTTGCCTCTCCATCCTGCTGCCCGTGACCCACATGCTGCCTGAGGTCTGCCATCATCGAAATGTTCCAATCACTTAAATGCCTCTCCGAGGAGACGAGGAGCGAGGAGGAACATTTCTTTCAGATGAGCCTGGAGAGAGGAAACATACAGCGGGTGCATCCATGTGGAAATTCTTCACTGTGAATCTGGAAAGCCTTCGGAGGTTGTGTTTTCATCGGGGGGTCTCTGCAGCTGATCCACTGGGACTGTATAAGAAGAGTGGGTCGGTGGGGAAATAACATCACTGAAATATTAATTTGAATGTATTGTTGCAGTAATGCAGAAACATCAGTGTGGTCAGGATCAAAGCACCAGGTGTAGCTGGGACATTATTATTGTTTTTTCATAGTGTATAGATGGATTCATGTTTAATGTAAGAGATGAATCAAGACAAAATCTCCTGTTTATTTTATTTTCTCTTACAGCAGCTTCTGAGCTCATATAAGGAGAATGAGAGTCACATTATTTTTCCTCAGTCGGTTAATATCGGACATGTTGAAGCTTGAAGAGGACAGATTTACTGTACAGTACTTGCAGTACAGATTTTATTCAGAGTATGTGTGGCTTTTTTTCATTCCTGCTTCCTGTCTGTTGTGTTTCTCTGACTAAAGCAGATGACAACTCATGCCGTTACATAAACACAATAACCACTGGATTACAGAAAGCAGTGTATGAACCATATGAGCAGGGCAATACCACCAGTCCTTGCAAGTTTCTCTACACACATCTGTTTGTGAGCACCATAAAGGTGACCCACCCGTTTGACAGAGTCACTGACAGTTACGTGAAGTCGGCTATTTCTATTATATTACTTTTTGTTACATTACTGGATCACAAATAAGTGACGTCATGGTCATGCAAAATGTGTTTGGAAGTCTTTGAAACTAAAATCAGATGTATTCAATCAATCAATCTTTATTTGTATAGCACCAAATCACAACAAACGTTATCTAAAGATGCTTTTACAAACAGAGAATGTCTAGACTGTACTCTATATCAAATTATGAACAGAGACCCAACACCAAGTCACTGAATTACCACACCTTAATCCACCATGAGCATTGCACCTCGCAGCATTTAGCTAGTTACAGCAGCGAGGACAAACTTCCTTCCGTATCAGCTTGGGTCTGGAACGTCCACAGCAGGAGGACGTCTACGGCAGCTCAGAGGAACCTACGAGACAAGGGAGCTCAGGGACTCCAGAAAGGTCTATGGTTAGTAACTGTAATGGGACAGGTAGAGTTAAAGTAAGTGATGAGGGGGTTGGGGGGAAGGGGGTGAGATAGTATCCCAGTGTGTCAGTGCGCCAGTTCCCCCATCAGTCTAAGGCTATACCAGCATAGCTAAGACCTGGTCCAAGCCTGATCCAGCTCTAACTATAAGCTTTATCAAAAAGGAAAGTTTGAAGCCTACTCCTAAAAGTAGAGAGGGTGTCTGCCTCCCAGACCCTGACTGGTAGATGACTTGTATTCTTGTATTGTAGTTTAAGTTCAGAGATCATTTTGACAACTCTATGACAGAATACTTTAAAACAAATTGTACATCCTGCCTTTAATCATAATTACAAAGTAAGAAAGTGGTCCATGTCTTTCAGTATACTTTTTTATTTATTTGTGGCATTAAAGTCACTCTAGTGCTTGAAAGTGTGTAAATGTTATTGTATCTCTGATGAATGTCTGCAGTGTTTGTCTGTAGACCTTTTCAGAATCAATAAAGTTTAAGTTTATTAACACAGCACCATAAAACATCTATTAACTATTGATCCACCACATTGTCTAAAATAGCTCTGATGAGTGGACTGCAGATATAAAGTATAGAAATCATTTCAAACTCCACTGTTTTGGTGGGAATTAATTTAGATATTCAAGTAAGCTACATTTCTGCAAATATTAAATTCAGCCCACTGGAAACAAAAACCTGTTGGACCAACAGGAAAATAATAACTTCAATAGTTTATATGCAAATGAATTAACTTTTATCAACTTAAATTAGCAAGTTGCATCACTTCAGTTTCATTATGTCAGATTTAATTGAACATGTGATTTCTCTCAGACTAACAGAGTGTGGTAATTCAGTCTAAATTCAAGCAGAGTCATCGTTAAGTTTCAGTTTTTTTCACCTCAATATTGAGCTAAACTCTAAATTTAAATACTGCTCCTGACAACTTGATATCACAGAGACTTTTGAGGCCTTTGGTAAAGAAAACCTCCTTTAATCTGAGGTTTATTAATACTCCATTGACATCCACATGAAACAAAACTGATTAATTAAATGCATTCAAATGTTTGGAAACTTTTCAGTTGGAAGAAAGTATTGTCAAAAGGATTTTCCCCAAAAGTCAGCGTTAGACTGAACTGTTCCAGAATAATTCATCCACAGATCCTTTGCTGTGAAGAAGAGTTCAGTACAGACAATCCTCTCCATCTCGTGCCCTCTCAGAAAAAACACAGTCATCTACCTTCAGTGGATTCTCATGCACTTTTCTGGTCCTGCCGTGTGATTGGCTGCCTGCAGGGTAGGTACCCTGTGATTGGCTGCTTGGTTTCTTGCTCTAAACCACTTCAAGCTGAGCAGTTTAATTTCCCTCTGCTGACTTTTTGCTGCTGAACCTGAAATAATAATCAATTATGAATGCAGAGGGTGTGCATTTTTCCACCAGAGCAAAGTGACACATTACATTTAATTTCTCATGTATTTGAAATGTGGCATCCTCTTAGAGGTTGGAAGAAAACACAGATGAGAAGGAGTCCACCAGCAGATGGTGATGTGGCTCTGAGAGCTGTCACACTGGACGGACAGAGAAGAGTTTAAACTTTCCTTTCTGATAGATATTACAGTCAGAGCTGTTTCAGGTGTGAGTTATGCTCCTAGACTGCAGATGACCCTCACACACCACGCTCCTGTGTCTGCCTCTCATTTTAATTTCAATGCATCTTATTACTTTCATTATGTTGCAACATAATCAAGTCTCTACCCTGACGTCCACCATGTTTAGTTTTTCTCTGGATTGAGTCTTTCACAGTCTTGACACAGCTGCAGGTTCCTCTCTATTGAAGCTGAATGCAGTTATTGTATAAAAGCCTTTGCTGACATTGCAACTGTTTTGTCTCATTAAATAAAGAATATTTTCAAGAGTGGTTACATACGGAGCTAACTCTCTGCACTCATATTTAAATGGGACGGGATAACTTGAGTCAAGATTTTGTGCAGTATGAATAAGAAGTGATTTGACTCAAGCTGTGTAGAGGGAGGGACTGCCTGCTCTCTTTCTAGTGTGTTTGCCCAGCTGAAACAATCTGATTTGTGGTGTCACTCTTTCTAAACTCAATTATAATAATTGTTTATCAGACTATTAAAGGGAGGGCTGCTGTCTGCCCAGGGTGCAGAAGAAAACCTCATTATTCAGTTTACCACGGTACAGTATAACCTTAATGTGTGTTTTGCATGCTTGAGCTCGGTGCAATCAGTTATGCCTGCCTGCAGATTCTCAGAGAGTGCACGGTCAGCCAGGGGAAGGAGGCAGAGTGAGTCTTTTCCCCTCTGTTAGGTGCTCACCAAGAAAAGCACATCAGATGAATACAGAGTCAGTGAGTACAGAGGATTCATCATCTCACCGAGGGGAAGCTCACCCGGCACACAGAGGCAGCATCAGGTCACAAATCATAGTGCAGAGAGGGGCACGGGCTTTTTCTTCATATGGAAATTTTTTCAGTTTCCTATTTCGACAGTTTTGGACTTTGACTTCCAACATTGGCAAAAATGCCACCCGATAGGGATGCTAACATTAACGGAAACCTAAACACGGAAACTTTGGCTTCTATCTTCTATCTGTCTGCCCGACACTTACTTTAACTCTCCCTGTCCGATTAAAGTTATTAACCATAGACCTTTCTGGAGTCCCTGAGCTCCCTTGTCTCGTAGGTTCCTCTGGATCTCTGCCGTAGATGTGCCAGACTCCAGCTACAACTACTACCATCCGTCTCAACCGTAACCGCTTACGTAAGGTGCAAGGGGTGGGGGCGGGGGCGAGGGGTAAACTCGCCGTCCATGTTAAAGATGACGAGTAGCACAGAAGTGTTGGTAAAATTAGATAAGTTCTCTTCGGGACCTCATTTGATTACGAAAAGCCAGGAGCAACACCAGCAAGCATGCTACGTTGTCCGCCATCGTTGTTGTTGCAAGGGAAAGTTTGCGCTAGCACTGCTGGGAAAAGTGGTCACGTAAAAGTGACGTCATGACGTCATGAGCTCCTCCATGGGCTTGAGCGGGTGGAAAAACAAACTGGTGCTAAGTTGGTTTGTGAGTTCAACCAGCTCTGAACCACCATGAGCACCAGCCCGGAACTACAACCAGGTTCGCGTTGGTTGAAAGGGGCATCTTTCCCATTAAAGTCACTAACCATAGACCTTTCTGGAGTCCCTGAGCTCCCTTGTCTTGTAGGTTCCTCCGGAATCTCTGCTGTAGACGGCCTGCTGCTGTGGATGATCCAGACTGCAGCTGCTATAGCTACTACCATCCATCTCACAACCCTCATCTCTCTCTCTCTCTCTCTCTTCATCTCCCTCTATCCCTCTCTTCAACACGGTCTCAGAAGATGTGTTTCTAACATGAGTCTGGTCCTGCTGGAGGTTTCTGCCTGTTAAAGGAAGTTTGTCCTTGCCACTGTTACTTGCTAAATGCTACAAAGTGCTCTGCTCATGGTGGATTAAGATGAGATCAGACTGAGTCGTGTCTGTAAGATGGGACTGGATCTTATCCTGTCTTGATGTTGGGTCTTTGTTAATAATAGAACATAGAGTACAGTCTAGACCTGCTATGTTTGGAAAGAGTCTTCAGATTACAGTTGTTGTGATATGGCGTTATATAAATAAAGATTGATTGGTGGAATGAAAAGTGCTGCAGAGCTGGCTAGATGCACGGAGGTTCAAGATGACTGAGAACAAAGTTGGAGGGCTCGTCTGGGATTCACTGAATGAATAGATAAACTGCACTGCTCTAAAGAGAAGTAATATATAACAGTTGTAACAATGTCAGGAGTTTAGTGGAGACATATTTTGGAGTCGGAGAGGAAGATGGAGAGGGAGCTAATAAGCGCTCTGGAGATCTAAAACTCAGAAAACATTCACACAGAGGAACAGAGGAAACCTGGTCCCTGTGGTGGATGTTACTCAAATGGCTCATCATCTTCTTCTGCAGAGGCTAAAGACGCCACACACACCTGGCACACTTCCTTGCTGAGCCACCGTCCTCTGAGTGTCCCCCAGCGCCCTTAAAGAGGAGAACTTCAAAGGCTGCACTAAAGAATGTCCTGCAGGAAGAAGCAGGAGAAGAGGAGGAACATCCAGGACAACACCAAAAGATTTCTGGATTTTATTTGAAGAACTTGATTCTTTTTTTTTCCTCCCAGCACTTTTGATTTTGCTCTTAACTCTGGCTGTATGCTGCTCTTTTGATCTCATTGGACATTTTTGGTGTATATTAGAAATCTAGGCCCATAACCTAAAAGATTGTGCAGCAACACCTGAACTTCAGACAGCATAGAGCGATGTGCCAAGAGTTTTAAAAACTTGGGGAAACAAGGATTTGAATGGACCTGATCAGTGGCCATGCATGCAGATTAACTTAAAAGGAGATAATCCAAAGTAATTTCACTCCATATGATATGTGACCACATTAAAATCCCCTTTGAACTTCTCTTGCATCCTTACATTAGCAACAGATTAGGCTACAAACAAAAAAAGCTGCTTTAGCATCTCTGAAAAATCAATTAACAGGCATCTCTTTAAATAAATACCTGTGAATCTCTCTCTATCTCTTCAGATAAGGGCCGGCAGAGTCAGTAATGCAGATAACAGAATGTGATGCAATCATAATTGAATGTATTGCCTACTATAGGAGACTTCCTGAAAATCAAGAGATGCCATTACCCAGACGTGTGATCTTTGTGAAATGTGAATGAGATACATTACGATAATCTGAGACGGTGGCGGATCAGGTCTGTGAGTGTTTTGAATATGTCACAGATACAGACACTTGTAAGCTCTTGGATCTGTCTGGATAGGCACGGCAAGTTTATTTTCAAAGCAGTTCAAGGTGTTTCACACAGTTTAAAACACCATTGGAAGAAGCACAACTTCACAAATGTATATTCAAAATACATATTGTAAGACATGTGAGATATTTTGGTAAGATAATAAGATAATTTCCCTTTTCGGCCATTTCCAGGGGTCCTTTAATAAGTTTGTTCTCCGAAGGGATTTGTTCGATCCACTTGAAATGAGGTTTACAGCTAAAAGAGACCTAAAACTTTCCAAAAAGAAAAAATTGCCCTAAACATGTACAGGACATTATCAACTAAGAAATAGGACTTACCAATTTGTCCACAGGGGGCGTCAAAAACAACACAAACTTAAAGTTCCACATGATGGCTTTAAGTTGCAGAATTTTAAACTTTTTGTGGTATTTTGAGGAAACCGGTACCTCTTAATTTAATCCATACATCAACCTTGATTGCCAGCCTAATAGGACATTATAAACCTTTTACTATCTCACTCTAAGCAGATTTTCTTTGTCTCTAACCTAGTCTCGGATCAGAAAGCTAGGAGCTACAACAAAGAATCCTTGGAGGTATTAAAAGTTAAGATGCAGAAGTCCATGACCTATAAAAGGGTTGGAATATGTCGACTGATCAGGCTGGGACTCCACCATCATGTAAACTGGGACCTGAAGGGGACAAAACAGTATCAGATGAGCTATGAGCAACCAAGTACATCATAAAGATGATGTGGTGTCTCCAACCTCATCACTTCGGGGGTGGCAATTAAGGTCTCATTAAAGCCTCGATGGAGGTCTGGCTAAGCCTCTAGTCCCATTCAGGTGTTCATCACAGTCAACGCACGCCTCCAGTATGAGTTCTGTGTTCATAAAGAGTCTGACTAAGAACTACAAAACGAAAACACAGTCTGTGGAAGATGGCAGTATTGATACAAGTCCTGCTCCTGATAAAATGCGAGCCTTTAATGAGAGCGTGTGATTATACGATCCCTGAATCATCCATCGAGAAATTGATATATCTATGTTTTCTACTCATGTGCATTTTTTGCATATAAAACAGCATGATGCCATACATTTTCTAAATATTAAGTCAAAGTTTATCAGGGGATCTATTTATCATAGTGATGCATGTCTGATGAGCTTTCATTAGCTTTGGAGGGACAGAATGGCATCTCACAAATGTGCTGTCCAGCTCATTGAGAGTTATTTTGTTGGCCTTGTTAATTTGTCAAAGAAGGAGAGAGGTTGCTGTCCAATGTGCTGCTCAGCTAGCATCATAGATGAGATAGGTTACCTCCATGCTTGCTTATAAACTCAAAAACTTTGTCATTGCAGTCTGCTGTGATTTGAAAATGTCAGAAACATGGTGTGTGTCAGAAAAGAGAGTTTGCTTTATTTATATAGCACCTTTCATACAAATCAAACGCAAACCAAAGTAATAGAAGTAAAAAAAAAATAATGGCAAGACATATTAAAAAACAAAAATGTTTTTTAAAATAGAGACTAATGCACACCAACAACAATAAAATATGTGTAAGCATCGAATTGATATTAACAATATAAATAGTTAAAATAAATACATTTAAAAAGGGTAATAAAATAATAAAACAATATTTAAATCAATATAACAGTGAAAAGTAAGTTATACAATTGTTAAACCCTACATAAAAGCCAGACTGAATAAATATGTTTTTAGTTTATGTTTAAAAGTCTCAATATCTCTATCAGCTCCCCTCAGATCCTCCTGCAGGCTGTTTCATCGTTTAGGAGCGTAGTGGCTGAAAGCAGCATCACCAAATGTTTTTGTTCTCCTCTGAGGAACAACTAAAAGAGAGGAGCCAGAGGATCTGAGAGGCCTTCCTAGTTTATACACTAAAAGCATCTCTGACATGTAGTCTGGTGCGAGGCCATGCAGCGCCTTAAAAACTGTTAAAATAATTTTCAATTCAATACGAGAAGAAACAGGCAGCCAATGTAAAGATTTTAAAACAGGCGTAATGTATGATCTTCTTCTAGTCTTCGTTGAAACTCTTGCTGCTGCATTTTGTATTAATTGCAGTTTGTTTGTTTGTTTGTTTGTTTATTGTATTCTTTGGAAGTCCAGAAAGGAGAGCATTACAGTAGTCTAGCCTGCTGGTTATAAAAGCATGCATTAGCATTAGCATGTGATACTTGTGCCATAAACTTTTGAAATGTTGCATCAATGCAGAGGAGCCCCTGAGCCTTCTGTCTGCCAACTGCCCTCCTCATGTAATATCAGCAGGGCCCTGTGTTATAGGAACTCTATCATATTGGCTGCCACAACCAGAGGTGCAAAATAAAAAAGTTGAAGAAAACGATGGTGATCAGTAAAGATAAAAATAAAAGTCAGAACTGTCCCCTCTGTTTATCACGCCGTATTTATTATCTTGGCCTGGAGTCCAACAACAACAACAGCTCAGGTCATAACAGTGTGTTATGGGTTTATGGGTCGCACTCAGATTACTGCTACTGACATCTCTTTTAATGAGTGGGCCTCTAGGGGCCCTCATTAAAAAGTGAAACAATAATTAGCTACAGCCAGAATCCTCTGGTGATCTACAGCCACAAAGGCTTGTTTTATTATCAAAAGAAACCTTTGGTCAAGTTATGTTGGGGAAATTGTTCCTTGTGTTATCTGCTATCTTCACTGAAGAGTGAGGCAAACTCAGCTTCTAAATCACTCAGATAAAATCCCAGAGCAACAGCAAAAGAACATTTTAATAACAAAGTACAGAAATATAATTCTGTTTTCATACATTAAGGAACTCAGAGGTATCGTGCCTTCTCTCCCGAGCGGCGGAAAGTGTGAAAAACAGGTAGGCATGTTGGCAAACCCTTGATAGAGTGAAAAGGGGCAAAGGCTTAAGGCTGATTTATACTTCTGCGTTGCCCCTACGTGGCAGGGGATGACGCGGACATGAGTACCACATACTTGTGCATCGATGTGTCCGTGTCACGCAGCAATTCTCCGCCGAAACGCTTGAGGGCAGTGTGGTCTCTCTGATAGCCGGTCGCCCGTTTCCGGCCCCACTACGATCTCTGTTTACTTTTCCACAGAGATTGAGAGCGTGTTATGTTAATCTACAGCTGATACACGTTGCTGTTTATCATACAGACATGGTTACATGAAGAATAGAGAGGAGGAGATGAAATACACGGCTGATGAGCGGGAATCCCAGAAGTGCTGTAAATGTGGGAAATACAACGCCGCCGAGCGGACCAATCACAGGGCTTGCGGCCCCCGTCGATTCTATGGGTAGTTACATTTTGGAGGGGGTGCGCGTCAGCTACATGCGTAGGCCTCTTCGTAGGTATAGGAGCTACGCAGAACTCCAGCGTAGGCCCCGCCGTCGATTCGACGCAGAAGTATAAATCAGCCTTCAAAACCAAGAGCTGCATTCAAAATATAAACTAATGAGATGTTCGTGAGACTGTTGATGTTGGTATAAATGATCATCATGCATACGTTTTTAGAAATGTTTGCCATATGCTAATGCTTCCGCAATGATTTGATAGACCTGGTCAGTGTTTTTAAAATACTGTGTTTATCTTGTAAGAATACTATGGCACAGCTTTCTCCTTTCCTCTTTGGTATTTACCCACAGCCTTCAGACAGCAGTGTTACACAGGGAAGCCTCCTCAGACAGCGTTGAGCTACAATGAACAAAAGCCATTAATCAGAGTCAAAGTTTCCTCAAAGATTAAACTGTCTCTGAGAACACTGCGTCTCCTGCATCCCCACTCTTTGCAGCTTTGTCATTATAAAACATTTATTTGCAGAGATACGGCATGAGTGGAAGTGTATAAAAATAATTACAGGGAGGGAGTGGTGGCAGTGAAGGAGTGCAGGCCCCTCGCAGAGGACTTTTCCAATTAATCGACTTTAATGCAGCATAATGTGGCGCTTTCCTCTCCCACTCTTCATAATGGCTGCCACCTGACTGCTGTACAGTCAATTAAAACATAATATAAATTGACTTAAGCAGTCAGCTCTTAGTGATTAAGGTTCCTCAAGACAATTAAATTTGAGACAGAACGCAGAGAGTGGTAATTCATGATCATTTTTTTATTCATTTCCTGCTGTCACATTGACTTTGGTATATTTAATAGCATGTTGCTTTTCACGGTGAGGAGCGTACGGATGTTAGAATTATCTATGTGTCTTAGATGTCCGACGTATGTGCATCAGGGAGGCTACTCTGTGTGTGCTGTGGAAGTGTTTGTGTGAGTTGGCTGTATTATCTGTGTGGCAGTGATTGAGTGTGGCAGTAAAAAAGGCACTGAGAAAGACACGGGGATGTGGGATGATTGCCGGGTTGCTTCGCAGAGAGCTGAGGTAATTTCCCTCGCCGCCAACTCAACTCTGTCGTTTGTCAGCCACCACTTGCGCCGCTGGCAGCTATTGTGCCAACAGCAGTCAATCACGCAGCTTATGAATCCAAGCCGCAGTCAATCGCCCTGCTTATGAATCCGAACAGCAGTCAATCGCTCAGCATAGGAATCCATTGACACATCTGCTGGTTCCAGCTGGTCACATGAATACCTAGCGGCAGGACATCCTGGAGGCAGGCAGAGATTTATCGCTGCAAATACCTCACAGGAAAAGATGCTCTGTTTATGAGAAAATATTCCTTTTAACCAGCGTCTCTAAAAATCAGAGGAAGAGATGAAGCAGCCTTAAAAATACAGATCAAAACAACATTAATAACTAGATGATCTCTGCACAATGGATGAAGCGTGTGTTGATTAATGAGCTGAAGAAACGCTCTCTATTGAACTAGTGAAGTTCAGTTTTGGTTTGTGTAGGGGATCTGTTAATGAGAGCTTCAATTTCAAAATATCTGCACACTGCACAAGTTGCGCATCCAATTTCCTGTTTCAGAGATGGAGTTTTACCTTGTGATTCATCCCTGTTTATATTCTGTATTAGTCCTTAAGTCTTCCTTGTGTTTCTTAGTGACCCATGTCTTGTGTTTTATCCCTTGTGTGTATATTTTCACTTGTGTTCCCTGTTTTATTTCGTAGTTCTTGCTCCCTGTGTGTCCAGTTTAGTTTTACTTCCTGTCCTTGTGTGTTTCCCTTCACTTTGATTACCCTCATTAGTTTCACCTGTGTACTGTGTTCACACCTGTTGCGTGTTGATTCATTATGTCTGTTTCTCAGCGTTCTCCGAGTGATTCCTTGGGTTTTTCTTTTGGACATTTTGGATTTAGTTTTTGGACTTTCTCAAAATTCTGTAAATGGGTCCTTCCCCATTCCTCCTACATGTGTGACAAAAATCTTAGTATTAGCATTCTTGAAACAAGCAAATGTGGCTAGCAGACCAGTGAAATATAAAAAATTCTTAGAAAAGTTTACTAGTCAGAAAATATAAGTTGAAAACAAGCTTCTAGAAGTCTTAAAAGGGAGATTTATCTGGATAATTTCAAGGATTTTTTTCAATTAGAAACCAATTTCCACTCACAACCTGGGCCCAGTTCTTCAAAATCAGTTGTAGGTCAAAAATATGTGAAAGGTCTCAAATAATGGTATTTGTAGTTGTTTGCAACATGTCATCTTTTAAGCAAAGTTCTGAATTCAGTAGCAAAAAGAATCATAAATTTAGCCTCCATGGAGGATCTGCAGCCTCTCAGTTTCTGCAGAGCTCTGAGTTGGTGGGGATAGTACAATAAAGATGCCGGTCTGATTGGCTGCCTGCATTTTGGCTGAAGGGGGAGGGTGCAGACCTGTGCAGACGAATGCAGAGGCGGAAAAACACCAAACATGGCAAGTGCTCCAGAAGAATCTACACCGGTACATTGATGTACTGTAAATATGATCTCAAAATGGCAACACATACCAATGGCATGTCTGCTGTTAATGGGTCATGAAGTGTTGGAAAGATCACTTAATGAGGGTCAGTGTCCCTGGTTGACCTTTGGTATTGAAGCAGTCTGAGGTGAAGTGGTTGGCGGAAACAGAATTAAGACATTTGTGTTGGTCTTTGCAGCCAACAACAGAGCAGTTGGCTGTCCGGCTCTAACCTTTGACGTCTTGTGTCTGTAACACAGAAGCAAAGCCCCAATCGTGTAGGAGGAAGAGGAATTGCTCGAGGAATGGGATAAGTTTGCATGCATGCCTACAGAAATCATTCCTGTTGTTACATCATCACAGGAGCTAATGCAGATCACCTTGTAGAAGCTTTGTTTTCCTAATAGGTGGGCAACAGAAACAATACAGAGGCTTTTCCTCTTCCACATTCTTTCTAGGCTGGAGGATGAAAAACATGTTTCTCATTACATGAGACCCTTTAAAAGACACGACAGAAAGGAAGTTCGGTCTGATTTTAAGCTAATGTTCACTTTGATTTGTTAACCTTCCTGTGTGAGGACGCTTCCTCTTGTGCTCTCAGTGGAGCTGGAGTTGTTGATTGAGGTTAATTATATAGAAATTGGGGTGATGAGCAGAAGAGTGGTGCGTTCCCCCGGCCTGGGAAAACTCTCCTCCACCACCTGTTAGCTCGGCCCCCGGCCTGCTCTCGCCCAGCCTGCCTGTGGAGGAAAACACCGGCCTGGCTGGCTCCCTGCTGCAGTGGTCTGAGGTTAAATGGATTCCACTCTGCCGCTCTCTTATCATAACTGTCTGCCATTCTGTCAGAGCAGACTGCAAATGCAATTCCCTAACCTAGGGGTAGACCGACCAAGGCATCTGTTACACTTAATAAAGTGCTGACCTAAATTTAACTCAACACTCTGCTACTTACACGGTCAAGGGGGACAGGGGAACCAGGGAGGGGGGCTTTCTTTTGTTTATGAGCACAGCCTCAAATGCCTGTAAATATCTCTGAAGGATATGCATTAGAAATATAACATGGTTTGATCCACAGTGTGTGGAGCAATGTCACACACATGCTGAGATGAAGTCAAAATAAACTTGAGAGAAGCTGATAGCAAATCATAAGTGATGCTAGTTCTCTGACTTAACCTTACTGGCTTTTAGATAGGCCCACCCGTGTTGTGTCCCTCACATACTGCTGTTATTTCATGCACATAACAAATGCCTATGTCACATTTAGAACTACAGATATATTTAGATTGTATAAATAACTTATCTGACATTAACACATGGGCGATTAATCCTCAGAAAGCAGGGAGATTGTATTTTTTAGATTCTACAGCACTTGTTTTTTAGATAAAATCATCTTCTATCACATAATATGATATCCTGTTTTTATCTAACAAATGAAACTAGTTTGTGCATTCAAAGCAGTGCATGTGTTGGACTTGACCACATGTTTACTCCAAATCTGTATCTGCTTCCTCATTCTGCAGGGTCAGATTAATGACTTCTTGCACCATGAGTCTCAACCTCAGTCACTACAATGGCAGCTGAGGTACCTTTATGATCTTATGGTGCCCACTTCTGCTCCTTATGTGCACTATATGTGATTGTTTCTCTGCAGGTGTACTAAAGATTTTTCCTGTGACTCTTCGAAGACCAACAGCTGCCTGTCTCATTTGGAACCCTGGCACATCAGGCATGTCCTGTGATTTTGCCGTTTTATTATAACTGCATGTTTAGCTCAGATACTTCCTCATGGACCTTAAATATAGACTTCAGGTACAATCAGTGTTGTAATATTTCCCATCAAATGGTTGAGATTGTATGAAGACATACTATATCCCTTTTTTTGTACTCCAAGTTGTACTGTCATTCATAATAAAGACCTTTATACTCTTGCATATCAATAATTAAATCAGCTGCAGTCCTTCAGCCTTTCACGGTCCATTGAATGAGAATAATTGCTGGATCCATGGTGTTTATTCAGCACATTTCTGGTTATGTCATCACCGAGGACGGTTTCTCTTTGCTACAAGTCACAACTAACTTTACGCCTGATCCCGGTGTTTACCCTTCATGTGCTCTTGACTGCAGGGAGCTGAGAGAGTGCAGAGAAATCTGCAGAGGAGAAAGAGCGAGGGCAAAGAGCTTCCACTCTACCGTGTAGATTTACTGATCTGTCACGACTTTATGTGGTCGAAATGGAAAAGAGAATTGGGCTATGTTTACAGCACCATAAACCTTTCTTTTAAACCCAAGGACTTGGCCACCCTGAAACTGTGGTGTAGCACCCATAAAGCTGAGGCTAACGCTGTCTTTTAAATCTGATGAAACATTTATCGATTCTTTTTAGATCTTGTTTTATTTGCTCCTCCTTTCCCACCTCTGGGTTAATAGAAGGGAATCAAAAGGACAGCGGTGACGCTGAGTACGGTGAAGGTTTGCATGCTAACAGAAGGGGAGGCAGAAAAGAAAATCAAAGACGGAGCTGCAGGGAAGATAAAAAGAATTTGACGGCTCAATATTGGCAAACAGTTTTCTGCAGACTGGCAGCTCTGATAAGCTGTCTTTGAAAAGGCGGCACACATACACTGAAACTTTTCTCTTTCCGCTCACGATGCTTTGACAAGCTTCGGCCTCGCCAAACCCGGGATGAGATCAAAACTGACAATGTGTTGGTCTAACTGAACACGTCTCCACCTTTCCTTATTACATTAAACACTTTTGAAAATATTTAACAAATATATTTTTTAAGTAATCGATATATTTCATAATCCAGAAGAGAACTGTAGTTTTCAATTAACAGAAGAAATTATGATGTTTCTAATCAGCTTGTGGATGAGGTAAACAGGACAAGCTTCAATAAATATACAGTATCTCACAAAAGTGAGTACACTTCTCACATTTTTTCTAAAGATGAAGCACAAGAAAGCCTGCAAACAATTTGCTAAAGACAAGCAGACTAAGCACATGGATTACTGGAACCATGTCTTGTGGTCTGATAAAACCAAGATAAACTTATTTGGTTCAGATGGTGTCAAGCAGGTGTGGCGGCGCCCAGGTGAGGAGTACAAAGACAAGTGTGTCTTGCCTACAGTCAAGCATGGTGGTGGGAGTGTCATGGATCTGGGGCTACATGAGTGCTGCCGGCACTGGGGAGCTACAGTTCATTGAGGGAACCATGAATGCCAACATGTACTGTGACATACTGAAGCAGAGCATGATTCCCCCCTCTTCGGGATCTGGGCCGCAGGGCAGTATTCCAACATGATAACGACCCCAAACACACCTCCAAGACGGCCCCTGCCTTGCCAAAGGAGCTGAGGGTAAAGGTGATGGAGTGGCCAAGCATGTCTCCAGGCCTAAACCCTATTGAGCATCTGTGGGGCATCCTCAAACAAAAAGGTGGAGGAGCGCAATGTCTCTAAACATCCACCAGCTCCGTGATGTCGTCATGGAGGAGTGGAAGAGGATTCCAGTGGGAACCTGGGAAGCTCTGGTGAACTCCATGTCCAAGAGGGTTAAGGCAGTGCTAGAAAATAATGGTGGCCACACAAAATATTGACACTTTGGGCCCAATTGGGACATTTTCACTTAGGGGTGTACTCACTTTTGTTGCCGGTGGTTTAGACATTAACGGCTGTGTGTTGAGTTATTTTGAGCGGACAGTAAATTTACACTGTTATACAAGCTATACAGTTACTACTTAACATTGTATCATAGTGTCATTTCTTCAGTGAGAGATATGAGAATGAGATACTTAATTGATATTCTTTAGATTAACATTATTGCATATGTGATCAACATAAGCAGAATGAAAGTATACTTATCTGTTGTTAAGAATACTTTAAGTATCCGTCCTCTGAGTCATGAAATATTTTTCAGTGGACAGGAACTTACTGTGGAGAAATAGTGGAACTACTGTGCTGACTCCGATAAGACAGGATATCTGCTCCTGCCACCATCAGGACTGGAGAAACCTGTGCTGACTCTACAACAGGATATCTGACTCTGGTGAGACAGGACAGGTTTATTGTGAGTCACTTGTTACAATGTGAGTGGTGGAAGGAGGCTAGCAGTATCACATTCTAGGGGTACTGAAGAGAGGCTAGAGGAAGCCTATAAAGCAACTGCAAGCAGAAAGTCATGTCTGTTTGACCTTTGACTGTTGAATGACAGCTTACCGAGTATCTGTTTCCATGGAGGGAATCTTGAGAAGGAGTTTGAGCTGCTTTTTCCTCGCCAAAATAAACTCAAAGGGTTTTATAACATTTACAGGATTATAGAATCAGTCGGGGCAAACATTTTACCTTCAGATGAGGATTCCAACACAGATCACAGAGTGACCTTTGAACAAACTGCCTCATGGATATTTAAGAACAACTTGATTTATTTTCTGAGAAATGTGGGTCTTCGGTTTGGATTATTTGACTCAGATCCCAGATTGTACTTGGGACTTAAGGAGACAATGGCCAAGTTCTCCAAGTGGAGACCAGAAGAAACAATGACTGGGGCCTAGACTTGGGATTGGAAAGGACGAAGGCTGGGACCCACCAATGCAAAGCCAGAAGATAAGAAAGCTTGGACTCTTGGATTGGGATGAAAGGGGATGGAAGTTGGACCCCAAACCCAGAACTAAAGGAGACAACTTGAACGTGTATCTAGGCATTAATACCAGTCTTTCATCAGGGTGGATGCCATCAGTCTGTGGAGCCTGCTGCGTCATTATCTCACCTTCTCACCTCATTTTGGTTACAAAGAGCAATATAACTCTTACAATACAATTTGCATGCACACCATGCTGCCTCTACTGTTTTCTCCTCTTATTCTGTCTGAGGAGAAAAGGAGAGGAAATAGAGCTGTCTGAGGAGGTTTGTTATGAGAAAGAGACAGGCGGGATCGGGTTGTTAATTTCAAGAATTTCAGAATGAGGTTTAGTGCTTCAGTCAATTTACATCCCCAGGTCTTCTTACCCTCATTTTCGTTTTATTATTACATCTTCACAGACATATATATCATGTTGCAGACAGTAATAGCAGAGCTGTGGCAGGAGTCCCTACAGTGAGCCAATGTGAGACTGTTGTTTCCTTCTAATAGACTGCTATTTCAGAAAATTCTGCCACTTTATGGGCCATTGTTCAACTACAATTGTTTATTGTTAAATCTGTTATGTTTAATTAAGTAAAGATAAATCATAAAAAAAGAAAACAGTCTCATCAGGTAGTGTTCGGATCACTCTCTTGAAATGTGTGCTTATTTACCTCTGGCTGCTCTGTGTTGACTGGGAATAAAACAAGGTGCTCATTTCTCTCTGTCACCTTTTGTTCCTCGTCTCATTCTTCAGCACCAGCCAACAATGCATATTCAGTTCCCACAAAAGACTGACGGCCTCTTTCATTAAGTCTGAGTCATGTAATTTAGATCAGTACTGGAGCCCGTCAGAGACGTCTGCAATGCTTGGCTTCCTTATTTATTGAGATCCACAGACAGGAAATAGGGGAGAGACTGCGGGGCCGCTTTGGTCCATCTGTCCGTTCATCTGTCCATCACGTGCTGCATCCCAAAGGCTGCTTTCGAGAATCAATCAAGGAATTATGTGTATCATCGCCTTTCCAGCAATTTCCAAGAGCTATGATTGGTCCGTGAGGAGTGTGCAAACATTTGTGCTAGTGTGTCTGAGTCTCACACACAATACCTCAGACGCACTGGTGAGCTTTTCATGAAGCTGGAGGGAATGGTGTCTCCTTGTTGTGTTTTGGTGTTTCCTTTGAATGGCCCACAGCGGGGATGAGTCATCCGTGGGTGACATGTTTTCTGTTTTTGTTTTGTTATTGAATCCTCCAACTTTAAGGGGCTAATTGCTTTGGTGCATTTTGGCTGGATTTTTATGGAGATCATAAAAGTTTGATCATAAAGTGAGAACAAACTCATAGGTCTTTACGTCAGGTCTTGATGAGGCCGTGCATAAAATCAGCTGAGACAACAAGCTTATTATTCCTGATTATGATATAACATAAAAGCATGTTTGTGGTATGTCTGGTGTTTTTTAATAACAGGTGCCTGTTTTTATTACAGGTGGTAAAAAATAGGTACCAGACACACTGCTGTAACACATTACAGTTGATCTAAGGTATTGCAATGTGAGTTTAGATGGGGTCTCACAACCTGCCTTCTCCAAGGCTACAGTGTGGTAAACCACCGACGTCCTTATTGGCGAACTGCTCAGTGAAGCACTGCTCCATAATGGATGGTCATACTTGCAAAATTCAAATATTGATTTCATATTTGCATTACCAACAGCCTTCTACATCCATCATATACCTCTGTCACACATGTACATCTTTCCAGGATTGGGCTATAGCTCATCTGAAATTATAGAAACAAAAGTACATGCATAACAGCAAACTATGTAAGGGGTAATGTATGGTAATGGGAAATAGAATCCTTTCAGGGTGGACAAGACCTCGACACGAAGCCAGCCATACCTTATCCCTTGTATTACCTGGCTACTAACTCAAGATACAAACACATTGGCAAAAAAAAAACATTGATTAAAAGATTATTTTGTTGATCGAAAATCATTTATGTTTACAGTTTTTAAAAATAGTCCCAGTGATTCCTCGTCAGTTATCGTTCCATGATGATGGATTCTTATCTGCCTGTTGCGGTGGATTTAACATGAAACTGTCCTCATTCAGCTCTCCTTCATCTCTGAGCTCTGCGGTTCACACACCTCTAAAAATAAACAAATAACTTTGAACCCTGCTGCTATCATCACCACCGCTCATGGTTTAAGTTTCTTTGTAGAGATCGCTAACCTAAAGTTTCTCTCACCCGCTCCGCTCATTGATCATATTGCTGGACAGGATCTAATATGAAATGTTTGAAGCATGCTGATTTAGCATGGCTAACGTTTTAGCCACATTGTTTTGAAGCTAACGGTTTCACCTCCCCTTACAGTCTGTAGTGTCAACAAGCAGAAGCTAAATGTGCCTGAACTCTTTTCCGTTGATTGATTTGACATGACGTGTAATCAGTTTGACTCTGGCATTAGTCATGTTAGTGAAAGTTAATAACCGTTGTATAGGGGTTTTGACCAATCAGAATCAAGCATATTATACAACCGGAAGATCAGTAAGAGAGCTGGGTAATAAAACATGTTTACAGCCTGGTAGTACGGTCTAGACCTGCTCTGTTTAGAAAGATTCTTCAGATAACATTTGTTGGGATTTGCGATTTATAAATTAATAGAGATTGATTGATTGATTGATTGATTGATTGATTGATTGATTGATTGATTGATTGATTGATTGATTTATACAGGCAATACCAACAGTTCACACAGCTCAATCCTTTGTTTAGCAACATCAGCTGATCTGTGCTGGACGGAGTTTGTAATATATTTTGTAATAAAGTCTCTCAGCTGGTGCTTTGTGTGTTTACAGCTCTGACCTCTCTGCTTACCTCATAGAAATTTTGATTAAGCCACTGTTCTTGCAGCACAGGCGTTTTCCTCTCAGAGGCATTGATTGCTAATGTTAATCAATTTCACTTCCATCCCTTAATGCTATTTTGGTCCAGCATATTATGTCTGTGTGTGTTCTGCTTTCCCAGGCAGTGCCATGAAGTTGATTCATGATAATTAAGGTCCCGTGAACACACAATCCATCTGCAACTGTTTGGATTCACAACATACACAAGAGAGTCCATTAATTATCCAAATCCATTTATCCTGCGTGGGGAGCTGCAGCTTATCCCAAAACTCAGTGGGCGAGAGACACGCTCCACCAGGGACGGCTCAAGCGTCTATCACAGGGCTCAGTGAGATACTTTCTAATTTAAGGTTTACTGACTGAATTTAAGAGTTTCACACACATCAGAGCGATGGGGATATATTCAGTACAGTCTGTGGTATGCATTTAGACTAGATTCTAAATTCAAGTACACTCTTTTCTGGAAACATATCTTTATTTTTGTCGTGAGTTTGTTTAGTTTTAGATTTGTCCTTGTGTTTTGTGCCTTGTTTCATCCCTGTGTTGACCTTTTGTCTTGCTCGTGTAGTTAGTGATCTATGTCTTGTGTTTTGTGTTTTACTTTGAAAAAGTAAAACACAAAACACAAGAAATAGATCACTAACTACACTAACTACAGATCAAAGTGTGTCTGGTTTAGTTTTACTTCCTGCCCTTGTGTGTTTCCCTCCTTCTAGATTACCTTCATTAATTTCACCTGTGTCCTATGTCTTGTGTCCACACCTGTTGCTTGTTAGCTATGCTTGTTTCCCCTCTCCTGCTGGATTGTACTGTACTTCCCCTGTGTTCTCCTGTGTCGCTTTCCAAGACTTTTCAGTTATTGGGCGTATCAGTAAGCTTTGTTTGCATCTTTTGTTCTTTTGTAATTAAATATTTATTTCACTGCACACGGGTCCTCCTCCGTTTTTCCCATTGTGACAATATTCATCTGGAAATCTGAAAATGAAACAAACAACGACGATTTGTCTTTGTGAGCTTTATTTAGGCCTTCAGTGAGCTTTGCAAAGCGATCAGCTGGCAGAGTAATCTGACAAGTGAGACAAGGTCTGCACAACTGACCCAAAGTGAAGATTCAACATGGCATTTACAGTATCTTCTTCAGAGTATAAGATGATCTCACCATTCAACAAACTCAAAAGCTGTGAGACAAACCAGAGAGCTTTTTTACAACCTCTCCCTTCATGGTCACCTTCTTGACCTCTCACTCCCTGGTTTCCCCTACAGCCGAACAAACAGATAGCAATATATAAAACACAGAAGGTCTGTGTGTGTGTGTAACTTACTAACTTATGATTAACACAAGAAAAACATACAATCACTCTGGCTTGGGCAAATTTGATGTCTTTTAATCGTACTTTTCTTTTTACAGATGGTATTTTTATTTAGAATTTAAATTCAGATGTAGGTAGCGCCTCTTGTACAGAGGCTTTAGTCCTCGTTAGAGTGATCTCAAGTTCAAATCTCGACTTCAGTCATTTGCTACATGTCTTGCCCTGCCCTCTACTCTCAGCATTTCCTGTCTCTCTCGAGTTTTCCTATCCAATAAAACAAAAATGCCCAAAAACATAACTTTAAAAAAAAAGCTGCCTTTTGAACTTCAGCAAGATTTGTGCAGGCGAAATAAAAAAAATGCTGAGTGCATCAACTGTATAAATCCTTGAAACTGTCTACAATATCCTGATGCTGATTTAGCATGTAATGAATATTCAAGAACCCTTATAGGCAGATAATAATCTAACCCAGATTACTTTCTTTGTCTCCAGTTACCAGCCAGACTATAAACGATGAATGAACAGTGAATTGCTCTGGACATCCTAATTTGCTCGTCTCAATAAATGCTTGCAACATCCAAAGTTCTGAAACGAAGGCTTTCACTCACCCAAAGAACCCCAGAATAGCAAAGTCGTCCTGAGATTAGTGAGACCAATTTTGTTAACTTTCAGTTTGCCAAGGAGTATTTCAAAACATTTACTTTTTGATATGTGTTAAAGAGAAATTAAGCACAGAAACATAATTTATAATAGCTTATTTTTTCTCATTCAAAGAATAGAAAGCACACTGGGACTCTGTGCAGACTCCTTCAGAGAAACAATAAACCTAATCTGCCCAGTATTCCTCTGCATTGTTCAGTCCCTGAATAATAAGCTCTGCGGCCGTGGATTCAACACCAACAGGATATTAGAAAATGTTTTTCATGCTCACTGAGACAAGTCTGGAGCACAGCATGCATTCAGTCAGACCTTTTTATAGATGAACAATGGAGAGAAGTTTGGTGTAAATGTTTATGTCACAACCCTTTAGGCAATTTAGAATAGCCATGTTAGCAACCCTGAAGTAAAGGTCTCATATAATGAAACTGTTCACAGAATGTCCGACGTGTTTTCAAGCAAGGTTTCAAATTAATAAGCAAAAACTATCACAAACACAAACTCAGTCTCTTTGGAGGATCAGCAGCCTCTTAGTCTCTAACCCCATTACCCAGGTGGGTGGGGATGCTATGATAATGAGGTTCTGCACTGATTTGGCTGTCTGAGGGGGAAGGTGCAGACAAATGCAGACAGATGCAGAGGCAGAGACACACCAAAACAAACATAGTGAGTCCTAACAGGATGAAGCAACTGTTGAAATGTTTCAGCTGAGGTTACAACAACATGTCTCTGAGAAGAGCTTTAAAACATGGGTGTTATTCCTACTTAACAGCCTTTCATGTGTAACTTTATGTGGTCGGCACTTATTGTCTCCTCTGTCTGCCTGTCACTTACTGTAACTCTCTGTTACCCCTTTTCCACTGAGGCAGCTTCAGGGCAGGATCAGAGCCGGTGCTAATTTGAGAACCTGTTTTTTTGTGTTTCAACTGCGAGAGAACTGGCTCCCGGCCAGGAAAACAAGTTCCAGAGCAGTGCCAACTCTTTGCTGGTCTAGAACCGCGAACCTCTTACGTCAGGTGCGAGGGGCGGGGGGCGAGGGGCGGGGGGGCGAAGTCATCGTCCATGTAAAAGATGACGAGTACCACAGAAGTGTTGGTAAAGTCAGATAAGTTCTCTTCGGTGCCTCATGTGATTACGAAAAGCCAGGAGCAACACCAGCAAGCATGCTGAGTTGTCTGCCATCATTGCGAGGGGAAGTTTGCGCTAGCGCTGCTGGGGAAAGTGGTCACGTAGAAGTGACGTCATGACGTCATGAGCTCCTCCACGGGCTTGAGTGGGTGGGAAAACAAACTGGTGCCGAGTTGGTTCACGAGTTCAACCAGCTCTGAACCAGCACAAGCACCAGCCCAGAACTACAACCAGGTTTGCGTTGTTCGAAAAGGGGTATCTGTCCCATTAAAGTCATTAACCATAGACCTTTCACGAGTCCCTGAGCTCCCTTGTCTCGTAGGTTCCTCTGGATCTCTGCCGTAGACGGCCTGCTGCTATGGAAGTGCCAGACTCCAGCTGCTACAATTACTACTATCCGTCTCACAACCATCATATGTGCGTGTGTAGTGACATGACAATACATGCATGTTTTAAAAAGGGTATTCGGGTAATTGAAGAAATGGAGACAATAGCCACATTTGAAGTGATTTTACAGGTTTTAGGATAACATTGACATATATTACTGTATAATATCAGAGTGCTGTAAACACAACATCTTTGGATGCTCAGCTTCTGATGTATGAAATTCTCAAAGAAAGTTAAGGTTAAGTTGAACACCCACCTGTAACTGACATCCTTTTAAACAAAAGTTTCAAATCATCGTCTCCTGCTGTCTTTTTTTTTTTGTAATTATCTTCATGCATAATTTTGGTAGTATTGTTTCACTGTAATCGGTATGCAAATGTGACAGCAATCCAAAATGAAGTAGTATAATTTGTTTCCCGAAAGGTTGATTGGAACATTAATTATTGTGGGTTGTACAAAATAAAGCAGTCTGAATTGGGGATGTAATTATGAGCAGTCTCATAATAGACTGTTTTAATGACACTGAGTATATTTTGGCAAGGAGCTGTGAATGTACAACATAATTACACCATGAAATACAGAGAGAAGGCCTGTTTACACTGAATACCGAGGAGAACGTGCAATATATGTCAGACTTGAAGCAAAGTGACTTCAGAGAAATAAATCATGTTAGATACAAATGCAATGTTAACTGGAACTAATATACACATATCATCTCTGCACCAGTGTATAGCCAGTCTGAGCGACGACGGCTGACATCGGACTTCCACCAGATCTGTGTCCGGTCTATCTGCGATCCACTGTGGGCACAGAGCAGGCCCGCCTGATAGCTGGAGTCATGTGACCGAGGTTTTCCTGCTGTAATCACTGAATCAAGGATTCTCCTCCTCCTCTCCTCATCCATGTTGTCTTTATGGTCCTCTGAAAACCTCTGACCTGTTGACTCCAGGCCTGGCTCCGCTCATCGTGACGGTTTGTTGTTGTAGTTAAGTGAAATACGATCTGGTGATAACACAGAGTGTTTTATTCTGAAAATTAACCAGATGTTTTCATTTTGTTTTGGTGCCTGATTTCCTGTCCCGCTCCATCTGCTCTGTTGAGATTGATGCGTCATGCTCCGGTGAAAAAAGAAGTCTTGTGTATCTGATCTGGAGGGCTCCGACCTGCTGGATCAGAGCAGGATCCAGTGGATCAGAGCGGATCCAGTGGAAGTTAACACATTGACTGCAATAGAAACCATTCAGATCCGATGCGGTGATGGATGGGAGACAGACCAGACACGGATCTGGTGGAATTTTGCCATAAGTTTGCACGCTTGGATGCATATTTGAAAACCTTTGATCACATTTAAAACACATTGTTTCTGTTTATACGCTGCTTGTTGCTTGCTAGCAGGCGTTGGTGTTGTATAGCATCATGCATTTTAGTATGACTATTTAGATCTTGTCACATTCTTAAAAGTTGCAGCTTATCTATTATATTTGAAGCATACACTAAGTTGCATACTATGAATCTGTATCGTGCAACATACTCAACGTGATTCCACACTTCATATTGATATTGACTTTATCTGTTTAATTTTGTGCAATCCGTGCATGTCAGTGAAAACAGGGAGTATTGGTGGAGGGTGAGTTTGAGTGATAAAACAGGTAATTAAAAATGAAAGATGAAGTCATTGAATTAATTTAGTGTCAAAGAAAGAACACAGTGTCTGCCTTTGTTGCTGTTATCTACCTCTCTGTAGTGTTGTTGTTACAGTTGTTGAATTTCCATCTCAAATGTCACTGGTTTCTGTTCTGTTGAGATGGCCTCTGAAATGTCATCGTGTTTTCTATTTTGTAAAAATTTATTTTGCGAAATGTCATCCCGATTTTTATTTCATACATTCTTTCTGTTGTTTTTTGTGAAAATGAAGGTTTTATTTTGGCAGCTGTATTTTGCTGCATGCTGTTTGTAAATGTCTTCTTCTAAATGCCACTTTGTTTTTGCCAGTTTTCCGACAGACTAGTGGAGTGCAGATTCAAGTTTGAGCATCTAAAACAAGAGGAAGCGATAACATGATGTCAGCGTTTTATCTCTCTGCAAGGAAATGCTTTTATACTTTTACATGAGCCCTCTTCAGATGTTTGCAGACCATTCAAAGGTCTTGTAACAGTTCCTACTACTGCTTTAAGGGTGCACGCATGAAACTGCACAGAATTGAAGGGATGCACTAGATAAGTTATGTAAAAGGTACAAGACTGAGTGACCAAAGGGAGCATGCTCCTTTAATAAAAACAGAAAGGATTATGTATAAAGATAAACCTTTTGTTGCATATTCAACAAACTCAGATGAGCATTTAAAAGCCTGGACCAGGCACCACTGCAGCCGCCGCAGCAGGACAAAGACAAAACGTACGAGTGGTAATCAGGGAAGAGCATGGAAATCAGAGCATAACCAATCCCGGTTTGTGCCATAATGAAAGATGACAAATGATTTATGCCTGGCATTTGTTATACTATGGAGGTAATTTGTTAGAATGCAAACGCACAGACGTCCCCTTTTGTAATTGAATCACATAAAATAATGAATATCCTACTTTGTTTGGCCGGGCTGTTTGTCTTTGTTCTCTATTGTTTTGTTTGCTCCAGGAAATTAATTCATGCCATACATTATGCAAGTGCCTTTGATTAAACCTGGGGGATAATTTCACCAGACATTTCACTGCAGAAGTTTTTTGATTTGTAAAACTGGAGGCAAACTTCTCAGACCACGGATGATTTAATCGGATCTTTTTCCTTGTTTTTCCTTTTGGATTCATGGTGCTGATGGTTAAACTTCAGCACTGCTGTTTTTCTCTCTAGTTCTTGACATTTTTCTTTCACAAGAAAAAACTCAACGTGCTGTTCACTGTGCACTGTCTCTGAACCTAAAGTAAAAAAGGCAGAATTCATTTATTGGCTGACTAAAGCCCTACAGGCACTGGATTAGCATCGACAGGGGACCCCTGATAATTTGTAATAACCGTAGGGGACGTCTGCATTTTTAATCTCAATCCCATGGGAATTGACCATGTCTGTAATATGTGACGTAAAAACTCCAGGGTAAATCACTTCCAGGTTTCAGGAAGTAATTTGGACTGGTAATACTTTTAACCAGGGCGTAAAATTAACAACCGCCAAGCGCCAATGGCGGGTAAAACATTTGTTTGGCATGTAAAACCAAAACACACACCTGACAGTGGCCGATGGAAAATTTTGTATTGCATGTAAGGTTTTGTTTTCATACTTTCGCCCATTTCTGCCGACTCTCAGGCTATTTTGACCCTCACGGTGCGCTGTACTTGTGTTGTGTTTAACGACGTGATGTCAGCTACAGGAGTTCTATTCATTCTCTTTGCTTGAAGAAGCACAACGGGAAGAGCTTTTCAAGAAAGATGTGGCGACACATTCCCAGCCACCACAAACAAAAAGGATAAAAAAAGGGGCAGGAGACGATCAAGAAAAGGAACAGACAGCTAAACGGAGTAATGTCACTTTACGACTTTCAAATAAAACTGGAAAATTGACAAGACTGTTACTATTTTAAAACAAATAAGGCTTTTTTTTTTTTATCTGGCCGGTGAAAAATATTTTGGCCGGTAAATTTTTTGGAGGTCACTGCCAATGGCAGATGAAGTAAAAAGTTAATTTTACGCCCTGCTTTTGACCCTCCTGTTATGTTCGTTTCTTAGGGACAGCAATAATGTTCCTGGGTCAACTTGACCATCCAAAAGTGTCAGAACCCCAAAAAATCCCAATAAACAGTTTTTTTTTAAATCTCATTATTAACTCCATTACTAACCATTTAAATCAATATTTAGTGCAATGATGTTCTTTAATCCTCACAGATCATGATTCAATGAGGATACCTCACTCGTTTTTCATGAAAATGTATGTTCAAACTTTTTTTAAAGAACATGTCGGTTTTTTCTGCTACATAGGATAGAGGTAGCGTTGGATGTAAACAAAGGTTCTGGGTGCAAATTCAGCTGAATCCTTTCACTACACAGTATGGGGACCAGTCGCAGAAAGATCAAAACAAAACAAAACCAAAATCTATCAAGAGATCCAGATGGGGAAGAGAGATTAGATCCATAACATGCCTTGCCAGTTGCAGTAACCAAACATTTTCAAGCAAATAACTAATTTTGTCGGAAGGTTAGCTGTCTTGGAGCAAAGTGCAACCAGTTGTTTGCCTATACAGTGGGAAAATGGGGCTGTAACGTAATGATGTAAGAAAGGTAAACCTGTGATGGTGTGTGCTCTGGCTTGCTTTACAATATTGCAGTAAGAACACAAAGCAATTCGAGAAAAACAATGAATAGGAGGGTTTACAGATTTTACACTTAAAGGTGTGAATGCGATATTTAACAACCTTATTATAAGACTAACCAAATCAGGAATGTTTGTATTAAACTCGTCCATATAATAGGTTTTATTGCTGTATGTAAATTAGGGTATTTCACCCGTATCTAAAGATACACAGCTGTGGACATCAGATCAAATAAATGTAGTGTTTGGACAAGCAAAAGCGAAATGTTTAATTGTTTTCACTTCTGAGGAACAGAAAATACAAGAATTAACTTTAAATTTAAGTCTAAAAGGTTTCTAACAGGGTGGTTTGCAGAAACAATTTGAGAATGTGTTCCTTTGAGGAAACAATCGTTCCTGCTCTGTAGCTCCTAAAGTCAAAGTGACCCCTACAAGTTAATGTCTCCTCTCTCGCTCTGTTTTTGCATCATCTATCCAACAAGTTGACCTCAGCAACCATAAATCTATATAACATTTATTTTAACAGTTTAAGATGTAGAGTATAAATGTAGTTGTATATAATATTCTGGTGTTTTTATGTGCATAATGCTAGAAAATACTTGAAGCTAATTGAATGCACCTGTAGCAGTTAGATCCATGATTAGCAGCTGAGATGCAAGCCTGCATGGAGCAGCTGCAGACAACTGTAGAGGTTGAAATTAACAAGCATGCTGCAGAAGAAATGCAAGAAAAAATGCACAGAAAATGTCCCTTTCTTGGTGCTTAAACAACCTATTGATGAAAAAAGTGCCTTCAAAGTGCTAGGGGTATATAGAAAAACTGTACTAACTCCATTCCTAAACACTGTGTCTTAGTATGTGCTTCAATTACAAGAAACATCAAAAGAAAACACAACATAATTCATGATTGTATTTCTTCTACTGAGGGCGAAAAGAGTAAAAGAAAAGCTAAGTGAGCCGTAAGCAGAGAGAGCAAAGGTGGTAAACTGTGGAGCCTGTCTTGCGTCCCTGCAGCAGCCTTTGGCTTCAATAAAAACAGCATGGAGTCTGAATGCTACGAAACACTTCATTCTTCTTCTTCTTCTTCTTCTTCTTCTTCTTCTTCTTCTTCTTCTTCTTCTTCTTCTTCTTCTTCTTCTTCTTCTTCTTCTTCTTCTTCTTCTTCTTCTTCTTCTTCTTCTTCTTCTTCTTCTTCTTCTTCTTCTTCAAGCACCGTGAAACTTAAAGGCAAATAAGCCATGATAAGTTTAATTCAAAGCAGTGTTTTACAGTTCAAACAAAAATTAATAAACAATTTTACTCATTTATACGTTCAAACATGCACAGTGAATCACCTTATGTTAGACACACACATATATAAGAAGCAACATACATACACAGCACATCAAACACCTTCCTTTACAACATAACACAGAGCATTTATATCATGCAGAATACTTAAAAGTGCACGTTCAATGACGCCAACAAACAACAAACAACAAATACACTTTTGAATAGAGATTTTAACTGATTATGAGACAGACTGAAATTAATACTGATGGTACTTTATAGCCTATGAAAGTAAGAATGGCTGACAGTTTCTATATTGTAATTTTTTAATACGTGTAACAGGTGTTAGGGAGGATGTATCAGAATGAAGAAACAGTCTGGGTTTGCATTTTTAACAGCAAATATTCACAAAGACTGATAAACAGGAAGTAGGATGACACTTTGTCAGAAGAAAAACCTTCTTTGGCACGTGCAGGACAGATCAGAAAAGTGACAAGATGCACATCTTTGCCTGCAGAGGGCACAACAATCAACAAACAATTAGTTTAAAGTGCAAAAATGGGCCTCCCAAGAGTGCAGACTTTTACCTGTCCTGGGTGAAGACCTGGACTATTAGCAGCGCTGATCCAAACTGCACGTCTCCGCTAAACATTAATAAACATTTCTGTATGAACGCCACAATATGAGCAGAATCTGAATCAGATTTGGTTTACTGCCCAAAAAAAAAGAAAGGTGCAAGATAAAGGTGAGCGCAAGATCTGTCACTCTATAATAAGACACAGTATGCAATGCAACAGACAACACTAGCATTAGCAGGACAAATGACATAACTAAACAACACATACCACCACGGCAAACTGCTCTGCGTGTGAAGGCACTTGTGATTTTTCTGTTCTAGTGCGAGAGCATGCAGCTTTAACCTGGAACATGAATAATGCATAACAAAATAATGGGCTCAGGAGGCCACTTACAGTCCCTGCTGGCTTCCTTAAGTGGCAACCTCTGTGTATCACAGGAGGAGCCTCAGTCTGGCTCCGTTACCAGATTCTTCATACACAAACAGAGTTTTGAGTCAGATCTCATAAATAATAATAAAAATAAACTCTATACTAAACAACTCTCTTAGAAATAAGGGTAACATGTTTCAAGCTCAAGTGGAGCTGGACTTGATCTTACTGAAGCAAAACGTAGATCTTTTAAACGCCATAATTTCTGGTCCTGTGTTACAAACTGTCAGCAAACATTACAGAACGACTCATGATGAGAAAAAATCAGATTGGAGAAGCAGATCAGTCCTTTAAAATCCCAGCTGACGTAGACCGTCACTCCTACAACTCCACACCTCCAACACTTATGGCATCTGTCCACACTCTGATCAATACTAATCGATGAGTTAGACTCCACTGGATCCACTCCGTTGCGATCCAGCTGCGTTTCTGATCCGGCAGGTTGGAGTCCTCCGGATCAGATACACAAGACTTCTATTTTTGCCGGATGCCGGAGCACGATGCATCAATCTGAACAGAGCAGATGGAGCGGGACAGGAAGTCAGGCACCAAAACAAAACAACTAAACATTGGGTTAATTTTCAGAGTAAAACACTCTGTGTTATCGTTAGATCATTTTAACTTAAAGCTGGGGTTGGTAGTCTCGGAAAACCTGCATGAATTTGAATGTAGCTTTTCCTCAGGACTCCGTCTAACCCCTCCCCTCCTCCCTCGGAGCTCCTCCAAAACGACGCCCCCCCCCCCCCCCGCTCACATGCAAGAGCGCCGCTGATTCTCGACCATATGATGGTGACTGATTCAAAACCGGTCCTCACCGAACATTATCATAGTGAAAGTTAAAAACACAAACAAACATGGCTGCTGTTGGTACTCACAACTATCATGCTAGCATTATCCAGTGTACTGGTGACACGATATCAGGAGAAAAGTTATGACACATATATAATACTGTAACAGCTCTACTGTTTGTTAAACGTGTTCAGTGTAGATGTTTTAATTCCTACAGTGTTGACGGTTAGTGAAGGCATCAGGAGAGGTGTAGAGTTTGCAAGCAGGAGAGAGGAGAGAGAAGAGGAGAAGTTCTTCATTCATTCAAACATTGATTGTTGTTTTGTTGGTTGGCGTGGTCACCGGCCGATAGTGACCGGTTATTAAAGCTCAATGTGTTCACGAATAGGCTCGTCATCACTACAGCGTCCGGACGGACGCTACAATAAATATATATTTTCTGTAGGACTTACTGAACGTCATTAATTATTCTGCTTGTTGGTGAGAGCTTTTTAGACTCTGATCCAGACTACAGTCCTGAGCAAAGCACCTCATCAGGTCAGAGGGGACAGGCCCGAGGACGAGCGAGAGGGGCAGTAAATAGAGTCAGGGGAAGTAGAGGCAGGAGACGGGGACTCCGAGGAGTGCACGCCGGGGAAATGTACGCGCAGGAGGAGGGCAGAACGGCTGGACGGATTTGATTGGTTAAAATTTGGGGAGCCAAAAAACGGTGATTGGTTAGTGTTTTCCCAGGTTTACTCCGGCTGTAGATAGCAGTTTTTTTTTCACTCTTTTTTAGGAACACATCATGTATTGATTGCCATCAGGACATAAAGATAATTTTAACCAGTATGACAAAAAGTGTATCTTAATCTGATTACCAACCCCAGCTTTAACTATGACAACAAAATGTCATTTTGAGCGGAGTTAGGCCTGGAGTCAACAGGTCAGAGGTTTTCAGAGGACCATATTGACAACATGGATGAGGAGAGGAGGAGGAGAATCCTTGATTCAGTGTCCAGGGGAAAACCTTGGCCACATGACTCCATCTGTTCGGCTGTCCAGCTCCGTGCTGTGTTCCGAAAACACAACTGGTGGGCATTGAAGGATGAGAGAGCACAGAGCTGGACCGCAGCAGATCACAGACGGAAGTGGTGGAAGTCCCGTGTTAGTTTTCGCTCTGCTGCGGCAGTTCTTCAATGAAAGTTTACACAAAGACAACAGTTGCATTAAATCAATAATTGTGTAGCTTGATAAACTGAGTGCTATGTTTGATCAAATCAAAATTCTTCTCAAACAGAACATTTTCCTAGTTTCATTATAAGAGAAAAATGCACAAATAAGTCCTGGCAAAATTCAAAAGATGAATATAAAAGAGAGAAGAGTTTGCACCTAATCATGAAAAATATGCAATGTCAAAAACACCTCCTAATCATGAAAAATATGCAATGTCAAAAACACCTGTTGCATCAATGCCAGAGGAAGAAACAAAGAGGATGCTGAATAAAAAGAATATCAGACATATCTGTACACAAATATTCACCTCATAAGCAAACATCAGCGACTGGATGTTTCTGTGTTGAGCATTTTGTCGAGCCTTTGATCACACTGCTTTTGCAGCAAAGCTGTTGGAGTTTTTTTAAGTACTGGATACAGTCAACAGATCTGAAGAAAGGCTGTAGAGTGAGCTGTGAGTTTAGATGAATTATCACAGATCAGGGGATTAAGCTGCCATGAAATTGGACTTTAAGTCATGACAGCTTCAAGAATGGCCTCAGATCAAATGCAACATTTATGCCAAGAGTGCCGGGTATTTAGCTTCCCTTCTTTGCAACAGTTAGTCCATTTCTCCCCCGGCCATTAGACTGTGGAAATGTGCTAAATGAAACATGTAGAAGAAGGCCATATCAGTCCTGAACATGAAGCTTATTGGAGGCCAATTCCCAATGTAACCCCAATTTACGCTCTTCCACTCCTTTTAAACATTTCCTCATTTTGCACATATGGACAGGAGCGCATTACTGCACATCAGCACATTGAGCAGCATCATAAAAGCTCTACATGCAGTTGTCGCTCTGTAACCAATTTAGCAGAATTGGATTAGACAGGGAAAACTCCTCCGTGGATAGTTTGAGATGCTATCAGCATTCAGCCGCTGTTCAACACCACTCTGTGAGCTCTTCTGTGATTACTTTAATGCTATCAAAGCCGTGCTCCTTTTGAACGCTGTCTTAATTAGTGCAACTTTAATTAAGGACTGATAAATCCAGCAGTGGCTGTTCAGTGCAGGGAAGTCCACTTTCCTTCATGGTTATAAATTTCAACCTGAGGATAGCAGCAGTGAGGACGGCCGCCTGCCTGTTAGGAGAGATTACATCCACTGATGATTGACGGCGTGTGCGGGCAGCTTTCCCCATCCTTTGGTCGGACGCCTGTATACGCTGAGTAGGGGTTGGCTGTCAAGATCCCAGTAAGGGTTGTGATGGCTGCATCGTGTATCTGCTGGAGGGAGAAAAATCTCATTAAAAACGACATAGGGATTATTAAAGAATTTCATCGTACTCTGTGATACTAAATGTTAATCTGTAGCCTGTCTCGTCCCCGTCAGCTGTCAGGGTGAACAAACACCGCAGTCAGGAAGTATATAGCTGGAGAGCATACAGCTCAACATCTCTGCTGTATGGACAGCTGAATTTCTTCCTTTAACTCTTTAATGATCGACCCTTTAAAGAGAGACTGTGGTTTAACGTTACCCATCACAGCCTTGTGGTCATGATGTGAGCTCCGGTGTCCAAATAAACATCTGAATAATGTAAATATGCACACGGTTTAACTCTTCAGTCCTCAATGAGCAGTGAAGCATTCTCATGCTGGCATAAACATCAAATCCTGTTCATAGACATTTAGCTCTTTAAGCTAGCAAAGCCCTGGATGTACAGATTCTCCGTCTGCGACAATACTCGAACAGAAAATGTACGTCCATTTGTTAATCCTGCTCCAGTATCAGACATGAGGACGTTATGCCAAAAGAAAATGATCTAAAGAAAGAAAACTCCCCCTGCTTGATATCTTACTTTACCAGCAGTTCTGAACAGAGACGCCCCTCACTGTGCCGTTTAAAGCATTGTGCCCTTCTAAGCCACAGACATGCAGATAAAGCAGATAATGAGACTTACAAGCATGGTGAACACAGAGAGCAACAGCTTTGTCAACACAGTGTGGCATTTTCAGCTTGTTCTCATTCCATAGTTATCAAATATGCACACCTCTGTCTCAGGTGGACACACGCAGTACCCTTTAGCATCAGCATGAGACTCCCTGTTCCTCTGTTAATCCACCCACAGCAATATTATAAATCCAGAGTGACTGCTCTCAGTGAATTAGAGGGAAGGATGATCAAAGTCTGCTTAGAGATGGTGGATTGATCAAATACTGCAGCACTGTCACTGTGGAGATCCTGTAGGAGTATGTCTAATGTGAAACCCAGAGAGGATATTGTGCATCATTTGAGTCACTGTGGTCATCTCTTTTTAAGATAAGATACTCCTTTATTCGTCCCACAACAGGGAAATTCATGGAGTTACAGCAGCAAACAAGAAGGTGTACAGTACAAGAATTTCATCAAGAATATATAGGCCTATAGAAAATGAAATGTTCATCAAAGACGAACAGCTTGGCCATAATTCTCCTGTCAGACACCACCTCCACAGGGTCCAGGACTGAGCTGGCCTTCTTCACGAGTGTGTTCAGTCTTGCTCTCCTGTATCCTGTCCACCCACAGCAGGTGAAATCCTTCTAATGTGGCGTTCGAGTCCGGTGTTAGCTCTCTGCCAGTTTTCCCTCTGGTGCTGGGTTAGGTTTTTCTTACTGCAGATCAAAACACCTACTGTTCAATATTTCCAATAACTTCAGCTGCATTTGTGATGAGCAGGGTTTTAAAATGTTTGCATGCTAAAGAACTCAACTGAGAGGGGGAGTTCACATAACCTGCAAGTTCCCATGCTAATGCTAGCATCACTTTAAGCTGAGGCTATTTAACCTCACAGAGTTGGCGTCGTATATTTGAGCTTCTGAAAATCAATCAATCAGACTCAATCAGACTTTATTCATAAAGCGCTTTTCATACAATGACTTTGTAACACAAAGTGCTGTACATAAAAACAACTTAAAACAGAACATATTTTAAAAAAGAAGGATATATAAAAATAAAAATCCTAATCCCAACCCCAGCCCCGAATCCAAACCCACCCCACATTACTAAAGTTAAGAACACAATATATGTACAATAATAATGAAAATAAAATAAATAAGTAAGTAAATAAATAAATACATGAAAAATTAAAAAACAAGCTCTCATGATATCTCAATGAGGAAACACTAGAGGTCAAATAAGATGTTAAAACTCAACACAAGAAATTAAACTCACCAAAATAAAATAAATTTCTAAGATAATGAAACACTAAAATATTAAACCATTAAAGCTGGAGTAGGACATCCTGAGAAAGCACACAGCCGAACAGAGCCCTCCCCCTCCTTTCAGGGCAGCCTGTAGGGAGAGGGGAGGGACACGCCTCCAAACACATGAACGTGCTGTGGCAGACTACAGCTGGAGGAAGACGTAACTATAGCTAGCTGTGGAGCGGCGAGCGATTGACTTTATTTTCATGGAAGGAAAAACATGTCTATCTCCCATGTAAGTAAACCGCTTATATTACCACATTAAAAAATAATGTAATTAGTTAGAATGCACAACATAGCCTGCATGTTAGCTTTACGTGTGTTTGTTTTTATCATCTGAATACAGCTAGAGTAAGTTGTTGCTGCCGGGCTAATAATTCCTGGCTAGCCAGAAAGGTGGAAACAGTATTGTCAGCATTACAACTAAAGTCGGTTCTGAGTGTTATTTGATTAGCATCGCATTTCATGATGTTTAGTTACTAGACGGCCACAGTGCCTATATATTTATTAACGTTCACCATTGTTGACAGTCTTCATTTTTTTTGTGTTGGAACTACAACATATTGGACTGTTTGTTGTGCTTGTTAGAGCTCTCATGATGACTACTGATTACGATTCTGAGCCAGCACCTCAGGTCGGAGAGGACAATGCCGGGGTCGAGTGCAAGGCAGAGCCAGACGAGCGAGAGGAGAGCAACGACCGGGGACGAGCTCAAGATCCTGGGGACAGCAACAGAAAGTTCCGCCATGCTGCACAGACAGGTTGTTGTCTGGCAGCATGGAGCACTTGGTGCGGTCATAGAGGAGTAATACCTTGTTGCTGTATCTGGAAAATCTGTGACCCTTACCCAGATCCACATGGACAGTATAAAGGTTTCAGTTTGGAGTGAATTAAACTATGACATGATTACATACAATACTTTTATGGTGACCCTTTAGTTCCTTTATATTATTACAGTACAGAAGATGCACTCTACCTAAGTTGATTAATTGAAATAACCAATCAATAATCGAACCCCACAAAGTGAAAGCAGCTGATAACATGACACAGCAGAAATCACCAAACAATGTAAACCCTGTCAGTCTCACACCTGACCGGCACAAAGTAATGTATTCCTATTGATGCTCAGCAGCGGTTCATGATGTCTTCCTCGCCCTCCATGTGTCACATCACCTCTCCTTATCTAGCTTTTTCCTATCATCTTCCCCCGGTTGCCAGCGGAGACATCTTTATTAAAATGGATGGCAGTGTTTGCACAGGGGCGAGTGGGACTCTCTGTCTTTTGGACCTAAATGGTTATTCTCAGGCGCTGTTGACTTATAGCTGCTGCCTGGTAATTAGGCTGGGTAATAGCCTGCTGTGAGCGACCGGGGTGCTATCACGGATAGATACTGAGGTGTGTCGCAGTACACAGGTGTCAAATGCGGGGACTGCAGTGGTCTCAGGGAGAAAAGGGTACTAGTGCTGCTTCAGACAATAACTGCAGGCTGTTACTGAAGCACAGGAGAAGAGGAGTGTGTGTGTGTGATAAGTGTTTGTTTGTGTGTGTATTTGATAGCTTGTGTTTGAAAGGGAGCAGGCTGCATGATTTTGAGCCACACTGAAGACTGCAGTGCTTTACATGGGGTTGATTTGTAAACACCATCATGCATCAGGTCTGGAAAATGATAAAGTATTAGGACATAAATGATCAAAGGACAGGCTGCATGATCATGATAATAAGCTTCATGATGTCGTGAGGAGGGCTGTGACACTGTACTGTTGTTTCGGTTTGTTGTTGTCGGAGGAATCAAAAGCAACACACATTTGTTTCCTTCTACAGGAACTTGAAGAAATGGTCTAAGCAGATTTATTTTTAAAAACATTTTAAATGAGACATCTGAAATAAAAAAAATATGAAAATCAATAGTTAAAAAAAGGATAATGCTGCAACTAGAGCTGTCACAATATCAGAATTTCACCACACAAGTATCAGCATTCACGATAATGATAATATTCACCCAATATTTATTTGAAAACTTGGAAAAAAAAAAAACATTTTGGAAAAAAACTTCAACTTTCTGTCTTTGGCAAAATACCTCTGAGCATGAGCATAGGGAAGTGAAGAGTGAGTCTGTGACCATAGCTGTATAAAAGATGTACAAAAAATAACAAAACAGGATGCTAGCCGTTAGCGTGCACCCTTTATAAAGAGGCCTCTTTGTGGGTTTGAATCATAGTCTGTATAATAAATGGACGTAGTCTCTGTAACGTCACCCCAAGCGCTGTTTTGAAAGCTGATGATCAGCGGGTATCATGTTGGAAATGCTGAACTCAACCTGACTTCTGTCGAGCTAGTGTGAGGTGAAGAGGCGGGCCTTTAGCCTCCTCGCTAACAGCTACAGTGATCCCGCCTGTCAATCAAGTCAACCATGCTGCTATTTGGTCCAAACTCATAACTTGAATATCTTCAAACATAACAAGTTGTAACAAAATTCACACCCTGCATAGTGTGAGCTGATTAAGCGCAACTTCCAGTCTAACAATATTAGTCCAGTGCGGAAGTGCTAAAAACTGCAGTTCATCGAGGCTCAGCTTGAGGCTGGCTCAAGAAGCACCGGAAACCACATACACACCAATTAAAAAAGACGATCTTCACAGCCTGGTGCAAAAGACGAGTGTAGTCTGGATAGCTCATTTCTCAATAAGCACACACTGTATGGGGGTGATTTTTTTCTAGCGCGGCAATTTTGAAGATATTGAGATTACAGGTCTTCCAATAAGAGGCCCAGCTTACTTGATTGACAGGCGGGAACACTGTAGCTGTTGGCTAGGAGGCTCAAACTCCGCCTCTTTACGTCACAATCGCTGGACAGCAGCAATATGGCTCACGCCGACGATTGGCCTCAAAACAGCGCTCCAGAAACAGATGTGTGACGTCACGGATACCACGTCCATATTTTACAGTCTATGGTGCTGATAGAGAAATGAGCTAAAATTGTTTTTTGTACCAGGCTGTAAACATGTTTATTTCTGCAGTAAAAATTGTCTTCTTTGAATGGGTGTGTATGTGGTTCCCTGTGTTTCTGCAGCCAGCCATAAGTGGACGCTCGATGAACTGCAGTTTTTAGCACCTCCGTAAGGGCTTCATACTTTAAGACCAGAGGTTGCCGCTTGTTTGGAATCCCTGCCTCAACCACATGTCCTGTCTCTCTTCAACTGGGACAGTGAAATACACTGCATCCATGTGGCCTCAGCACCGAAATGTAAAAATGCTTTCCTGTGCCGTGTGCTCATAGTGACCAACAGACCTCACGTCCTTGTATCTCTGCTTCTGATATCTGATAACAGACGTCTGATGAGCCGGTAACACTGAGTTATTTGTTATGCAGTACACAGGGTTGTTGTGTCGGTCACGATTCCACTAATAAACACACCATGTAATTTAGGCGGCACCTAACACTTGAAACCTCTCCGTGTGTGGTTGAATGGAGTCCTCACCAGCAGCCTGACAGCCTGGTGCTGATGTCTAATTGGTTTACTGTGGGCTTTAGGTCCCAATAATTGACCTCACACCAAGTCTCTCTCAAAGCAGTGACTTCTGGCTTCATTAGTTCTTCTTTTGAAGCACAAAGAGGACAACTTTTGTGACCCCGAGAGAATTGGCTGCTTGATTCATACAAATTGATGTTTGGCTCGCTGTCTGTTTCATGGCCCTCACTAGCTTGCAGCACTTTGATCATTTTTCAAAGCAATAGGCCACACAGAGCCATGAGTCAAAGCTTTTACACTGCCTCTGGGATTCCATAAAGAAGAGGCACTCAGAGAGGATAGAGGCAGTAACAGTCCAGCGACTCTACCTGTTCACTGCAGAGGAGCCGCACTCATCAGAGGACAGATGCTAACTATACAGCAGGGAGTTTCACTCCAACAGATCCACCTGATGTCTTCTGATTGAGCCTGAACCACACACCGACAGAGAGACAAATATGCTGTAGCGATGAGTCTGACCGCTCTCTGTGATGCCCTGTGGCTGTTCAGGGACCAGTTTTCTTACATGTAATGATTTAATTAACGATGCAAAATACGATGGATGGAATGAAAACACATGTGCATTAGTCACGTGAAGTTTTAGTAACATATATGCAGATTTACAACTAAAAACAAACCTTTATGAGCTAACATTGGTCATCTTGCATCCAAAACTCCAGATGCACATCCCCAAGATTCACAAGAGTATTACAGAAGATAAGGGCCACAATATGCATGAAAAATAATCAGAGATTTGGAGAATAGAGTTGCTGTATTATGAGGAAAAGAAAGGTCATGAAAATACAGTCATAAGTGAGAACTGTCATGAATTTTGGAGGAAAAAGACATTCATTTAAAAGATTAAAGTTATAAATTTACAATCTACAGAGAACAAAATTGTAATTATGAGAAAGAAGCTGGCTAATAAAAGTCTATAATTTATGAGGAGCACTCAGTTTGGCCACTCTGAGTTTGGTGAGCTAATCATCACAACCACAGGGTCAGGTGTGTGTACCTGATTGCCCCTGATCTGGAGCAGGTGTGTGAAGCTTATATGTACTCTTGGACTCCAGGTCCCTTTGTTGACTCATAAACTCACCTTCAGAGTTAGTGAGAGGAGCGCTTCTGTGATCTCTGCGTTGTGTAGTTTGCCAAAGCACCGTAAAACCTCTCTGGCTGTTTTCAAGCCTCCTACTATACTAGCAGTATGTACTGATTTGGCCAAAATTCAGTAAGTAGTATGTGAAAAAGAGAGAAACCTGCAGTATAATAATAATAATACTTTATTTATACAGCACTTTTCAATACAAGTAGCAAAGTGCTTCACAGTGGGCAATTAAAACAAGAAGAAGTGCAAAGCAAAATGGAGCGATTTAAAAATAAAATGAAATAAAACTAAAATGCATGAAAGCTTATAAACAGACTCTTAAAAACAGAGTTAAAATTAAATAAAATCACAATAAAAGCTTTTCTGTAAAAATGTGTCTTGAGTAATGACATAAAACAAGGGACTGATTCTGCAAGTCCGATCTCCTCTGGCAGGCTGTTCCAGAGTGTAGGAACTCCCTGTCCCCTTTGGTTTTCAGTCTGGTCCTTGGAACAGCTAACAGAAGACTGCCAGAGGATCTCAGACTGCGTCCAGGTTTGTAGGGGGGAAAAAGCTCAGAGATGTAGAGAGGGGCAAGTCCATGTTGCGCTCTAAAAGTATGTTAAAACTACCTGGATGTCGTACTGATTCGGGAAAATTTCTCAGTGTGCATCGATCCAGTCCCCCTTGCGTTCCGTTTCCCACAGCGCTCGTTCCACTTTTTCTTTTTACGAGGGGGGGGGGGCACTCCATTTTTAGGTGCTATGAAAAATATTAAATGACATATAAACCACATCTTAACTTTTTGAATCATAAGTGATGCCAAAGAAGCAGTTTCTCTATCAGCTTGGCCATTGTTTACTTCTGCTTTCTGAAACCGGAAATCCAGCGTCGTCTTGCTCAGCATACTGCAGAACAGGTGGAACAGAACAGCCATACCATAAACTAAATCCAAACGCAGTATGCAGTAGGCAGTACCTACTGCAATCGTAGGTAGTATGTAGCAGGTCGTTTCGAAAACAGCCTCTGTTTAGGTCAATAAGGGAATACTTAGTTGAAGTTGGGCGTGTCTTTACTCCAGTCTTTTTTGGTTTTCTTCGAAGGCATCTCCAGCAGCCCTTTGGTTTTGTTAACGGGTTTTCTTGGGTCTTCCTCATACCTTGGTTTCCTCCCCTCCACTTGATCCCTTGTGATTTTAGTGGTTATTCCATTCAGAGTAACTTTAAGAAACCAGCCTATGTAAAATGACATATATAAGGAAATTAGCAGAGCAGCCAGATGCCACTTAAAGAAGTCTAGTTTCTCAACGGCTGAGGACAAACAGAGGTTGCAGGAGCATGCACAGGAGTGTGCACAGGCTGCCTATGAGCCGGCTCTTCTTTATAACAGACTCAGTTTCTCGCACAGTCTATTTAAAATCTAAAAGACTCAATTCACAAGATACATCTGGTTCCTAATTTAATGCAGACCAAGCTGCTTTCCTGATCTACCCCCTGCAAAATAACAAACAGGCTAAACAAAGAAGAGCATGGCTCTGATACTCGGCAGTAATTAAGATCTTTGATAAATAGAAATAAATCGAACAAAGGTATTAAACCTCAAGTTAAGGCACTGTGAGGAGTCTTCATGTTTTGTTGATCCTGGTGGCCCCCTTCGGGTGAAATGAGTTGGGGGTTTTCTGCGGTGAAGACTACATTCCCACTGTGGTGAAGATGTGGCTCTTTCCAAAGCGTGCATCTGTAGTTGAAGAATGAAATACTAATCTCCTTTTTTACTTTTTTTTGTTCAAGACTTTTTTCCCAGCATGCAGAGTGATGAGGTCATGTATTGATCTGTAGCTACGTAAAAGCTAACTCACTCCTCGCTGCCAAACTTCACCAGCAGAGCTCTAAACATAGACGCTTCAGAGAGAGTGCAGATTATCGACTCAGCATTTTTAGCTGGAAATCTGACCCGGAAGCAGGCACTGAAATTCAACCAATCTTGTTTAAGATAAAGATAATCTGTTTTTACTACGTAGGTCATGAAGAGGCATCAGTGTGAGAGTGAGACTATTTTGAACACCTTACAGCGCCTTGAAAAATAAATCACAGATATTTCAGACATGGTGAATTCACTGACCAAGATGATGATCCTTTTTTTCCATGTTAGTCTTCTCTGTATTTCTCTGCAGGAAAAAACAAAGAGTGAACATTTGAATCCAGAAATTATAGACCTGTAAGATCTAGTTTTCACATTTTCATCATCTGTGGTCATTAACCTTTCTTCTTTTGTTCTGCAAATTAAACGCTCACCCTGTGCTCAGTTGAGGCTGGAGCAAACATTATACCACTTCTGTCCTCACTCTTTGGCGGACAAACTTCTGCTGAGCGACGAATACCGACAGTTTATAGATGAAAATCTCGTCCTACTTCCTGATTTAGGTTGTTAGAATTGGATCTTAAAATGCTAATCAAAAAAGTCAAAGAAGAAGACTCTCACCTGACCTCGAGCTGATTTCATTTTGGTCAGTGAAACAGACCAGATTATCTCACTGTCATGGATTATTCAAAGGAAGCTGTTCATAAGACGATTTTGCCATGCTGTGCATGTTCTTTAATTCTGATGAGGCATGTATGACATTTCTTTTAGCTGCACCACTCTAAACTCGACATAATCATCACGAAATGCAAATACCGTCAAGTCATTTTAATACAACACTTCTCCTAATCATGGCTATTGACTTTTAAATGTAATAATAGCTGACTGCCTTCCCTCCAGTGCCTTACAAAAGGTCTTTGCAAAGACATGCTGTAACTTCAATAATATTCCTGAGCCTTCCTCCCTCTCTGCTGACAGTTAACAGGCTGTCAGCCAATCACAGAGGCCGGTCTGCAGCAGCATTCTGCAGGAAGTCACTTCTCCTTTGCAATGGAAATGAGACGAGAACTTCAAGTCACCTAGCTCCCCCCAAATAAATGCATTCAGGGGACCTATCAGCAAATCAGTGTTTGCTTTATCCCTTCAGCTTTTTCACAGGAGTGTGAAAATGTTGATGACAAATCCTGTTTCTTTGTGTGGAGGTAAGAAAGGCTTGCTCTTTGCAATCGCACTTCTGCAGTTAGCGGGGGCACAGAGCTGGGAGGGGCAGCCGGGGAAGAGGTGCAAGCCAAAGGATTTACAGTTCAGAAAAGACAGGCTGCTTCAAAAGCAAAGCAGTGCCATTGTCAGAGAGTAATTTCATTTCATGAATAATCGCTTGAATGCTTACAGTGACAGCCTAGTCCTCATCCTGTCTGCCCTGGCATCACTCCCCTCCACCATCCAGCGACAGAATGTCATTCTTGCTTCCAAATGCAGAGAGCAGGAGGGGGGGGCTTATGTGCAACAACCAAAATCTGTGCCGCTCTGACGGGTGTTCGAAATAAAATGTGAAAGAAGACTGTGTGGAGCTGATTTCACCTCCTCTCTGCAGGAGCCATTCTGACACATGCTCAGGCTGGGAGTTCATTTGCGGAGGTTAGATCTTAATGTGAATCGCAGCAGTGTTGAACAACATATGGCATCCAGCAGAAAAGAGAACATCAGCCGGGCTCTGCAGCAGCTCAGCTCACATGCAGAAACAAGGGGAACAAACACAGTCCTTTTTATAAAAACAGGGAAATGTAATAGCAGAATTTTACAAGAACCTTGCTTCACATGCAAACAGTCAGAAGCTATTTGGATAACCTGCGACACCGTATTACAGCTGTAGAGGTTTTGAAGGAAAGCTGTTGACCAGGTTTGAGATTTTTTTAACTGGATGTATTTGGCATGCATATGAATGGAAAATGACAAAGGGCTCAGGATAGATAGTAGCCGCACACTAAAAGTGAGGGGGGCTCTTAAAAAAGAGGCAGTGAAGGACACATTTTATGCCTGAGATACACCAGGTAGTGCCAGAAAGACCTACAGGAGAACCTCAGCATGGTTTTGCTTTAGTCAACATCAAGGAGTGGCCAACATCTGTACTCTGGTGTAAATCCACATTCAGTTATCCTAATCAGGGTAGGCTCCGTCCTGTAGAGGGCTCCATAACTCGCCTGGTTAGAAGTTTTCTGCTGTTGCTTTAGAGGGAAAGGAGCTTAGAGAATCAGTTAATTCTTAATTCTGGATAAAAGAAAAACTTCGATATGGGTTTGTAATTTATGAAGAGATAAGAAACAAGACCTGGTTTCTTTTGAGAGGGTCTGAATGAAGGGATCTTAAGAAAAGAGAACTCTGAAGTTTTATGAAAGAGAAGACTGAAGTGTGTCAAGTAGGAGAGAATAGAAGAGTGATGGCACATGAATGATAGGATGGAGGAGTAGAGCAAAGTGTTCCCACACAGAGACAATGCCTTAGCAGATTTTCAGCCTCCAACTATTTATACAATTTCCTTTTTTGTAAATCAATAGTGACACACGGTGGGCAGCTATCAGCAAGTTAGTTGTAAAATGACACAATAAAGAAATAGTTGTAATTTAAAAAACAAGCAGGCTCTTTGTGTTGCAGGAGACTAACTCCTCAACTATCAGTGCATGCACAGCAGAGTGTTCAGGGTCACGTGGTGTCGACAATTATAGAAAGCTGAGTTCTGCAGCCTCTCTGTGCTCCTGCTTCTCCTCTGTGTCCATGATTAGCCGAGCCTTTGTGTGCTTTTGTCCTTACATATTAGACAAAGTTATTTCTCTCTGACTGTCCCAAGCAGAGGCCAAGTGGAATGGCATTGTGATAAAAACAGACGTGCTAATGTACATACGGGGGCTGGGGCGAGGGCTGAGTGGGACACAGTGTAATGTGGTTCAGGGCTGGGTCTAACCAGGAGTGACAGTTTCTTGTTTTAAAGAGGCGGGAGGACAGATGCATTATGCATGAGCGACCTGTGGTGCACGAGTCATGCTGCTTCACTTTGCAGTGAGTACTACTGCTCTGCTACACACAGCCACTCAAACACCAGACATATTTTTCACATTTGTCTCCTTGCTGTGCTGCAGAGATGCCAACGTGTGGGGAGTTACAGCGACGCACGGAGCTTTACTTTAAAGAACGTCTGACGCCAAAATAGAAAATAAGGATCTTAATCATCATCCAAGGTTGCTATTACCATGTAAAATGATGTGCCCGTCTTAAACTCCTCCAAATCTACTTTTAATCTATTTTATTTGTAGGAAGGCTAATGAGCTAATGCAGAGAGGGTGAGTAATTAAGTTTTACAGAAATTAATGAGATGGCTTTGCTTAAAATGATACAGAACCCATAAAAGCAAACAAGCCACCCCCAGTGTAAATGTCTGCATTCAATCATCAACATCTATTAGCTGCTTGAGTAGTAAATGTCAAGTTTTTATTTTAATGAGCAGACACAAAAAATCCTGCTGACTCTGGATTTGTAGAGTCTGCTATTCTGTTCCTTTTTAATAACTGACTTCAGACAGTAAACTCGGAAAGAGAAGGTCATTCTCAACATGTTTTCTTAGAGCACTTAGGTGCAAAAACAAGTTGTGATGACTATTTATATAGCACCTTTTAAAAACATGTTTACAAAGTGCTTTGACAAAACGCATGGCAGGATTCAGATGAAAAATGAACCTTTGACAGACAGAGAGGAGTGAAGAAAATCTAACAATGCAAACACAAAATGTAAAGCGAATAAAGTGATGAAACAGTCGGCAAATAAGTCTTCGTTGTTTAAATAAATAAAATAAGGGCGTTAAAGGACAGCAAGAAAAAGACAACATCACATCAGAGACATTGACAGGATAGGTTAAAAACATTAAAATAATAAATGAAAAAACATACAATCATAAATAGGAAAATCAATAAATAAATTCAAATTATTTAGCTAAGTAAAAAATAATATGAATAAATACAAATAAAAGTAAGTTTTAAGAAGAGATTTAAAAGATGTCACTAACTCTGCGAGCCTTGTCCTCAGGGAGGTCGTTCCAAAGTCGAGGAGATTTTAGCCTAGACTTTGGAACGACCAGGGCCCGTGTGCACATCCAGCCATTAGTGATGAAAACAGGCCATTTGTACTAATGGTGAAAAAAAATTGATTAGCAGTATGAATGAGCCAGGTTAACGCCCCAACAAAGCATTACATTTAATGGCGGTAGACCCCACCATTACAGGTGCTAACGGCAGGATTACCGTAGCTGTTAGGCTGTTTTAAGGATGGTGGACATCGTGCTTATGTGTTACCGTTTAAGACAAAATATGCCAAGACAACGGATATTTAGGGATCGAATTAATCCTTTGAAAAAGTATGATGATGTTGAAATATACAGTAGATTTAGGAGACGCAACATAATTCTTGGTGGCAGTGCTTGTTTTGCAAAGCCGCTTTCATGTTGCTTATCTTATTTTTTAGGTCTTCTACTGTGCGCTCAGAAACACCACATGCATTTACCCAGTTCGAGATCTGAAGCCAACTTTCCCTTTTATCCCTGTTTGTTATCTTTGACGATTGACTTGCTGATAACAGCTGTTTGTTCATTCTATGCTCTTGTAATAAAATGTCCATTTCTTCCACTGAGAAATTTTTTTTTCTTGATCTTCCCTCAGTCACACCAATACTGCTTGCCATGTTTATTGTTGTTTATGCGTAGTGGGCATGTGCAATTTGAATTTGTTGGATAGGGGTTTTCCAGGAGGTTCCCTGGACATATGACGTTTGCACCAGCCTCACTTTCATGGCGCAATTAGTTTATTGGTCAATTATTTGCAGTCATGCATGCGGCTAACGCTACGACCAAATATGCCATTCCATAACGGTACGTTAGGACTAATGGTCCCGTTTGTGTAATGGCTGGACGTGCATACGGGCCCTTAAGTGCCCCACCTGAGAATCTAAGGCTGTGAGATGGCTTGTATGATGTCAGCATTTTCTGCAATGTAGCTCGGGGCGAGACCCAGACAAGCTTTAAAAGTGTTAAGTTAAATCTTAAAATTGAGGCTAAAACGCAGAGGAAGCCAGAGGAGAGACGCAAGGACAGGAGTGATGTGATGTCATCAGTAAAAACCAGTAAGAAGCCTTAAGTGGTGCAACATTGACATAGTGTCACCTTTACAGTTCATATTGCAAACAGCATTAGGCACCTATTTACAAAATGCGCGGCCTGAAGTTGTGATGAGAATCTCAGCTCTTTATAGTGATCCAGATTATTCAGTTCATCTCTCTCGGCTTCCAAACAGACCTTTAACACCATTTTGGCTTTTATTAAATCAGACATTTGTAGCAGTTTTGACCTATCACTTATACATATGCATGTATTTTACTTTAATTCTTCATCATAATTATAATAAACATCATTATTCCCAGAATAACATGATTTTACAGGATGCTTGGTGTAAAACATCCAGCACCAATCCTCTGAACACTATCATCGCCCTTCCCCTGCGTCTAGTTGGTTGCACAGCACTCATATACGCAAGTACATACAGTACATATATATGGTGGGGTAGTGCCCTAGCTCCCCCTATTGAGCACTGCAAGATGCTTTTTCCTTAGCAAATCCAACGAACTGCTGATTCCTCTTCACTGTCATGATATACTCTCGTGGTTGACTTATTGTACTTTTTGAGCAGTAACATACACCTGAGCTTGACTTACTGCTCAGGTGTCAAAGGTGTCTGCTAGAGAAGATTTACTGAGATACAGTTCTGATTCTACATGAAGGGAAAGATTTAAATAGCCGAGGAAACCTGCTATCATTTCCACCAATTAAGCAGGGCACGGCTTCTTTGTCCCGGTGTAGCTCTCCAAGACTGCAATTCAAAGCTAATCAAGTGCAATGCCCTCTCATTCGTCACATCATCCTCCTGCTGTTCCTTAACAATGTCTCATTTCCACCAATACCCTCATTTAGCAACCAGGGAGACGCTACCCACCAGCACTTTGCATTGTGGGAGAAGCTGGAGCATCATTGGAAAGCCTGACAACATGACAGAGTGTTGGAGCTCCAAAATGTGTCTATTGCCAGTTAGATAATGGGTTATTTTGGGCGTTGAGATGAATCTTCCACATCATTAAGTTGTGTGATGGGGGTTTCTGCAGAGTGGCTAGCAGGGGGGAGGCACTGAAGCTGAGATGAGGAATGTGACGAGAGCCTAAGCTGTGACATTTCAGAATAGGGTGCAAAATGTGACCGCTGACTACACACATAAAGTACCATCAACAAAGCATGCAAAAATAGCCTTTTATAGGTATTCTGGCAGCAATAAGGGCTGCTTTGTTACATATACGGTGATCTAGTATTGTTATTGTGCACGACAATGTTTTTATCTGCTTGAAGAGAGTGGGAGGAGGGTCGTTGATGACTCCCCGGGGCTTTAATTAGGGTTTAAGAGGTTTCATTGCACATCTCGGAGGTCTCCCGTTGCTTCTTAATTTGATTGCATTGTGCAGAACTGTACATAGATTATACAGAAAGAGTATGACAAATAAGCTTTACTGTAAACCAACACTTAAAGTCCTCATATATTTAAGAGCCTCGTTCTCTATGTGGTGCACAGATCTGTTCACAGCATGAGACAAATATTAAGGGAGGAAGCATCTGGCATTCATTGCGGCAAGACTATTAACAATCAATTAGTGAATAACTGAAAAAAAATCAACAAGCAGGTTTGAAAGATTTTTTTTTCCCCCACTAATATGAGGATAGTTATGTTTAATAAAATTGGTTATTTTAACCCACAAGGGTTAAGAATATTCAATGCCAGAACAAAAAATAAAATATAATAATAATAAAATAAAATGAAGTAGACAAAATAAAAATCTGGCTCAATTCCTTTGTTTTATTCTCTTAAAAATTGTTGTTGAGGATAAAAGAGTAAATGTTATTTGATCTTTAGTAAAGATGTGAGCTGAGATTTTCAACAATCTTTGAGATAAACTCAAAGATTAGTAGTGTTAATGGCAACATAATATATATTTTTCAGCATCATAAAAATATTGTTAATCCATTTTTTTAATGAGTTTCTGGTTCACCCTAAATAATTTACTCAAAGACTTCATGCTGGTTTACTACAGCAGAGTATTAGGGCCACATTAAGAAATTAAATCTGCAATTTTATGAGAAATCACATTATTATGATAATTAAGTCTTGATACAATGAAATTAAAGTTTTAGTTTTTGTCTTTGGTTAGCCTTTACATTATATTGAAGGAGCAGATCAGCAGCCTCCTACGCTTAAATGAGGAACGCGGAGCATTTTGTGGAGTTAACACATCAGCACCATATTGTCATCAGTCTCAGGATGTTAAACAGATTGTGCAAGAAATTGAGTTTGTTATTAAGATGAGCAGGCTAACCAGCAGCCTGTGCACGCTTCTGCATCCGCTGTTTGTCCTCAGCTGTTAAGTTTAACTTCACACCATGATCCAAGATCCATGGTCCTCACTGTTGTGCAGATAGTTGGCTGTCTTTCTGTTTATTCTCCTATAAAGTAACCAAAACCCTGTAATTATGATGTTTTTCTCATAAATTTACAAATGTATTAATTTATGACTTTATTCTAGAATTCCCAAACTTCTTTGTCCCCAACGTGGACAGTTTTAAATTCCTTATATTAATGCTGTTTTGCAGATTTGTAAAAAGCTAGGGTTGGTAGCCACGGAAAACTAGCATGAATTTGAATGTAGCATTTCCTCAGGACTCCGTCTTTGCTCAAACCATCAGTGAACAATAAAACAGTTTGACTCGCCCTGCAGTTCCCTGGAATCTGGTCTGTTATGGTTTTAGTTTCCAAGCCCTTTAGTTTCAAATTAAAATAGCATCATAGCTCAGATATGTCTTTCTAAATGATTGCATAAAAGCTCCAGCATGCAGAGAAGTTTACATACATGACCTTGCTACATAAATAGAACTCAAACCCCGCCCTTGTGACGCTTGCTGCTGGGTTCTATATGTTCATTTGGTTCTATAAGACTTCATGCTGGTTTACTACAGCAGAGTATTAGGGCCACATTAAGAAATTAAATCTGCAATTTTATGAGAAATCACATTATTATGATAATTAAGTCTTGATACAATGAAATTAAAGTTTTAGTTTTTGTCTTTGGTTAGCCTTTACATTATATTGAAGGAGCAGATCAGCAGCCTCCTACGCTTAAATGAGGAACGCGGAGCATTTTGTGGAGTTAACACATCAGCACCATATTGTCATCAGTCTCAGGATGTTAAACAGATTGTGCAAGAAATTGAGTTTGTTATTAAGATGAGCAGGCTAACCAGCAGCCTGTGCACGCTTCTGCATCCGCTGTTTGTCCTCAGCTGTTAAGTTTAACTTCACACCATGATCCAAGATCCATGGTCCTCACTGTTGTGCAGATAGTTGGCTGTCTTTCTGTTTATTCTCCTATAAAGTAACCAAAACCCTGTAATTATGATGTTTTTCTCATAAATTTACAAATGTATTAATTTATGACTTTATTCTAGAATTCCCAAACTTCTTTGTCCCCAACGTGGACAGTTTTAAATTCCTTATATTAATGCTGTTTTGCAGATTTGTAAAAAGCTAGGGTTGGTAGCCACGGAAAACTAGCATGAATTTGAATGTAGCATTTCCTCAGGACTCCGTCTTTGCTCAAACCATCAGTGAACAATAAAACAGTTTGACTCGCCCTGCAGTTCCCTGGAATCTGGTCTGTTATGGTTTTAGTTTCCAAGCCCTTTAGTTTCAAATTAAAATAGCATCATAGCTCAGATATGTCTTTCTAAATGATTGCATAAAAGCTCCAGCATGCAGAGAAGTTTACATACATGACCTTGCTACATAAATAGAACTCAAACCCCGCCCTTGTGACGCTTGCTGCTGGGTTCTATATGTTCATTTGGCCCAACAGCCTCTAGTCAGCTGCAGTTGCAGAGTCCATAAATCAGTGTTTGTGTGTCTTGATATGTGACATTTTGATGCTCTTTAGGAGGCAGTGGGTGGGCCGAGAGGAACAGGGGAATGCAGCCTGAGAGGAGCAGGGGAGCTCTGTGAGGCATTTATCCAGATGTCGACTATAAGAGGCATCTCGTCAACGTAGCTCCGACACGCAAACACAACCGGATTCATCAACAGCACGGAGACACTTCTCCTCAGACGATCAATGCTATTAGTTTCCAGGGGATCCTCAATAAAAGGCGACCCCTCGCTGTTGGGATGAGAGTTGGCGTGTCGTGTTTGATTGGCCTGGCTGCACTCCCAAGCTCACACTAATGATGACAGCACTGCTCTTTGTTACAACATGATCACAGCCATGGGTCCACCTGAACCAAGCCCAGTGCATGTAGCCTCTGTCAGCAGGGAACACATCCACCATCCAGGACATTTAATATCATTAAATATTATCAATGCATTCAAATATTAAACAGCAGAGGATAAAATGTTAAAATAGTGAGGGGCTGAAATACTAAGAAGATTCAAAATGGATGGATTATAATCAAGAATACAAAACAGACATGGTTTTTCAGGGTTTGGATTTTAAAAGCATCTCTCAAGTTGGTCCCAATGGTTTTGTAACGCAGGTGCAAAAAGCTTTAATAAAAATGAACAATTTGCACTTAGATGCAGTTTATGCATCATGCTGCTTGTACTATCCCTGGATGCTAATGCTCATTTAACATGATAAAATGTGGGGACCTCTGGTAGCTCATCTGGTGAGCCATGACACTCTGTACTGGGGCTGAGTCTTTATCCTGGGGGTCCCTGTTTGGTTCCAGCACCAGCCCTTTTCTGAATGTGATCCTCTCCCTTGATGCCCTGAAATTTTCTTTCTATCATCAGCTTTTCTTGAGTAAATGGCATAATGCCCTGTTTTTATTTGCGCCAAATGAGCACTGCAGGAAAGACTTAAAAATCAAACATTATTCTTCAGATTTAGCCCATGCAGCTTGTGATCAATCTGGCTTATTGCAAATACTGAAGAATTCCACAAGTATGTTTCATTTTGCTTCACTAAAAATACACATCTCATTAAGGGGGCAATAGTTCAGTCTATTTGGTCTTGGCTTAAGAACCAGAGAGTCACTGGTTCAAGCCCCATTGCAGGCTGTGTAGGAAAATTAAGCTTGTTCCACAGGTCCCTTTGAGCAAGGTACCATTCCCTCAACTGCTTGGGGTGCATGTGCATGTGTCCTTTTGTGCATATCCATAGGACCCTGCTGGTGCATCTTATGTATGTGCAGCATTTACCGCAACAGAGTGTAAAAGCTGAATTTCCCCCAGGGATGAATAAAGTATGACTTCTCCTTCTTCCTCTGAATCTGATTTTGTGACAGTGCTTCAAGGAGCCAAAGAGCTGAGCAGGATGAAGGACACATATATGTCTGACATCCAACAGTATATCATAACACATCAGCATTTGAAAATGTAGCCCAGAGTAAAAAAGCATGAAACATGCAAGTGCAAAAGAGCAATTCAGCAACATTTGAGCAAATGCACTTGGGGTGCTTCTCAAAGCTCTAAACGTCCATCCTTGTGTCGTTTCCTCGCGTCTCTTCCTTGCATCTTAGTCCCGCCCACCAGAGATGCGAGGAAATGAAACCAGAGGAGAGAGGAAAGAGGAGATTTGTATTTAGAGAAATGAGATCTCCTCTCCTCTGGTGCGTCACGTGAAGCGACGTCTGTTTGTGATGACGGCTTTAACAGCTGTTTGTGTCTGCACACATGTTCACTGTAATAACTCAGATAAATATAAACAGTAACAGAGCTCTGTCTCTGTGTTTACCTGTTTAACACACACCTGCACATGAAGGGAATCAGCTCTCTGTTTATTCTGTCTTGAAGCATCACGGATCGATTCACCGGTAAAATGCCTCATTATTAAATTATTTTATTACTTTAAAGGAAAATATAAACCATGCAACTCTTTTCAAACCCCGTGCTCATTAATGATCAGCCTCGTATGAAACTTTATTAACCTGACAGGAAATATAACAAGTGTTTTTACTAACAGACAAACTTTACTGTCAGACTTTAATTCTCTTCATGAAGAAAACGAGAACAAATGGGGAAACTAACAGGAGGAATAACTGATCATGAATATATATTCTATTTATGATATTAGACTCTATTAATCTATTCCATTAGACAGTGAATCTGACAAAAACACTCAGATATAACATAATCCACCCTCTGTTATATTGAATTTATGATTTTGCGATCAGTATTTTGTTTTTAAAACTCACATCAAACACTTTTTAATCTCAGCTCATCACATACAGACTGTTTAAAAACCAACGTATGTTTATGATCTGTTTCAGGGAACCCTTAGTGACTGTTTTAAGGTCTATCTTTTCTCTGTTATTAAAATCAGCTGATGTTAAGTTTTGGTTCAGTCCGAGCCACTGCAGCGTCCAATCAGTGAGTGATATTCGATAAGGGGGCATGTCTGTCAGAGAAAAGACTTCAGCAAAGTCTGCTCTCGTGTTTCCTCGATTATCCCTCCTCCGATCAGTCTCCTCGCTCCTCTCTCCTCCAGCAGCGTTTAGAGCTTTGGGACGCAAGTTAAAATGTTAGTAAGTCAGTAAGTACTTCCGGTTCGAGCGAGGAGCGAGGAGACTAAAGTTTAGAGCTTTGAGAAGCACCCCAGGACAGGGTTCGAAGAAACATGGAAAGAGGGAGAGGGAACAAAAATAGACATCACCACATAAGACCTGCAGGAATGAAGTCTTGAGTCTGGTCCACACTAAGAGATATTTGAAATCTTAAAAGAGAAATGAAAATGTGAGAAACCCAGGTCCGTTCTTAAAGTGTGCGGAGAGCAACGATATGACCAACACAGCACACCACACACTCACAGATTCATTCATCACCAACAAACTGTGTCCACACTCTCTGAACAGGAATCTCTCACGGTCAAACATGACCATAAAGAGTAAACAAACGATGGTGAAAGATGATGTGGTCGTCAAGCTTAACATTGTTAGCTGCTTGGACCTGATACACCCATTACTGCAGCAATGTCAGCCCAACTGTTCTCCTTATCCGTTCAATTATGGTATGTTTTATGACACATGTATATGCATGCTCAGCTGTCCTCAGCATTCACCTCACACAACAGGATATCTTAATTTACGACTGCAAATTGGTGCATCCCTGATCTTCTTCTGAGCAGAGATAATCTTCAGAACGATCAGTAAATCTTAACTCTGCTCGTAGAATTTACTCCGCTTTAGTTTCTCACTGACTGGGTCCTTTTGGCGAGCGCCATGCTGCATCATTTCTGCTAAGATGACCAACAGAAGGTCATGCATCTCTGTAATGTGTTTATTTATGTTCTCTGGTGTGACAAAGAGATCACAAATAAGATAATCTCCATTATTAGACTGTAAATAGACACATGAATAAATAATGACAGTCAGGAGGAGGCCGGCTGTTGGATCCCCGTGTCAGACATTTTTTAATTAACACACTCAGCTGCTGAACTCTGAGTATAAACGCACAATGCAGCAAAGTCTTCACTGCTTTTGACGGGCATGTTGATCAAAGAAGTCCCCTGTACACGTGCTGAGGAGCATATGTGTTACCATAGTTACATGATTATTTGCAGAGATATACAGTGTGTGTGTGTGTGTGTGTGTGTGTGTGTGTGTGTGTGTGTACTGATTGATGTTTGCCTGCTTTCTTAATTTCCAGCCAACTGGCAGACATTTAGTCTTCCAATCCCTGTATTTACGTCCTAAATGACTCTATAGTTTGGATCCTTTACATTTAAACCAGGTAAGAGATGCAGTATTCTGCAAGCTTAAAAAAAGGTGCAGCAGACACATGAAGTCCATTTTATTCTGTTTTGGTTTTGCACCAAGCAGCAACTAACAGAGGGAGTGGTACAATTATCCTCATACATTGTATACACAGGTGACTCCTCAAAAGGTCAGTTAACCTTTCAGGGATAATAAAGTCTCTGACACAAGGGGGGTTTCCTGTTTAATGACGTGAACAATGTTGCTTTATGAGAGAGGCTGGTTAGGCTAACAGCTGTAACATCTGATACTTTAAATGATGGTGATTATTTTAATGGCTGATACTTTGTTCAGAGCTGTTTAAGCAAAATGAGAATAACGTAAAGTCAGGTTTTAAGATGACACTAAA